>NC_071122.1:5810000-6171250 GCF_024256425.1 Clarias gariepinus | reverse complement strand
TCTGCTGCATCACATCGCATCAAATCACATCAGTTATTTTCTTATAATATCTTCTAACAAAATTAGCTGGTAAAATTTTCCATAATATAAATAAATTGCTTAAGTAACTTAAATGGCCTAATTTAAACCATTGCATCTTTGACCAGGCAGTTACTAAGGATGCTTTAAATGCATTATGTAACTTTTTCATTGTTTTTTGCCCAACAAACTTCTGACTACATGTATTTGAAAGTGAAACTGTCTAGCTTCTGCAGTGTTCCACAGGATCCTAGCCTTAACCAGACACGCTGTGAACATTTCTGACCAAGGTTTCTTAAAAAACAAAATGAATAAATCAATAATAATAATAATAATAATAATAAATGAATAGTGCATCTCTGGCTCATATGTGTGTTTGCCGCTAAAACATAATAATATTCTGTATTAAACTGATAATTTGCTTGTTATGTATTATATTGCAGTTTTTTGGCAGTATTTGAGCACGTTTATTCACACTAAAACTTGTGTATTGTTTCCAAAAAAAATCTACTTTTACACTCACTGTTTTTTGTGATTGTATTGTAGTGCATTGTTTCTTGTATGCTTACACACCTGCATGTTCTGAAGTCTTCTGTTACAGTATAATTCACTGTATAATTAATGTTTTGTCATGTGTAGGTTTGTGTTGTTTTTTTGCTTAGCACCATAGACCTGGAAACATTGTTATATTTTATCGTGTACCGTTCCAGCTGTTTATGGTTGTCTATTCAATCAAAATGCAATCAGTAATCAACAAAGACATCTTTTCATCACTGCATTTTTCAGCAAATTTAACATTTTAAATCAGATGTATTAAGCTTGTATTAAGTTTTTCTTCCATAGAAAATCTATATTTTGTAACTTTTTTCTAATTAAGCGTTAAGAGGTTTCTCGGTGTTTCATTTATGAATAGCCTGGAGTAGTTGTTGACCAAGCGCACCACTGGTCGTTCAGGCAAAAAGAACTGACAGTGATGAAGAAGCCAATAAGTAGTCATTATCACTGAAGTCTTAGACACCCGCAGCATCGATGCTACACACTTCATGGTGAACTACCTGCACAATCACTATGTGCCAACTTCTTTCCTTTCTGTTTCATTACAGCCTGACAGATGTCTAAAAGATGGATCCAGAAGGCACAGCTGTATCAGGTGGATAACAAGCTAAAGATAAAAAAATTTAATAATTAAAAATGTGGAAAAAAAAAAAACAGCACATAACAGACACATTGACATGATATACCCACTGAGCTCACTATGTACATCATGTCAATGTGTCCATTATGTGCCATTTTTTTACATTTATATATATAAATATAATATATAATATATAATATATAAATAACAAATAACAACAAACACCAATGACTGGGCAGGAATAAGACCAGGTTTTAGCACTGATGCAGTTACGACATTGCCGGGGCCTTAATCCTGACCTGAATACACTATTGAACACGTACCATTACCTGGATTGAGACACACTAACTGAAATGGACCCACTGCTGAAGGAGAGACAGTGTAGTCTCAGACGACACTTTGAACGAGTGTAACAAGAGTGTATCCCAGTCAGATGGATACACTCTTGACTTAAAGATACTACTGACTGGGATACACTGTTGGGTTGGAGTCAACACTGACTGCGATACACACTTGGCTTACAGACAGCGCTGCCGCTGGGATATGCTGTTGACTTGGAGACACCACTGAGTGTGATACACTGTTGACTTGGAGACAATGCTGACCCTAGGATATGCTGTTGACACTGTTGAGACCAGTGACTGGAGTTGACCTGGACATATTGTTAACTGGAAGACACTGTTTATCCAGAAACGCTAATCAAGACGTACAGTACCACTGACTGAGGTGACACACTGCTAATTGAATACTCTACCGAGTACTGGAATAGAGTACTAACTTGCACACAAGTTGGACCATCTCGCTAATTCCATAGAAAAAAATATTTTGACACATTTCAATATGCAACATGTTATCTTCCTTTGTTTTCTGCTTCAAATAATCGTTCTGCTACGGCTGTATTTAAAATGTGAGTGCCAGAAATGGGTGGATCTTTGATGCTCAGCATGTCAGTCTCCTGCGGGGAGAAGAAAACAGTGTTTTGGTGTGTTTTGGAGAAAGAAGGAAATTTAACTGTGTGCAGCTGTTTACAAAGTATACATCACTTACTGCATCGAAGGCACAGAAAAGTGTGGGTTGCCACAGAGATAGATATCCTGGCTCTACCTGAAGCCAGTCCAGCACATTTTTAGTCCTTGAAAAGCACCAGCTAGGTAGGTGTCTGTCCCATTTTAGCTCATTGTAGGAGCATGACTATGAATATTTAGGAACTTCCTGTAGTGCCTCCTTTTCTTTCAGTTGTCAAAGCACAGCAGGAGTCAGAAGTCAATCAACCACTGTTCCAGACTTCTCACTGAGGACAAGTACGCACAAGAAAGAAAGAAAAAAAAAACAGCATAAAGTGAGAATAATTCTTTCCAGTGGACCCAAACTGACACTCCAGGTTCATTTTGACTTTTCCTGGCACTGTTTAATAACAGTACCACCATCAGGTGGTACCACCATCAAGTGCACTTTCCCACTTAACCTAAATGTATCCATTATAATTCCGGGCTTGTTTGGGGTCAGATCTTTCAAAGGAACAAAAGAATACCTTTCAAACTTTGGATTAATTACATCATTTACCTCATTTTTGTGTATTTTTTTTTTTTTAAGGCTTTTGAGTAGAGCAACAAAGAGGTGTTTGTCAAATCATCTGGAAATTAAGGAATTATTTCTTATTAAATGAAACATCTTTGATTGGGTGAATATTGTTTCCATGTCAGGGTGTTACGCCTGCTTCATGCTTTTGTGTAAATTACACTGCCAAACCACTAGTTGGTGGTGTTTCTGTGCTAAGCCTCTTCACCACTCTATGGTGAGTTTTTGTCGGGCTAATACGAACAATGGTAGATGAAAGTGAGCAGATCTTGTTGGAGCTGGAACTCATAGATGTGAAACTTTTATTCAAATTACTGCAACAGGTAAGATCTTGCAGGCTTCTTCAATTAGCCTCTCCTTAAATCGGTCCATGCTCATTCAGACTTCAACACAATGCACAAACGGAAGCAGCTATGAAAGAAAAAGAAGACAAAGTGTTTCTATTATGGACCAATCGCAATTGTTGAGGGCTTCCTGCAAGGTGTAGTTACCTTTTTGGGAGGTGCACATCACAGTACTTCAGTAGGTATGTGGCTACACGAGACCTACTGTACAGTACCATGTAGACTTGGCACAGAAGCATAAATCAGCCCTTTCACGTTTCATGTATCCCAGAGGGAACCAGTGGTATCCTTGAACATCCTGGGTTGGTAGGCTTATCATATTGTATCCACGCCCCACATAAAAAAAAATGAACCATCATCATGCTAGATTGAATGCTTGCATGAGTGTAGATAGCTTCCATATCTGGGAGATACTACACTTCAATCTTGGTGAAGTGATCCCTAGATTGCTAATAATGAAAGGACTCTGCACCATGCTTAATTTCTAAAACATCTTTCACATTTGATTAAACCTATTGTATTTACATCCCACCCAAAACTCAAATTGATCTTCCTGTAAAATCCATTGAACCATACTTCTTCAGTGCAATGCTACAGTTGAAAGTTTAATTTGTAAACAGTAAAACTGTGAAGCTTTCATGTATTCCAACAAACAACTAGATGGAATACGTTCTGCATCTTCTTCGCTTTTTTTTTTTTTTGAGAAAAAACGTACCTACCGGCATTAGGCCTACGCTTCACCCGACAAATGCATTTGCATGGAAACAATTTTCAAGCCACTGCATGGATAAATATGAGCTCACACTCCCGCACTGTCAGCTTCTTTCATCACTTCTCTAATAAACAGACAGAAAGGCAAAGGCAAGAATAGGATCTCATTACGGTGTTGTATTAGTCAGATATTAAAACCCTATCTTTCATGTGGGCCGAGGGGCATTTTCACACCCACACTCAAATGTGTAAATTTCCCATAAATCACTTGGGGACATTCTCTTCACATGCCAGCCGTGAGGGAAACCCCCCTCTGGGGACACAAGTTCTCTTTCATTCTGCAATACTTTCTCTCTGCTCCGGCTTTCTCCTCCTCCGCCTCTCTGCCTCCCTTTCTTTCATCCACTTTCATCAGCTTGGTGTCACTTGAAAGGCAGCGGCTACAGAGGAGGAACGTCGAGGCCCGTGTAAGTGAGGCTTCCTTCAGAAGATGTGTTACATGAATATAAGAAAGAAAAAAAAAAAAAACAGTGTGAGGAGTTAACCAAGTGAATCGAGCAGTAATCCGTAAGGATTCAGGCAGGTGGAGGGGAGCGCAGGTGTTTTTCTGCTGTTGTTTTTTTTTTTTTTAGGAATCCAACAAACTGAAAAGAAGGTTGGACCAGATAGATATGGAGCCACATAATTCCATCATGCACAGTGCTTCTTCTTCTCTCCCTCCCACCCTCTCCCTCTCTCTCTCTCTCTCTCCCCTGCAGCTGTACGCTGAAAACTCAGTTTGCTGTTCAATTTTCTGCTGTGCCCCTTTTGTTCTTGGTGCCCGTCTCTGCATGTGCAGATCCTAACCACAGGAAAAGGCAGTTATAGTGCATGGACCGTGCACCAAATGTGATAGAGTATAGGGTGTGTGAAATTCCTTTCATGGAGGACTAGGTTGCACATTTGCCCCTCTTTTTTTTTACCTCTGAAAGCCAGAGCCAATTTTACGCACCCTTATCTGGCCCCGTTTTTTGGCAAAGTGCCTGTTTCCTCATGGGTCAAAGGCATCGGGCCATTTGCCATGCTTGGTAAGAGAGGGAGAGAGAGATAGGAAAGTGGGCTCACTGTGCTCCTTGGGGTTTCTCCCTTCGTAGAGGATCGGGTGCCTCTCCCCCTGTTTCCATGGTAGCGGCTGGCTTTATTAAAATCCTACTCCAGATGCGACACGACATCCCCCCCCTCCGCTTTCCCCAACACTCCTGCCATCACACACACACACCCTCTTCTGAAACTTCTTTTTACACACTTTGACCGTATCTTACAATCCCCCCCCCTCCCCACCACACACACACACACACACACACACACACACACACACACACCAGCATGGCTAGGCGAGCATCCCAGCGCGTTTTCAGTGGTTGTCAAAAATGAGAGATGGGGCCATGCGTTGTTAAATGAAGCAGAATGGGATAACCTCCACACGATTTCACACTCTGATAGCCTGTGGCACTGCTGTCATGTAATGTGTCCTGTATTCCTGTTCACCCGGTGGCCACACAAAACAAGACACCTTCGCCTTGGCGTAAATCAAAATGACTCGCCTTGACAACGTCATTTGCATCCCGAAGTTGATCTATATCTTGCGTCTGAGCAAAAAAATAAATAAATAAATAAATATTCAAAGGTGAGATGTTTTGTCAGAGGCAGGCCCTGCAGATAACTCTCAGAGATAATTAAACACAATAGATGGGACATCTTACAGAGCCACCTCTCATGATCAGTGGATTGGTGGATATGATATGGCTATAAAAGCTACTTAGGGTGCTATTATACATGTAGCATTTATTCCGTTTGAATGGAATGCTGATGTGTTCTTCGGCCTCAGTGCGGTTCATTGGACAGGCTTTCGTAGATGCGAGCTGCTAAACTGAGCCAAAGGACAGATCTGTAACACTGCAGAAGTGTCATGTGCTCTGGAGGTCTAGATTGATGAATGGTAGAAAAACACACAAAAAAATAAAATAATTGTTAGATTTTAAATTAGTTGTACAGTGTAAACAGTTATCTGATCATTTATTTATTTGTTTGTTTTCTTGGAAAGAAAAATTCCATGCAATTTACAAGTTTCCATGCAAGCTTCTGCTATGTTTCCATATTTTTTTCACTTTTTGTTTTTATTTCTCTCTGATTGCAACTTGTCCTGCAAATGGCCTAATAGATGCCAACGCTCACTAAGCACCCCAACCCAAACCCAAACCCACACACACACACATCGCCATCTCATCTACATTCTTATTATTATGATGGTATGGTGGCTCGCTGCACTCCATTCACTTGGCTTAAAAACAGATAATAGCTCTCCAATTCAATGACTGAAAAAAAAAAGAGTGGCCAAGTCATTCTCCTGCCTCTCTTTTTCCCTCCACTAGTCCAGTTAGCATGTGAGAATTTCCTGGCTCATCCAGTGCCATTCAAAAGAGAAGCTCTGGGAATAGGGATTCAAGGACGCGTGTCGAAGGGAATACTAAACACCCCGCTGGGTATTACAAAAAGCCTTGTTACGGGCCAAGCTGAACGTGTTTGTATTGCAGGCTCCGGATTATGGGCAATGTGACAGGAATGCGCAAGTGTGCCGGATGTGGGGTGACCTTGCCATGCATATTTGTTGCACAGAGAGGCTATAATGAACAATATCATGCATTAGGATATTATGCATGTCCAACTCATATTGATTACGGTTATGAGGCCTTGTATGTTCTAATGAGTATGTGTATTCATGTGTATGAAACAGAGAGAGATAGTAAAAAAAAATTAGTAGATTGTAATACATATTATGAGTGTTTAATGTACTGTATAATACACAGGTAATTTGAAACTTCTTTCTTGATGAGAAAAATAAAAATCTAGTGAAGATCAAACCAACAGCAGATGGGTTACTTGTGTATTAATTCACAGAGCAATAAGAACACTATATGAATATATAGCATGGTTATCAGAGCAGGGTTGAGTAATTTTCTAGAACAGCAGCCCTGATGAAAGTCCAGCTGCAGATCACAGGTTTATATTAAAGCATTTATTCAAACACTTTATCATTTCTATAGTAACAGCTCATTCACAGGGACTTAAATGGTAAATGCATCACAAAATGGGTCCTATTAATAATGACTCTTTATAGCTTCTATAATGTAACGGATTACAGGAAATAGCTTATCTTACAGACATTCCACAACATTAAATGGAATCATAAATAGATTAAAAATGTGTTTGTTGTTTGTTTAATTAAAAAAAACAAATAGATTTGAAGGCTACAGTAATTGCCATGGTACTGTATAAGATATGGTATAAGAATAATACACTTTAAATTATTCCACTATAAGAAAAAGTATGTCATGGTGGTAACATGTTAGTTATTTAATAACTGTATCCCTCTGGTGCTTATACAGGATTTAGATAGAAAATGCCGTTAATTTAACCCAATAATACTTTTAACCAAGTTGCATTAATGGTTAGGAAAAGATATCTGCAAAACCTTGTAAGATTAGGGTTCACCATAATGTCAATTCAGGACCCTGCTCTAATCCAATTACAGATATACAGTAACTATGAACACTTACTTAACTCTAAACAAACCCTAAATGCACACCTCCTACCCATAACCCTAACCTGAATCCTGAAACCAAACCTCCTAATCCTAACCCTAACCCAAATCCCCTAACCCTAACCCTAAACATAACCCCCAACCGAAACCTCCTAACCATAACCCTAACACAAACCTCCTAACCCTAACCATCACCCTAACTCCTCACCCTAAACCTAATCCAATCCTAACTTCATAACCTTTAATTTCAACCTTATTTTTTACCTAAATAAAAGTTTGATCATTCAGTTATACAATATTGATTATTTAAGTCATTGGAAAAAAGCACTAAAACTTCATTATACTTATTTTACTAAAAGCTGAAAGATTATTATAGCCGTAGCTACAGGAAATACACCAAATGTATGAAAAGTGTTTTCCTAATTTTATTTTAATGCAAAATTATAATGCTGGGGAATACTGGAAAAGAAAAAGTATAAGGAAGTCCATAGACAAACATCTGTTTACAGAAAGCATCACGGTATCTATAATTAAAAGTTTAATCTGATTACTGCTTCATACTTCTATACACTAGCTGTGAATAAATAAATAAATAAATAAATAAATAAATAAATAAATCTGCATCATCTTTTATGCATGAAGCCTTTTTCTTTAAATTTTATCATGTCGAGTTGCAAATCTCAGCAGAGTTAGCAACATCAGCCACTGGAACATTGAAAATCTTGATCAGATACAGGTGAAATTGGTACAAACCTACATCCAGGTCATAGTTTTAAAACTCGCTGTCTCACTCCTACAGCTTTGTCCCATATGCTCGGTTGGTAATAGAAGCAGGCCGCTGTGCTGCGCTGGTTTATACTCGAGAGTGACACTGGAAAATACATAATTCATTTTCATTTGCAGGAAATAAATTAGGGCGGGGTGGCGGGAAGCGATGCTCCAATATCGCGGGGACGAGGCTCGTGGTGAGACAGCTGGATGCACGTGGCTGGGTAATAACATTATATTGGTTCTGTCAGGTAATTTCTACAAGTGTTAGCCACACTGGAGGCTCAGGCGCATTGCAATCACAGGAGAAGAGAGTCTGGGGTTGGGGTATAGAGGGGAGGAAAAAGGGGGAGAGTGGATGAGGAGGAGGAAGAGGAGGAGGAGGAGGGAGGTATCGCATCACAGCTCATCCCAAGCTATTCTCCTGCTCCTCGCCAGCCTTGTGAGCACGCTCGGTGCGCGTAATTGCAATCTGGGCTTGACGCTGTAAATAATTGACCCTCTCGACCTGTTACTCTGATGGGATTCCAACAGGGCCTATGACTTTCCAAGAGGAGTGGAGCTCTGTATGTGTGTGTGTGTGTGTGTGTCTGTGTGTGTGTGGGCCTTAGTGTCATCCAGACAGATTGAGATTGAAAGAGTGAGAGAGGTGTTTGTGTGTGTGTATAAATGGCATCAAAGGTTTGGTCTCCGTTGCCCATTCACTTTAATTTTGTTGCAGAGCTGATCCGTGCGAATTACTTTAGCTGGGGATCAGTGTATCATCCTTGTGTGTGTGTGTGTGTGTTTGCTCTTCTTCAACTAAACTGCACACTGGATAATGTGCATGTGCTTCGCCCTGCTTTACCATGTCTCTGATGTGTCTGCTTCTCATCATTTGATATCAGACAGGATTGAAATCTAATGTCCAACTGGAAAAGGCTGATTTCAATTATCTAGATTAATATTTAAACAAAATTTTATAATACGGGAATAAAGACTACCCCATGACTTTTTTTTTGTCAGTTAATTAAGTAACTAATTAAGGATGCTTTACTTAGTAAATTGCCAAGCGAGAAGTTTAAACTAGTTTGTCTGTACAGCAATAAAACATATGTACAGTATGTTACAGTAAAAACAAAATGACAATAAAACCTGCAACAGCACATCTTGAAGTGTGTTATTTTCCTAATGGTAAAGCAATTTTGATTTATTTGCTGTTTTAAAAAGCCCACTTGTCCACTAAAAGCTTTTTTTAATCTCTTTTTTGAAGTGATGCTTATCATACTGTATTACTTTGCAAAGCGCTGACACTGGAGTCTCCTTCAATCTTCCATGCACATCTTCTCACTATACTGTTAAACACTAGCACATTTTAAACAATGTTAATGATTTGGATTTTAGATTACATAGAGCCATAAAGTATTAGAATCAGAGCTGCTGTAATAGTAGTTAAAAGAAAAATGCTTTACTGTAATCTGACCAATTGGATTTGGATATTCATTGCTAGTACCCAGAGGAAACCCACCAAGCACGGGGAGAACATGCAAACTCGATGCACACAGAGACGGGAACTGAGCCTGGCTGGGAATCGAACCCTGACCCTGTAGGTGCAAGAGGACAGTGCTAACCACTACACCACTGTGCCGCCCCTGATCAATTAATGGCTGGCTAATTAGCTAGGGAATAAACAAATACTTTTCTGAAACATGAATTATGCGCTTATTTTATCAAATATTTCAGTGAAATTGTGCATACATACAGTAAGCTAAAATTTTCAACTGGATTTACAAATGTTTTTAAACAGACAGATTTTTATTCTTTTCGTGCTCATGTGTTTATGTTGATCTCCTGTAGTGCAACGCAGAATCGTGTGTTCACATTTTGATGGGCATAAAACCCCTTAAAAAGGGCACTGACAGCTGTGAGTACAAACTGACCACTAAAAGTAAAAATTAAAAGACAGGAGTGACATTATTAAAATAATTAATCATGTATCATTAATGATTATAGTAATAATAAGCTGATATTTAATCCTGAATCAGCTGAGATATAAAGATTTGTTTTTGATAGACTTAAGCACTTCTGCTGTATCTGCTCTTAATAATAATAATAATAATAATAATAATAATAATAATAATATACATTAAGGATGTCTGCTAAATGGTAATTTTTTTTAAAAACTTTTAAACTTTAATTAAACTACAATTCTTGCAATTTATATCATTTGAACTTGCTTAAATTCCAATTTCTTACAAGTACCTAAATGATTATTAGGAACACTATACTAATACGGTGTTTGACCCCCTTTCGCCTTTAGAACTGCCTTATTTCTTCGTGGCATTGATTCAACAAGGTGCTGAAAGCATTCTTTAGAAATGTTGGCCCATATTGATAGGATAGCGTCTCGCAGTTGATGAAGATTTGTGGGATGCACATCCAGGGCACGAAGCTCCCGTTCCACCACATCCCAAAGATGCTCTATTGGGTTGAGATCTGGTGACTGTGGGGGCCATTTTAGTACAGTGAACTCATTGTCATGTTCAAGAAACCAATTTGAAATGATTCGAGCTTTGTGACATGGTGCATTATCCTGCTGGAAGTAGCCATCAGAGGATGGGTACATGGTGGTCATAAAGGAATGGACATGGTCAGAAACAAAGCTCAGGTAGCCCGTGGCATTTAAATGATGCCCAATTGGCACTAAGGGGCCTAAAGTGTGCCAAAAAAACATCCCTCACACCATTACACCACCACCACCAGCCTGCACAGTGGTAACAAGGCATGATGGATCCATGTTCTCGTTCTGTTTACGCCAAATTCTGACTCTACCATTTGAATGTCTCAACAGAAATCGAGACTCATCAGACCAGGCAACATTTTTTCCAGTCTTCAACTGTCCAATTTTGGTAAGTTCGTGCAAATTGTAGCCACTTTTTCCTATTTGTAGTGGAGATGAGTGGTACCCGGTGGGGTCTTCTGCTGTTGTAGTCCATTCGCCTCCTGACCAAACCTGTTGTGGCTTCACAAATGCTTTGCTGCATACCTCGGTTGTAACGAGTGGTTATTTCATACTGGATGTTTTTCCCTTTTCACACCATTCTTTGTAAACCCTAGAAATGGTTGTGCGTGAAAATCCCAGTAACTGAGCAGATTGTGAAATACTCAGACCGGCCCGTCTGGCACCAACAACCATGCCACGCTCAAAATTGCTTAAATCACCTTTCTTTCCCATTCTGACATTCAGTTTAAAGTTCAGGAGATTGTCTTGACCAGGACCACACCCCTAAATGCATTGAAGCAACTGCCATGTGATTGGTTGATTAGATAATTGCATTAATGAGAAATTGAACAGGTGTTCCTAATAATCCTTTAGGTGTGTGTACATTTACACACACACACACACAATGATCAGGATGCAAGCATTTTTTAATTAACCATTTTTTTATTTTATCCATTTCTTCTGTTTAATTGGCTGTTTAAAATCCATCTCTTTAAAAATGACAGCTGTTGCCAGTAGTTAATAATAGTTAAGTTTTATATCAGAAAAAATATATATAAAGTACTGTGCAAAACTATTTAGCTTTTTGGCTTTTTTTTTTTTTTAGCTAATTTCCTTATAAAACTGCACAAACTGTAGGCTACCTGAGACTATATTTTAAGCAGAAGCTTAAATCAAGCTTTGTTTCATTAATTACTACTGTATTTACTGCTACTAGTATTTTTATACCATTTTTGAATTGTATAGTAGAAACTTTTTTTAAACTGCTCTACAGCTGTTACTTACTTGTGCCTAAGATGTTTGTATTTGTAATATTTCAGATGTCAGGAGGTAACTTAGAATAAACTTAGAATAAAAAATGCATAAATTTATAAGTCTGTTTCAATTTATCAGTTTATCCCTAATGAGCAAAGCGGAGGTGATCATGGCAAGGAAAAAACCCCTGAGACGAGATCATGAAGAAACCCTGAGTGGAACCAGACACAAAAGTTAACCTGTCCTCATTTGGGTGATCTCACCTGTGTGTTATATGGTCTAAAGTGAAATTATATCACAGGATCAACCTTGTGGAATGTTTAACTGTTCTATTACGCAGCTGGGGTGTAGTAAAGTCAAAGCAGGATTCTTCGCCCAGCACTTCATTCTGCTTCATTGCTCTCTGGGAAGATGTTCATTTAAAGAGCGGTGGCTTTATGAATCAAAATCACATTTCTTTTCGTGAGTCAGTTCGTAAAGACGTACTGTAGAAATTTAGACTGCTGGAGCAAAGCACTGACGATAGATATCCGTATTTGTATCAGTTTGGAACACATTATCTCATCATTTCGAGTTCTAGCTCTCTCGCTAACCGCTGAATCGTTTCAAATTCTCCCACTGACACAGACCAGAACGCCAGTGGTGGATTATTTGTGACTGAAGATCCTGCTCTTTTAAGATGTTTATGATGTGAGTCTACAACTTGTGTTTCCCTGTTACAGCTGAAGGATGGTCTTGCTAAGGTCGCCGTATCCCCCCGGCAACGGCAACGTCACACCGCTCCTTGACTCACAGCGGAGACAAATGCCAGCGCCCACTGTTGCACTCCAACGCACAAACCCTCTTGCTAATGTCAGACGCTAACTCTGCCTGACCCCAACACTGCTGAGTAAATAAACGCAACATGCATCGCTACAGTTACGTCTCCTGCCTCCTGATCTCCCTACGTAGCTGAATGCGCCTAGCGTGCCTGTGTGTAGTTATCAAACTCTGTTAGGTGGTCTTTGGTCTCAGCATGGCGCTTCCCCTCTGTGCTCACAGCCAGATCCTCTCTCGTGACATGATTAAACCTGTCCTCTTCTTCCTCTCTTCCTCTTTCTGCATATTTCTTTTGCATTCTCTTTCTCCCTTCTGGCATCAGATATTCCTTGAATATGGTTGAGATAAGGGTAGAAACGCAGTAAAGAATACATTCTGCGAGATCAGGATTGGTTTTGGTCTCCTCCTGGTTTTTATATAGTATTTGACAGGGGAAAAAAAATCTTCCGGTAATTCCAATAATTTCTTTATTATTGGATGTTATGACCCCTGTGTTACAGCCCTGTGTTAACCCAACACAAGGCAATCTAAAACTCTTTCCCCTTTAGGGTCAAATGGTATTGTCTCGGGCAAAACAATTTCAGCAAAGTCTGAAAGTTTAAAGTCGGGAAAAGCTTTACACTGGACTTTTATTTGAACATCAAAATCAAGGTTTGTGTCACAAATTCTGCCGTTCAGCATGATTGCGTTTATAACCATGGAGGGGGCTGACAGTCCTTAAGTTTTTCTTTATATTTCCACTTCAGCTTTGTTAACTTCCAGCTTCTGGGTCTTTTCTTTGGATACAGTAGTTACCCTATGGTGTTCACATATCCTATGATTAGGCATTGATTAATTCGATTATTTATACCCTATTTGTTATAATACACTTACATCTTGTAAGTCTTGTATGTATTTTGTGCAAGCCTTCTTTTCCGAAACATTTGATTTCTTTCTTGCCCTTTGCCTGTTGAGACCTTATATTATGGACAATCACAGTTTTTTATGTGCTCTCTCATGTACTGACCTCCCTTTGATGTTTTCTAACAATGGATTATGAAATGCTCTTAATAAATATCATACTAAGCACTTGAGTCCTGCCTTTACTCACCACTGTCATAGAGAGATTGTGCCCTTGGTAATTGTAACAGGTTACCATACATAAGTATAACCTCCTGTAACTTGATCCATTCTTTTTTTTTTTTTTTTTTTACAGTTCTAAAACTCTGAGTGCCTCTGCAGATTAGGTTAGCTCTTTCCCTCTGCCTTGATTGCAGTCAGAAGGTATTTGTGCTGTAGGTAGGAACAAGTCCAAAGCACCTAAATCCCTTTCATCCTCGCTAACCTCTCCTGCTCTTTCCTCCTCCCAGCGGACAGACAATCAATACTTTATCAACAGCCAGACGGGCCGAGCTAGCGGCACCACCATGGAAGCAATTAGCCGCCTTAACAAAGATGGACGTGTGTCTTAAACCCAAACAAAAGCGAGCGGCGAACGCGAGCAAACAAACTCCACATCAAGGTGTTTTTGTCACTTCGCATTTGGATGCTGAGTGCGAGAGCCAAGCACTAATGGATATTGAATAGACAGGCGCACATTAGGAAAGGCAACAAACAGACAAATAGGCCTTATCGGGCCAAGCTATTCATTAGAAAAGCAACACGGAAATCCCTCAAGGGAGCCGCGATAAGTGCGAGCACTCGGGAGAGATGCTTGTGCAACAATTTAGATAGCACGCAAATGTTAGCCCAATGCGTGCAATTTACGACCAACTTTTACGCTGTCACTTTTTTGCGTTCAAGCTCTCCAAGGCTAAAGTTTGATATTGCAGAGTAACAGAACACACTCCCTTTATTTCTCTATATAAACCCCTGCTACACTAATACACTTATCCCAGTGTTTCACTAGTATCCGGATACCATTAAAGTAGGAAGGTTCTCAGTACACCGGCACCATGATCAAACTGCCTGATTCACATCTGAAATGCTGGCCTCCCAAGAACTCCCAAACATTTTAAAATTGGTGATTGTTATTCATAGACATGTTTGCACCATTCACATATTTTACTGCAGTTAAGAGTCTCATCACTGTACTGTGTTTGAACTCTTCTGTAAATAACATCACAAGTCCCAGTTTGACTTGCATGCCTCTACAGTTCTTTCACGTACCGTATGCAGTGTTTAGCGTAGTCGAATAGGACCCTGGTGTCTTTAATCGGGTGAAAACACAGGTCCGAGAGCATCATAGTGAAATAGATTCGATCCATCATCGACTTGACTGCAGGAATTGAATCAACCATGGCGTGTGTTTAAGGTTGCAGTTGTAATGTGAAAAGGAGCCACAAAAAGACAGCGCTGTAGCAATAATGCTGACAAAACTCAAATAAAAATTATATATTTTTTGACTTAATTATACAGAACTGTGGCTGTGCACTTCATTTCAAACTTGTGCTTGGTAAAGGATTATTCACCAATTTTCTGTCGCTATTTCTGACTAGTAGTTAAAAGTATTTTACGAGGATGTTTTCAGCTTCACTCATTCCACTGGCAACATTTTTGTCCGTATTTCAGGAACATGTGACTAGCTAGCAATCAATCGAATAGATTGCATTTATCCAAAAAAGAAAAATAGCAATAAGCAATCTTAGGAGCATAAAAAGCAGCATTGCGGTGACGTCGTCTCATTTAACACGCAAGTTCCGTATAATGTAGTTAATGCGTAAACCGTCCATTATCAGTGCTTCCATCTTTTCCGCTAAGTCCTTTTCCTCTGAGTGTATGTCATTTGTGTTTTCCTGCCATGATCACTCAAAGCTAATTGGGTGACAGTGCCTTCACAAGAGAGAGAAACAAAAACAGGCCGACATCGAGAATAAACAACAGTGACAGCTAGCTTCTTCTCTGGAACTGGAACGTTCAAACGTTGGGCCGTTAATTAAGACGCATGATGATACGTCGCACGCTAGCCCGGGTGCATTTGCTAAATCCAGCCGCCTGAAGAGATATATGTTCTGTGTATTCTGGTGTCAGCTATGTAATTAATGTCAGTGCTTGCTGGAGATCTGACGCTAGCCTCACTTGTGTCTGTCCACCGAGACGTGACTCTTTCTTTCACTGCTGACATGTACTAGACAGCCTAACTAGGCCTGAGGGAGAAGACAGCACAGGACTACACTATTCTGTAAAAAAAAAAAAAAAAAGAGAGATACATAACATGTCGCCAACATAACCACAGGATTTTTTTCAGCAGATAAGGGTTGTATTTTTAATGAAAGAGATGGACAACAGGGGGAATGCCACAAGCGAGAAAATTTAATTACAGAAGTTCATTGCTTGTTTCAATGTTACTTTATTGATTTTCTTAATTGCTTTCAGTGATAATCCTGATTTCTTATTATCATAATTATGGTCATAACAAATAATCATGACCAACAGAACACCAGATTAGATGTTGTAGTAATATTCCTTGTATACATAATAAACATACAGAGATATATCTTGAGGGATTGATGTCATGTAGCGGAGTTAGTGCTGTTATCAGTTTAAAAAGGTGATAACGTTTTAAAGTGTTTTATTCCTCTTATTTTACAGATTACTAAATATATTCACAAATCTACAATGGATTGAAGCTGATAATATTCATATTCAGTTATGTGTGATCACTGACTTCCTCCTTGAATAACTCATGTAGTCTGCATACAGTATATACCCGATCTGGAATATCCTTATTTCTTGTAAAAAAAAAAAAAAACATTGAAGCAAAGTCGGTGAACCCGGCGGCCCTTTTCAAAAAGATTCTTATTCCCTGAGAGCGTGCCACCTGCTCGCCCCCAGCAGCAGAAGTGAGTGGAGCTCAGTCACTCTTGACAGGCTTGAGACATTTTGTGCCTGGATGTCCTTGGTTGGCTGGCTGAGTGACACATAGCAGTGGGAGACGTCTCTTATTTGAACGTGGGCGGAGGAGGAGGATTTTCCCCAGAGTGCGGCGCAGAAGCCCCCATCAGCCGCCTACCCCCACGCACTCGCATACAAACCCTCCTGATGAGGAAAAAAAACCCTGAATGTTGCCCTTCGCCTGCTTGGATGAATGGATATGGGCACAGCGGCCCCCTCAGTGTGGGCACCGATGACAGAAGAGGACAAAAGGACTACAGACTTGCAGGCTCTCTATCCCTACTGCTTCTAGTTACCTCTCTCTCTGTCTTTCTTGCTGTCAATCATGAACTCTCGGCGGTTCTCTCCATCCTCGCTCTCCTCGCTGCTCTCCCCTTTTTCTTTTCATTACATGTCGAAAGCTGTCTTCCTCCTGTCCTTTCCACTTCTCACTCTTCTCTCTCTCGATGTATAGCTATGAGCGAGCTACAGCATAGCAAAACAAGACTATCCTTTTCTTAAAGAGAGTTCCTCCAGTTGTCTACCTGCTCTTCATTCCCCTCTTTTCCTCTATCTGTCCTTCCTTATCTCCTTCCATCTCGGCCAGCATCATCATCTCCCGCTATCTCTCAGCCGCACATGCTTTACCTCTTTCAGACCAGCGTATCATTTTATCTCGCTCTCTTTTCAGCTCCGTATCATCCTGCTGATGGACAGAGCAAGTGACCGACCGAGCGACAGCAAGGGTGGGAGGGAAGGATGGAGGACGGGAGGGAGGAAGGGAAGCAGGGATCCACATTCTCCCTATATCTCTGCCTCTATCTCTTTCTGTCATTCACTCTGTGGCTGACAGATTCTGTCAAGCTCAATAACCTGATGAGAATGCCCGCTGTTTTAAAAGGTCGCTGTGAATTTATAAAGCTGCGGTTAGGAGAAACCATCAGCTGCATTAAACAGCCTACATGTGGACCTAGAAATAATAGAATACCTGGTAGAAGAAATGAATTCAGCTGCCTGCGAGACACATAATACTCCTAAATAATCCAGTGCCTTTTTTCACAGTAATACAGGAACATTAAAAAAAAAAAAAGCCTTTTCATAAGCCATATAAATGCTCACTTGTGCTCACCATGGCTCACACCACAGCAAGCATAAGTGAGCATTTATGTGGCTTATAAATGTCGCTAGGTGAAGGGACAAAAAAAAAACGATCGCTCAGCAAGTGGAGGTCAGTCGTACAAAAAAGAATACAAACCACTACATCTCATCAGACCATAGTGTAATTCATTTCCTTATGTTTTAATTGGGTTAGATCTGAGCAGTCACATACTGTAATGATAGACGTTCTTTGGACTAGTTTATTTTATATGCCAATTTTAAAATGCAATATCAAAAGTGTGATTTTTTTTTTATGAAACAAAAACTGATCCATCAACCCCCAAAAGATTGATTTAATTGCTCTATCTATTGAATTGTATGTAGCTGGTAGGGAGACCCTCTAGTACAGGAGTACTGAATAAAATTTTCAAAATGTCTGGTCAATAAAATGTTCTTTTTAGTTTTTAAGATTCAAATCTACATACAGTATATATATATAAAACTATGTTAAACAAGTTGAAAGTTTGAACTTTGATGGACTTGTATATTTCCTTGTATTTGTATTGAATACGATTCAAATCTTGGGGTGAAATTGAATTTGAAAGCACTCTGCAAGCTCTGTCATACCGGGATCTCAGTTCAGGGATTTTACCTCCCCCCACCTGAGACCTATGTGAAATATTTGCTCAAATAGCCCATGTTTTGTCCTATAGTGGTGCTTAACATTACAGCTTTTTTTCATCCCCACGGTTTTGGAGCCATTGGACAAACTGATTTTAAACTTCCTGCAAGTAGTGGATTATGTCCATTCATCTTGAAGGTTTTCATAGTCCTCTTTCCTATTAGGTTGATTGGCTCTGTTAAGTGATGTGTAGCTGTCCCCACCTCGAGGGGAAAATGCACTAGATTACTTGTACATTACCTATTCTAATTTATCAGAAAAGCTTCAGAGTCCAGATACACATGTCACTTGGTCGGCTCACCATGGTCCACCATTTAGTGATGCCTGATCTTGTAATTGTTTTTTCCTGCCAAAACTGCCACAAGCACCCAATAACTTGGCTAAAAATGGATTTGGATAGTCAAGAAAAAAACAAGGAACAACCAAAACACAGACCTACCATGGACTGCTGGAACACTTGATTCAGTCAAGTCAGTTTTACATTACCATATATATGAAGTGATAAGCTTCCTGAGTTTAAAAAGAGAACAATCAAGACTATAATATTAAGCAATATCACATGGGAGGGTTCTTAAAAATAACTGGTTAACTGAAAAAACAAATCATAATCTGTTGATAATGAATTGGGTTTGTGGAACTCAAGGTCATGCTGTTATGATGGTCAGCATGGCTGTGATACGGTCATAGACATAAGAGCACTGCCTGTCTTGAAGATAGCATAGCTGTGCTGATATTCAGCACGACAGCATGACCTTGATATTGCTTTTATGCTTAACAGTTCCACAAACACCATTTATCAACACATTATGATTTGTCTATTTAATTAACCTCTTGTTTTGCTTCACCAAATTAAGATATGTGTAAAACGAGGGTATGGGTACATGTACAGTATATGTCTACAGTATGTGTATCCTTCCATGACTGGCAGAAAGTGGAAAGTCTATATTATACAGTATATAGAATTGATGTAAACAAAAAAAAAAGGAAATGACAAAAATATTAGTTTAACTGGTGTTTCACAGACTGGAGCACATATAGTTAAAACATCCCAGTGCTGTTATCGTCAATTATCACAATTTGTGTTGGTCAAAACTAACTTGTTTAAAAGCACTTCTGCAGCTGTTATTGAGTTTTTTTGTAAATGTATAATCGATTGTGTAGACATTGTCATGCCCATTTGTTCTCTGACAAATTAATTAATTGAAAATATATACAGTGTATATATATATATATATATATATATATTTTTTTTTTTTTTTTTTTTTTTTTCCTAATATTTGCTTCCCCTAAATTGACCGCATGGTTACTACAAGCTTTGTGATAGACAGGCATCCCAACCTTAACTACTGTAGGCTTCTAAACCACTGGTATGCTGTATGCTATTAGTAACACCAAAACACTTACATGCGCTAACACACTCTTATCATTGCTCGTATTTAGTCTTTTTTGATTTGCTATAGTTTGCTAAACAATTGTGATCTGGTAAAATATTTTAAACATAGTTGGGTGTTTTTTGTATGCCTTGTATTATCTTCTGTGTTAGCTGATTAGCATCACAAGATGGTGTATGTACGGTACATAAACTCATCAGAGGAATTAAACAAACAAATCATTTTACACTGATTAACGCATCATTTAATACCACATTAATCAGCATGACAATTGTTTGGTTGATTGTTTGATTTATACATCCAGACTTTGTATTAGCTATGTAACAATTAACAAACTAGCTGTTCTACTGTATCTACAATCATCTCCAGAGGCATCAATGACCTTTGTTACTTCCTTTAAAGATTTTTTTTTTTTACCTTTGTTACAGTATGTCTCTATACATGTAATGTAATGTCAAGATAAGATTATTCCTTCCATTTTATTTTGAGTTAAACAATACTTAAATGCTCAATTGTACAGGTAGGTAGTTATGTTTAAAGAAAGTGGTGGTTGAGAAAAAAAAGTCATACTGCAAGGCCAATACAGTTTTACAGATTAACTGTGATGATGCCATAAACTATTGGTTAAAAAGTGGTTAATAACTTTCCATGTGATGTTATATTGAGTGACATTGTGTTGAGTGACATCACATAAAATTGGGCACCACTCAACAGGAAGTCAGTTATTCCGGGTCGTTTGCCGAGCCTATGTGATCTCAATATATTGAGGATGCACGATTATCAAAGGGTTTTTGATATCTCAAATGGTACAGCCTCGATGATGCCTTAAACTTGGTTAATAACTTTCTGTGGCTTTTTAGAGGTCTTAACATAAAATTCCCCTTTTTGTACACACCTAACGATAATAATGTGTTGTTTTGTGCAGTGAAATTGCTGTACAACAATCAATATTTAGTATGAAGTCCTTTGTTCTTTAAACCATGCTGGATCTGGCTGGGTGTAGAGTACTCTGGTGTGTCCATGCCCGCTCGATTTCTTCCTAAAAGTTCTTCCTGTACAAAATGGTTTCTTGACTGCTCCTGCCTTCTTCAACCTTTATCCAGCAGTTTGCTAGTGGCTTTAGGTCTGGAGATGACCCAGGTCTCCATATTACCATCGTCACATAGCCAGTTTTACAATAGTTTTTTTTTTTTTTTTTTTTTTTCAGTAAATTACCTCAAGTCCTCAGCTGGACAGACAAGAACTAATTAGTGACATCACCTAGTTTGTGCACAGGGAAAACTATAATGCATGGCATACTGTACTGTATGTTGTCTTAATACTTTGGCCACCACTGTGTGTTTGTGTGTGTCAGAGCTGTAGACTTGGATCTCGGATCCACATTTCTTGTTTACACGTTTTCTAATTTGCATATAAGAAGGGCGACTATCTTGCACATTATTCCATGGATAATCACATTGCTGCTGACACATCTTTATCATTTTATACTCCCTGTTTCAATCACACTGCTGCTTTTTACTTTCATACTTATGTATATACAGTACTTTGCAACTTATTTCTTTATATTTTGTTTCCAAAGACTCTGAGCTTCTTGTATTTTTAATGTAGTTAAACAACCAGTTTTTAAATTGTATCTTTAGACACTTTGCAGCCTGTTGCAGTAAAACACTTGCGGCTATTTCTTCACTCATTCTCACTCACTCACTCACTTATCTTTTATACCGCTTTATCCTGTATTCAGGGTTGCAGGGACCTGGAGCCTATCCCAGGAGGCTTAGGGCACGAGGCGGGGTACACCCTGGACAGGGTGCCAATCCACCGCAGGGTACACAAACATACACACAGTCACTATGGGCAATTTGGGAATGCCAATTAGCCTAACCTGCATATCTTTGGACTGTGGGAGGAAAGCCGGAGTACCCAGAAGAAACCCACAAAGCACTGGGAGAACGTGCAAACTCCATGCACACAAAGACGGCAAAATTGCCTGGCCGGGAATTGAACCCTGACCCTGGAGGTGCAAGGCGACAGTGCTAAGGCGACAGTGCTAACCACTACACCACCGTGCCGCCCCAATTTCTTCAATTTTATCAATATAATTACATAATTATTTTATTTTAAATGGAGAAATAAGGAGGGGTCAAAACTTTTAAACAGTACTGTACATACGTCTTATGTCATACACTTTAGTTTAGGTTTCATAATTTATAATTCAAATTTCAAATTTAGTTCTGTTTCTTTTTTGGTCACTCACTGTCTATACTGCTTTATCATGAATTCAGGGTCATGCGAGGCCTGGAGCCTATCCCAGGAGACAAGGTGGCACAAGGTGGGGTATACCCTGGACAAGGTACCAATCCATCGCAGGGCACACACACTACGGGCAACTTGGGAACGCCAATTAGCCTAATCCGCATGTCTTTGGACCGGAGTGCCTGGAGGAAACACACCGAGCATGGGGAGAACATGCAAACTCCATGCACACCGCGGCAGTCGAACATGACTGGGAATTGAACCCGGACCCTGGTTTAACCACTAAACACTAAGCCACCCTGGGTCAATTTAATAAAATCTTTAGCTTAACTGTATTTTGTATGTCATTTTTTATTTGTAGTGTAATTCTATTTTCCTGTGGAAGTTTTTTATTTTTATGTTACTTACAGTCATATACAGTAAGTGTTTATCTGCATCTTATACATAACGTATGGTTGTATGTGACATTTTTTGTAAATACAATTACAAAATGTAAAATTTTGTAAATAAATCCCAATTTAAAATGGAGCTTTCTTGGAGTCTAGTTATTTTTTAATAGCGATTGGCAGTTTAGTAGATTGCAGCTTATTGGACTAGCAGGTGTTTATTGAGTGTATGATCTGCTTTTCTGGTGCTTGTCTGATATGCAGAAAGATCATTAAACACTTACTGAAAATCAGTTGGCATTAGTTTATCAAGACTGAGCAGCACCTTGGATTTATTGGATGCATTGATGTATTGTTACAGCTAGAGAAATAATCCTCAGGCTTCTATACAGTACATGCGATTTTGACTCCTTTGACAAGAACTCAATACTTGATGATAGAATGAGATAAAGAACTGTTTAAAGGATCCGATTTGCTTGTTTCACACACAGACTACCATTGCAACCATCCAGAGCAATATTACAACTGATGGGTTAAATGCTATGTAAAAGAAAATAAATAAAAAAATAAATAAAGTCATACATCAAGGTGGCATTCATCTACATAAAACTCTTATAAAATGTATCAGAGCATCCCGGCATGCAAAACGATTTGCTCTCAGGAGACCTACTTTTGTATCCTGATGCATTATTAACGTGGCCTGGAGGACCACCAGTAGGGTTTAGTAATGATTTGCAATCAATCAAATCACTGATATGAGCTAAAGCGACAGTCAGACCACTCGCTTTTCTACTTCTCATTTATTCTCAGGCCGTCATACACAAGTTGACCGAACCTGCCATGCAGCAGGGCAACATTAATCAGTATTAAGCTGAACCTGCTGGCTCAGACATGACAGATCTCGCTTGCCCTGACCTCGCACACTTGTCATTCGGCGCATCTCTTCCTTTCACTTGAAC
This sequence comes from Clarias gariepinus, assembly GCF_024256425.1. Taxonomy (NCBI): domain Eukaryota; kingdom Metazoa; phylum Chordata; class Actinopteri; order Siluriformes; family Clariidae; genus Clarias; species Clarias gariepinus. The sequence continues at coordinate 6,147,940 of NC_071122.1, read as the reverse complement.
TGGAGCGAGCACTGAGCGGAGAAGCGCTGTGGGACGTGCCATGACTGGGTTCTTTTCATAAGGGAAGAAAAAAAAAAAGTTCCTTAGAGGGTAGATAAAATGCTTCCAACTATCTTGATGCGACAACCCCAGACGGGGACGTTTGGACATAAAGTCATCGCAAGTGCGATATTAGGAAAAAGGGCCAGTGCTGGCTGTGACACATTGAGAAGTTGCTTTATTAAAATTCTCGCTGCGAAAATGGCCCTGACAGTGTGAGTCAGACCCGCACTCATCTCTCCTTTCTTCTCTCTCCCCCACCTGCCCCCACAGAGGGTGATCAGTTAATGACGTGGCCCAAATGTCACCGGCTTTCATGGAGTAAATAAATGGAGCGCTGGTTTTCCCTGGTTGGTGTAGGTGTGAGCTGATGGGCGTTTGTGAGTCCAAATAGGAAGCCAGTGTAAATATACAGTATATCTTATGTAAATGTGGAAGAGATACATAGCAGAATTTATACTCCAGTGCTTTTGAATTGTTGAATCAGAAGGTGTTGATTAGCTTTCGGGTTCTGCTCGTAACATAAATAACAATTTTTTTTTTAAGTGTGATTGTATTTTTATTAGTTCTATTTGATGAAAGAAAGGGAAAGTAAACAAAAACAACTTTGCACAACATTAAAGGTAACTATGAACAGATGTACAGTATGACATGTCACATGTTAAAAAAATTTAAACTATAATTATTGGCAAATATATATATATATATATATATATATATATATATATATATATATATATAATTTTTTGGTCAGGACACATCCCATCATTGATTATTTTTCTATCAATAGCACAACTCCAAGTGTTTTATTCTATACATATTGACTTTGTCAAAGTGACTACAGTTACAACATGTTGTTGCAATGGCATCTGAAAGTAGTTGGGTTATACTGTATTAGGCAGAAAGTGAACCTTTTTTTCCTGAATTTGACATGTTTGACACAAAGAAATTGGCAAAGATATGGATTTGACAAGGGACAAATTGTGATGCCGAAATGACTACATCAGGGCAACTTTAATACTGTACCACAGCTCTTTTGGGATGTTTCTGGTCTGCGGTGGGCAGGACATACCAAAAGTGGTCCAAGGAGGAAAAAAGTGTGAACTGTCAACAGGGTCATGTTCAGCTACGGCTCGTTGATGCACCTGCGGAGTGAAGTCTTGCTGGTGTGGTCCGATCCAACAGAAGAGCTACTGTAGCTCAGATTGGTTAATTAAAAGGTTAATGCTGGTTTCGCCACACAAAATGTGTTTCACTTTAAATCTTTTTATTTCTTTATGGCCAATACCGAGCGGTGAATGCGAGGAGGGCTAACGGAGAATGCTTGGATAATGAGTCAGTGGTTACACCAGATGTGTACTTATAGGCAAAGGTTCTGTAAATCCAGTAGCAAAGGATTCATTCTATTAAATTAAAGACAATGCAGAAGTGCAGACACTAAAGGCCTTAAAGGATGACCGCAGAAATATTACACGTCATTTAGTTTGCTAATACACACAAAAAAAAAATCTAAATGGCGTTGTTGTTCTCTCCTCTTTCTACTGTACCTAGCAGGGCTCTTCAACTTTATGCTACAGTGTTGAAGGTTTGCTATTCCGGCCATGTCTATACATTCAGTTTTGATACACAAAACAAGTGTATCAGAGTTTTACCTTGTTTTTTAAATGTTGGTTAAATGAAGCAGTAGTGTTGTTTTTTTAAGCAGGTAAGAACACAGTGATCACACTCAAGTCTGAATGAGTAAGACGATCTCTGTCCATTCCTAATTGAACGATTAAGCAATTCGACTATAATTTGACTGAATTCCACCAAGTGAATTAAACCCTCAATGTGCTTTGTGCTGTAGTGATTTTTGTATTCTTTTCTTTTCTTTTTTTTTTTTTTTCGCAGATGTGGGCTGCTAAACAACGAAAGAGAGGGGCTATGTTCTAGAGATTTCGACTGACAAACAAAAATAAAGAAAAATGCTGGATGCAGCACAAAAGACATTTTGTTTATATAATTATCCACTCATTTATTGAATCGAACAGTGGCTCTGTGTTTGCTATGCTCAAGTGAGTTTTGTTGATTTCTGCATGAATAAATGTTCAGCTGTGCCAATTTATTTATTAATTTTTTTTTCGGGGGCTGATTTAATCTGTGAAACGAAACCAAATAGCAAATGAACCAAAAAGTGTAAATGCTGCTCTGATTTGTACTCGTAGCTTAAAAAATCACACTTATGGAACTACTGATACAGGTTTAAAGCGATACAACAGTTCAGACAACTTGAAAGGTTCAGGGGAACCCTTCTAGGATTTTACAGTATATAATCCCAGGTATGTGTCCAGGAGCGATTCTAGGCTAGCGTAGGGGCGAGGCAGAAAAAAAAATAAATCCAGGTTTGCTTTCACAAAAAATAGTTTTTCTAATGTGCAGATTGATTGTGCAATTCCTTTTGAGTATGTCACTTTTGGATGTGCACATTTTCAACATTATTGAAAGTAGATTCGTCTGTTTGACTTTTTTCCCCCTGGTATTTTCTTTTTGGTGCCCAAACTCAAACAGTGAAAGAAACCTTGACAAAAGTAAAGACAGGAAGTAGCGCAACAAATCGAAGCATTCTTGTTATTGCGATCTGACCTGCAGCACAGAGAGCATTTCACGCCTCTATGCGACCGCTAGAGGAGCAGGAATTGATTCTCTGGACCGGCCCTGAGCTCAAAAACATCTTTCACACCTCACTTCACCACGCATGCCAAAACTTTTAGCCCAAATGAGTCAATTAAAAATACACAAGTGTGAAAAATAGTGTATATGGTATTCAGCCTAGAATAGGAGATAGGAAAAAAAAAAAACAATGAGTACTTATTAAAATATTTCACGGTCAGTCACGGTGCAGAGCGGTTCTCGTTAGCTCTGGAAGGTCATTTTAAAATAACAACCACAAGCATCATTGCTGCTGCAGTTCAGCACACACTTAATTCTCAACCGTTCATTAATAATCCCACAGTACTCCTCTACAGATACGGCAGCTCAAGCATCCAGCTTTTTTCCTTTCTTCTTCTTCTTCTTCTTCCTCTTTTACATTTCTTGTTTTAATGAAATGGCTCATCTCAAATTAGGCTGCCACTCGATTGACGATGCTGGAAAGCCTGAATTTGTATTCTGACACACAGATCGAGTCCTCGCCAGAATCAATTCCAACCAGAGAATAAGCTGTGAAATTAAATAGCCTTTAGCCGGAAACCGAGCTCTCCGGAATGATTCGAACGGACAGGTCAGGATTGTTATGGTTATGGAAAATGAGGAAGAGAGTATAATTTGGAATACTTTATATTTGTCTGTTTACACTTTTTCAACAAAGAGCTATGTGAGGAGGAGTGTTGGGCAGAACATAAACATGTGCAGAATGAAAAATGCACTTTTCAAGCCATTTTGTGGCCAGGGGTCATTAAGGACATGCGGAACATTTCAGATATAATACTCCACAAAAAACTTATATAATATTTATTAATATAATGAACAATCGTTATTCATATGATGATTTTGCACACTGGCACCAATTTTTGTTATATAACTCATCTATTAAACTTTTTACTTAACTTTTTTTCTACACATTTTATTACGGTTTTATTTTATACTGTTTCATTTTAGAGTTCACATTTATGCATGAAATATTTTTATGATGAATATTTTTATTTATTATGATTATTATTTATTGTATTTTTATTTGATTCTATTTTTGCATGACTTGTTTTTGTGTAAATAATCAAAACATAATTTTTCCACTCTTTTTTCAGGTGTTTTTTTCCACTTAATATTTAATTTCTTCTTGTTTTAATTTTTCTTAGCTTGACGATGACTATAATAAACTATTGAATATTTGTTATTATTTCTAGTTATTATTGCTTTATAGTACAGTATATAGTATTTATAGTATATAACATAAAATTTAATATAGTATATTCTTTTTTATGATTGATTATATTATTATTTCTTTTTTTTTAAATCCTTCATTTTTTGGTTGATAATTATTTTATTGTTGTAACTCTTTCTCTTTAAATGTTTAATTTTCTTTATTTTTAATGATTTATGTTTTGGGATTATTCTTATTTTTATGTAATACTGTACCTTTATATCTAAACTTTTACACCTAAATCCTTTAAAAAAAAATCTTTATTAGTCAGTTATGTTAACAATTAATTTTTTCTTTATTTCTTTTTTTTAAGCATGATCCATACATTTAATTTTACATAGGTAAAAAAAAATTCTTCTTCTTATTATTATTTTTTATGATTCCTGATTAGTTTTACAAACAATTCATGAATGTGTTCATCTGAACTAACAATATATTAATCACACCAAACTCGCTCCTCCATGCCTTTATGGACCTTGCTTTGTGCACTGTTGTGCAGTCATGTTGGAACAGGTGTGGGGTTACTTCCAGTGAAAGTAACTCATACTCATTCATACTTCAGCATAGCAGGACATTTTGGACAATTTTATGCTCCCAAGTTTGGGGATGGCACCTTCCTGTTCCAACATGACTGCATATGAGTGCACAAAGCAAGGTCCATAAAGAAATGTGTGTCCCGTGGAAGCACTTGACTTGAGTCCCGACCTCAACCCAGTAGAATACCTTTGTTATAAATTAGTGTAGAGACTGCCAGGCCTTCTCTTCCAACATCCGTGTCTGACCCGCGCTTTTGGAAGTATGGTCAAAGCCTTCCCAGGTGATTTGAAGCTGTTATGGTGGGTCAACATCATATTAAACCCTATGGATTAAGAATTGAATGTTACTCAAGGTTATATGCATGTGAAGGCAGGCGAGCAAATACTTTTGGCAATATAGTGTATATAAATATATATACTGCATAAAGACTTTTTTCTATATCCATACCATATACTGTCTCTGACTGTATCAAATGCAGAAAGAAATTTCGGTAGTTTTGTATAAATCCTCATCTGGTGTATGAGCGGGGTATATTTTGTCCTTCCTATTGTTCCTTGCTCTTTTCCAGGGCAGGTGTGTGAGATCCTGCTGGAGAGATGGCACACGACACTGCCATGCCATCTAGTGGAGATCCTTTCACAACCGGCTTTCAGTTCCGACACAAAGGAGCGTTTTGTTAAAGGAGTGGGGTGATGATGCCGTGTTCTTGTCGCACAAAGAAGCCACCATCGGGAAAAAAAAAAAAAAAAAAAAAAAACTTTAATTCCCCATGGGGAGCGAGGGCCTTTCTGACGAGGAGGGAGAGAGAGGGGAGGGGAACTGCGGAAATTGAATTCATTGCAAGAACTTTGAAAGGTGAGACGTGTTCACATGAAAAATGGAGAAAGAATTCCATCAGGCTCGAGCAGAAAAAGAAAGTGTTTAGCAGCTTGGTGTCAGTTTTGAAAAAAGGGATGAAAGTTATATTTTTGTTAGAAGAACAGGCATGTTTGAGTTGAGCAAATCTGGATTATCGTGAAGGAAAAAAAAAAAGTCTACCTGAGGCAAAGGCTCTACTCTTAAAGTGGATTTTTTTTTTTTCTATGCTCAGGTTATAGTGTGAAATCGATGGCGTCGTACTCAGGGAGCTGAAAATTGAAAATAGGTGTCTGGTCTGAAAATCCCTGATCTCATTATGACAGCCAGATAATGGAACAGATGAAATACCTGAAATATGCTTGCTTTCTTTTTTTTTTAAGTCACTTTTTGTAACACACAAAGTTTTCACAAACATCTGTGCTACTATTTATACAGCCGTGAGTTTATCCAGTGCTCAAGCAAAAGCAAAAAACTTTGTGTCTTCTCTTTACTGTATTTTCCTTATTTCTTAAAACGTTCTACTTTTTTTCCCGGCAACATCATTTGCCTAAACCCTCCATCGTCTCACTTTGTGTTCCGTCTCCGTCTGACCCCATGCCTCTTTTCTGTCATTCATCCTTCCCGTCGTCTCTTGCTTTCTCTTTATTGTGCTCAGAGGTCAGGCATTTTGCTAGCAAGCTCGCAAACAGCTTCGGCTGTTGATTGGGTTTGCGTCGGATAGACGTGAGAGACGAGAGGAGAAAGAGATGGAGATAGCGAGAAAATGAGAAAGAGCTCAAAGGCCAGTGATGCATGAAAGACACAGGGAGGTGTGTTTAAGAGTGAGGTCTTTCACTTTATTCCCCTTCATCAAATAGGCCCTCCCTGGAAGCTTCGCATACACCGAAGCAACAGAGGCGCATGCATAATGCCTGGCTGATTCATTATCCTATCCTCAGAGTGCCTCTGGGCATACAACCTATAGTCTGTAAAAACAACTCTGAACAACACACTGCATTCTAAAAGACAGAGCAAATGACACTTAGTGTAACATAATTAACATTTAATGAGATATGAACACAGATGCGTCTCCTTTATACATTAAGGAATACTCCTGATTAATATAAGAGTCTAATTAATGCAGAAATAAAACTCGATCTGTAACAAATGTTTCTGATTGCTTTGAAAGTACTATGCAAATCACAGGTATAGTAGCAGCTCATTTACATAGACATCGATGGTATACTTGTGCACATGTGGATTTTTCTCTAAGGAGATGTTACTCCGATCATCCAGAACATTAAAAACATTAACATTAAAACCGATAGGTTTCGGGCTTGCCTTGCACCACCAAGGTGGCTCTAGCTCCGCAGGTTGTGGCTCCACAGGGCCTCTGGGAAGTTTGAAGCCTGGGTCGGGGACATGGGCATTTTTCATGCTGGACCCTGTGTCCAGTGAGCTGAGGTGGACTGGGTGTTTTGGTGCCAATGATTTGTGATGCATTTCTTTTTCTCCAAGGGTTAGCATTGGGTTTTCATGATTTCTCGTGCCACCAGATTGCTGGTGTATAGCTGTTCACCTGTCAGTGGTCATAATCGTATGGCTGATCATGTAACATTCATGGAAGTAGTATCAATTATCAAAACTTTCTAATAGTTTCTAATAGTCTACTGTAGAGTATGGGTTTGTGGTTCCTCAGTAACGGGATAAAAATGTTTATTTTGCTTCTAAACAGGCTGGTTTTGCTTCCACATGAGTTCTAACTTAATTAATCTTCTGCATTGAACATTAAATATAACTGGAAATAGATTTCAAATATGAATGACACACTTCTAAATGTATTTTTATTAGAAAACCCTCCACTTTAATTATACAATATCACACCAACTCATGAGCCTTATCAAACCACTCATTGTTGATTATTTTCCTATTACAGCATGGCTTGTAATGTGTAATTGTTCATGTAGGAATGATAGGTTTAAATCCTACAAAAATTTAAAGAGAATATCGTTAGTGTAATATATACTCACCTGAAGGATTATTAGGACCACCATACTAATACGGTGTTTGACCCCCTTTCGCCTTCAAAACTGCCTTAATTCTACGTGGCATTGATTCAACAAGGTGCTGAAAGCATTCTTTAAAAATGTTGGCCCATATCGATAGGATAGCATCTTGCAGTTGATGGAGATTTGTGGGATGAAGCTCTCGTTCCACCACATCCTAAAGATGCTCTATTGGGTTGAGATCTGGTGACTGTGGGGGCCATTTTAGTACAGTAACCTCATTGTCATGTTCAAGAAACCAATTTGAAATGATTTGAGCTTTGTGACATGGTGCATTATCCTGCTGGAAGTAGCCATCAGAGGATGGGTACATGGTGGTCATAAAGGGATGGACATGGTCAGAAACAAAGCTCAGGTAGCCCGTGGAATTTAAACGATGCCCAATTGGCACTAAGGGGCCTAAAGTGTGCCAAGAAAACATCCCCCACACCATTACACCACCACCACCAGCCTGCACAGTGGTAACAAGGCATGATGGATCCATGTTCTCATTCTGTTTACACCAAATTCTGACTCTACCATTTGAATGTCTCAACAGAAATCGAGACTCATTAGACCAGGCAACATTTTTCCAGTCTTCAACTGTCCATATTTTGGTGAGCTCGTGCAAATTGTAGCCTCTTTTTCCTATTTGTAGTGGATATGAGTGGTACCCGGTGGGGTCTTCTGCTGTTGTAGCCCATCCGCCTCCTGACCAAACCTGTTGTGGCTTCACAAATGCTATGCTGCAGACCTCGGTTGTAACGAGTGGTTATTTCAGTCAAAGTTGCTCTTCTAACAGCTTGAATCAGTCGGCCCATTCCCCTCCGACCTCTAGCATCAACAAGGCATTTTCGCCCACAGGACTGCCGCATACTGGATGTTTTTCCCTTTTCACACCATTCTTTGTAAACTCTAGAAATGGTTGTGCGTGAAAATCCCAGTAACTGAGCAGATTGTGAAATACTCAGACCGGCCCGTCTGGCACCAACAACCATGCCACGCTCAAAATTGCTTAAATCACCTTTCTTTCCCATTCTGACATTCAGTTTGGAGTTCAGGAGATTGTCTTGACCAGGACCACACACCTAAATGAATTGAAGCAACTGCCATGTGATTGGTTGATTAGATAATTGCATTAATGAGAAATAATCCTTTAGGTGAGTGTATCTTGAGCAAAAATAAATGAACGATAAATAAATAAATGAGGTATAAATAATAGTATATAATTATAAGGCAAAACAGCTTGGGAGAAAAATTGGACGACCTCAGAAGAATGACTGTCTGTCACAGTATCACACAAAACTGGCTTAAGAAAATGTAATGAAACTTTGCCAGTACTTAGGTATTTGCCTGAAGTTAAACCTCTGCCATAAGTGAAATAAAAATGTTGGTTAGAAGTGAAGGTATGAGTAGTTATGTGCCAGATTATGTCACAGCATCTAGCATCTTTTTCTAATTTAGCGCTTTTTCCCTTGAGGTGGGCATGGTAATATGTGTCGGCACATGAAAGCCAATCAAGAGAAGACAGAGCCAATCAACGTCGCAGGTTACTGATATACACAGAATATGTAGAAGACATAAAAAATCCTCAAGAAACAGAAACAAAAGTGCAACACAGCATAGCTTACTCCAAAAAAGGCAAGTACACTATAAAAATAAACCTTCAAAAATTAAGTTACAGAATGTATATTTATTTTTCTTGCGGGAAGCTTTAAGTAGAAATGTAAAAAACATGTAACTAGAGCGAACATATCCACAGCAGCATCCAAACTAAAAGCCAAGTATTAAACATGCTAAAAGGTGGGACACGGATTGCCCCCCTACACAGTAATACTGATTAAAACATCATTTTATTACATAAACAAAATATAATGGAACTTTGGCAGTTCTTAGATATCTGCCTAAAGTTTAAGTGAAATTATTTTTTTTTAGTTAAAGCGATATTATGAAGAGTTGTGTGGCAGATTTAATAATCTACTTTAAAATAAGCTACTAATAAACCACTTGCTCAATGTAAAGAAAAAACAAAACAACACCAATAAATATTAATTAGAAAAGCTAAACTAATTTTTTTACTGGGATTACTTAATATTTTCTTCACTGCAATAACAGAAGTGGTATAAATGAATTTTACCATGATGGAGTAAGTCATTTTAAGACAAAACCTAGTCTTTCTTCGATCTCCTTTTTTTATTTCTCACTTGTGATTCACTCTCTATTTATCAAGCAGGGAGAGTACTTGGCTGAAAATAAAAGCACTGTAGTACAACCAAGATAATCAGCCTTACAAACTTTTATTTCTTTGTATTAAGTTAGGCAGAGAGTTGTGCAGTACAGAAAGACAGGCAGTCATGTACAGAGGCTTCAACCTAAAATAATAATATCACTGATTACATTAAAGCTGGTCAGCTGATTATTACCTTAAATCTTTTAACTATTTCTACAAACTCTTTACTAATCAACAACGGGTACTAACAGTAGTGAAAAATAAATACACAGACAGACAGACAGACAGACAGACAGACAGACAGACAGATAGATAGATAGATAGATAGATAGATAACCAACATGACAAACAAATAAATATAATTTGTAAGGAAAAGTGCATAAGAATAATTTCTTAGAAAAGAGAATTATAAGGAAGAAAATAACAAATGAGAAAAAAAACAGGAAATAGAAATATATATAATAGTAATAATATTTAGGATCATCACATAAAACAACCAAAAAACAAACACTTAAGATACTATACAGTAGTAATAACAAGTTGAGTATACGTGGAAGTGGCAGCTAAATAAATAAATTTGTAAGTAAATGAATTTATATTGTTATGAGAGGGGAAAGGGGAAAAAAAGTATTATTTGTAAAAATATATAAATAAAGCAACCAAAATTAAATTCTTAAGACAAAATATTAATGGCAATTAGAGTGGAGATCTGTACATTGCAAAGTGTTATTGATTGATTAATTTATACATTAAAATAACAATAAAAGTTAGAAGTTTAACTTAGCATAAACAAGGTGTAAGATACTCAACCGTACAAAATTGTATTTCTTTTTCTTTTAGAGAGTTTTGCCTTACAAAAAACAGATGCAGACATGTACGGGGCTTCAACCTGAACTTACACTGATTACAATAAAGCTGATCAGCTTATTTTTAGCTGAAACCTGTTAACTATTTCTACAAACTCTTTTCCCATGAAAAATAGATACACAGACAGACAGACAGATAGATAGATAGATAGATAGATAGATAGATAGATAGATAGATAGATAGATAGATAGATAGACAACCAAATAACCAACTAGACAAACACGTAAATATAAAATATAAGAAAAAGTACATCATTATAAAATGGAAAACAAAAAATAAGAAAGAAAAATTGCAAATATTTTCAAAAAAAAATGTAAATAATAATAATAATAATAATAATAATAATAATAATAATAATAATAATCATGTTAATAACAAGATGAAGTTCAGGAAGTAAATGAAAATTATAAATGAATAAAGATGTATATAAATTAATATTATAAGGAGAAAAAGGGGGAGAAAAGTATTATTTGTAAAAATGATAAATACAGCAACCAAAATTATTTTACCTTAAATCCTTAAGGTAAAATAGTAGTAATAGTTTGGGTGTAGTTTTGGACGGAGCAATTTATTTATTTATTTATTTATTTATTTATTTATACATTAAAATTATTATTCTAAAACTGTTAAACAAAACAACCAAAAATGAATTGTTGAGCTAAAATAGAAATAATATTATGGTTGAAGTGGGAAATTATAGCTCACACAAAATGAATAAATAAATAAATAAACAAACTAATTAAAACATTTCCCTTCCATGAAGCCTCACACTATTCATGCTTGAGCTACATTATCTCGGTATACAACTGCCAAAAACTTTCTGCAGATGTATTTAAGTGCCTCGCTGTCTCCAACGGCGGTGTTTCATCTTTTCTTCCAGCTGATAAACCAGTAAAGGAGTGTTCCAGAGAAGATGGTAATAATTATCTCAGCCGTTTGGTCCATTTTCACGCTACACGCAGACATACAGCAGCAAACATGCTATAATAAGGCACAAGTTAGGGTGGCTTTAATTAGAGCCACCGATGCAGCCAAATGCGGCATCACGATGGCAGAACCCAGACACCGAGTGCAGGATGTTATCTTTGCAAAGCGCTGTGAGATGACTAGCTACAGTAGCTTTTAGCACCGCAGCAAGCATTATAAAAAGAAATTACATAACAGCTCCTAGCAATTACTTTAAATCATGCCTAAGTGTGCGTAATCTTGGTCTTTATGCTTTATGCTGAGTTATTTATATACATTCAAAATGTACAAAAGTAAATGACATCACGTTACATACAGACATACTTAAGCGCTAGTTTATTGGTAGCGTCTCCAATGTTACAACTTGGCAGGTTGTTCTCAAGGATGACTGGAGCAAGACTGGAATCTTTTTCATCATTGTGCATTTAGGTTTCGATTCCTGTCATTGTGATTTGCATAAAAATGTCTCGGTTGAAAGAAAGAAGACAATTTCACTCAGTAAATTTAGCAGCACGGGATATCACGTCTCTCCGGATCTTTTTGCCAGAACGAAAATATTCCCTACAAGACTTGTATTTAAATTTTCCCCTCATGGAATGGCTTCTAAAATACTCTAAAAGAAAGTTGTTGGGTTTTTTCACAATAAAAATGGCACATAAGCCAGTGATATTTGTGCATATTAAATGTGCAGTAGTACTTTTTTTTTTGTTACAACATTTATAGTTATACTTTTTGACTTGCATAGTAATATAAAAAAAAAAAAATTATACAGTATAACCAATATTACCGACATACAGTACTTTAAGATCCAGGGTTGGCGTTTTATTATTTAAACATCAGGTATCATACAGGAATATTCCAAATGTCAAATCCTGCAAGAGACATGATAAAAAAAAAAAAAAAGTATGTAATCCTTTATTGAGGATTGAGGGGGGGACTGGAGTCTATCCCGAGAGGCAAAGTACACCCTAGACAGGGTACCAATCCATCGCAGGGCACACACACACACACACACACACATGCGTGCGCACACACTCATTTACACACCATGGGCAATTTGCCAATGCCAAATAGCTTAATCTGCATGTCTTTGAACAGTCGCAGGAAACCAGAGTACCCGGAGAAAACCCACCAAGCAAACTCCATGCACACAGACCAGAGGCGGGAAGCACCCCTCGACCCTGGAGATGCAAGGCAATAGTGTCTTTGTCACCTCCTGCAATTCACAGTAGTTATATTCATGCTTGCAGTGCACAAAAGTTGTTCAAATGCACTACCATTGCTTTTCCTCAAGGTTAATAATAATATTAATAATATTAATAATGTTAATGCTATCTACAGCAAGAACGTCGTTAAATATGCTCTTTCTTGGCTTTGCACCCGGCAGGTTCTCTGAAAACTGGAAACTTGGCCTCATGAGGAAAAAAAGTTTGAACACTTTGACCTAAAGTGCAGATTTTCTGCAGAATACTGCTTTTAAAATTATTCTCAACACTCTGCTGATGAATCTTCTCGGGGAAGAGGAATAGCACTGAAGCTTAAACAATGTTAAACAAATTTGTAGATAATTTTGTTATCTCGTCCATGGAGAACAGTTTAATCAGCTTTGTATTCCTGAAGTTGTGCATGCAGACAATTAAGTTGATTTATTTATGAACTTTTTTTTTGTGCAAACTCTACACCTGCTATACTTGCCTGCGTACTTTATATAGATTAGGAGAAATAAAAAAAGATGTCCACTAGAGGGCATGAGAGAGACAAACCCTCCTTCTAAATGTTAGCTTGTGTGAGTGTGACTCTTTATCGGTAAAGTAAGTGTGAGTCTCTATTGGTAAATTGGTATGTGTGCGTGTGCGCATGAGTGTTTGTGTGAAAGTCGTCCTACACAGTAGCCCCCTTGCTCCTCCTTTCCTCTCTCTGTTCTCAATCACTACAGTCACAATGCTTTTCAAAGGTAAAATGCAGGTTAATTTCTTTTATTTTTACTTCATATTTTGTACTAATTATTTTTATATAAAATATTTTCGGGTTGTGGAATAAATCGCCGAAATTTCTATTATTTCTAATAGGGAAATCCGCTTTAATATATGAGTGTTTTGACTTACAAGCATGCTTTTGGAACAACACCTTCTGGCTTTATTGGACAGGGTTTTTTTTTGCTAGTCTTTAGGGCCTGTCCACACAGAGACGTGTTTCGCTGTATACATTTTTTATCGTATTGGCGTTTTGTCCACATGGATCCGGCGTTTTAGGAGACTAAAACCGCTATTTTTTTAAACCGGGTCCCAAAGTGGATAAATCTGAAAACAACACCCTTCCGGTTTCGTGTGTACAGCCAATCCGTATATTTTGTGAAACGATGATGTCATCACATCATGTGTCGGCTGCGTCACACGTAACAGCAACAACAATAATGGCGGACTACATGATTGTGTTCGTGTTGCTACAAAGCCTACTAGCTTTATTACAGCAAAATCTATTGTTTCTATGCAACTGTTATGAGCAACAAGCGATAATGGACAACACCATCTTGGTTCGTATACAGCGCGAAGGTTATGCGCATGCTCAAAATCTTCTTCTCCGTGTATAGTGTATCTCTATGGCAGAATTACAGCGCCCCATACAGGTCTGGCATATATACTACACCGTTTTTAGTGATTTCGTGTGTACGCAGATATTTCTTGAGACGACGCAGTGTTTACGAAAAAAAAAAATTATCGGATAGGGAACGCACCGGCTTCGTGTGGACTAACCCTAAAACTTTTCGCAAGAATCATAATCAAATTGCGGACTTCAACCTTAAAACCAAAGGGTTTTTCTAATCTGAAAGATCCACAAACTAGATATGAGAGGTTTTTAGCCATTAACTGGTTTGTATCAAAACCATCTACATGTCTGTTGTACATCACTATAATGCACTTATTGTTATCCAAACTGTATGTACAGTACAACTCTTTAAAAAGAGATACACATGGCAGCATATAAACATACTTACATATAAACCCAGCTCTAACCTCCTTGTAAATGCAACGAAGATTAGGTGTCTTCCTACAAAAGTTGATTCTAGTGAGGCTTGGTAAAACGAAGAAGTTGTTTTTGTATGAAGGTAGCATTTAACAGTTTTAAAAGTGAGGTGTTAAGTGTCTACTATTACCATCTCTCTTGAATGGTGCCAATAATTCTGCATTGACCATAAATCAAGATTTTCCCATCACACGATGTGTGCATGTCTGTGTACCATCCCTCTGCTAATCGGTGAAGACGCCACCTCTGAACGATCACCACAGTATTTAATGGCGGAGCGATGCATGAATAGACCTCGTTCTTCACAGGAGCCGCGTCTCCTTTCATCTCGTTCTGGCCTTTGTCTTTTTCGTCATCATCATCTTCTACTTTTTCTTTAAAGGATCAATTCCAAGCCCTGTTATTAAGGCTTGAACGTGAATAAATTCAAAGCACAGCTGACACCCTTGTCAAGGCAGCCTGCCAGAGCTCCTAGCTTTTATCCGACGAGCTGTCAGCGGAGAACAGAGCAAAGACGCAGGAGCTCGGAGTCACGATCGTGATTAAGGGACACAATCCTTGAGCGGCAGACTGCAAGATGTTCTGACTTTCACACTATGCTGTCTGGCTTCATAATAAAGATAAGAGGAATACTTAAAAGAAAGGACAGCGGAAAGGAGATGGCGAAAGATGTTTGAATTGGGTTCTTAAAATCTAGATTCTTTCATTTGATTTATAATGATATTTTTCAAAACTTTGTTCAAAACACATCACAAACACATTAACACGAAACTTATTTCAAAATATTGTCCAGATAAAAATGTTGACTCATGCGTCTGCATCAAATTTAATCAGAGCCTACACATGAGTAGCGTATGGTTTTGTGAGCGTGGTTTTAATGCCACTCTGCTGAGTTTCTTTGCCACTTTCTGTTAAGATTTATGATGCTATACAAACAGTGGTGGATCTTGTTGCAGTTGGAGCTAAAAGAGGTTGAAAAACAGTTTAGTTACTTTTATTGAAATTACTGCAACAGAGAAAATATTTATGGACTTCTTCTGGTCTTTTTCTCGATTTCTCCAAAATCCAGAACGTGGACTGTACTGAGTGTTAGAGATGCCAAAATGGCGGGCATGTCCTGACCTTAGCTCTCTAACATGTAGAGATACGTGACTATCAATTATATTCTGTCTTCTCCACATGAAGAAGAACAAGAATTACAAGCCATAAAGTAACGCCCATGATAAATGATGTTTGCAAAATGACATTAGACATGAAAACATTGAGAATAGAGTTCTCTCATTTTTGCATTTGTGTAAATTATTATTTAATGTGATGCAGTGATGGCTCAAGTGCACTGAAAAAAAGAATGCTTTGAGTTTACTAGATTTTAATGTGTACATCGGTCCCACATTATCAAAATGTGGCCAAATTACACAATCTTTGCCTGCTAAACCAAAGTATTTCATTCATGTTAAACTTGTGTGAAAGAATCATGTTGACTTAACATAATCTTTATCATTTACTGTAATAGCAATTGATTATGCAATTGTAATAGAATTGAATTATGTCTATGATACCCCATTATCATTAAAAAGTCTAACAATTTCTTAGTGCTTTTATTATTCAAATGTTTAATGTAATTTTTATTTAAAAAAATTTTATCAAATAAATTTTATTAGGTTCATTTAACTTATTTACTAAAACTGCGAAATAAATGAATAGCGTTGGTACAACAAATTTTTCAGTTGTAAATTAAGTTGATCCAACTCAAGTAAATTTAAATTTCAAGCCCTGGTCAACAGAATTCTGTGAAGGAATGAAGCATAAGACAAACGGGATAAAACTGAGAAAAAATATAGAGATAGATTCAATTAAAATTCATGATACTTCATTTATCAAATGACCAATATTTATACTTTCTTCCTCTCGCTTCACAACTCATGAGAACAGACGGAAACCAGAACCGAACCGCAGATTAAGCACGCGCATATAACCGTCGGTATTTCAAGTGTGATTAAAAATACAAGAAATAGCTTAAACCAAAATAACGTGACTAAACATCGCTAAACAGCAGGTGACATTTATGTTCAGTATTTGGTTTCTATTTAGAAAAATGGAAATTAATTCCTGCTTACCTTTTTCACACGCCCGCCAAACGTTTGTCTTCTCAACAAACTGCCATGTCTTCTCGCGATATTTCCGGTTTTGCTATTTCCGGTTTTCATAGTAACAAGATCTCTTTGGTTTATCTCAACATGATTGAATCTAATACATGTTCAGTTGTTGAATTTCATGCAAATACAACATAATTTATTCATGTTCATCTTGGAAACATGAAATTATGTACAAAACACATATTACATTTAAGTACATTAAACAGGTAACCAATTAAATTTTTTTAAGTGTAGTTAAAGTTAAGAATTCACATTTTAGTCCTGTCTTTACAGTATGTTTAAGTTGGTGTCCAACCATTTTTTTTTATCATGTTTTGTATTATATTTTAAATAAATTATTTAGATTTCCCCCCTGATGTGACCTCCTATATAAGAAGATCGATCTAAACAGCTTTAAAGCCTCTTAAAGCCAACTGCACTCTTATATTCCTTTTAATTTGCAGAGAAACACTGACTTAACTTTATTTTTCATAAACGCAGACCCAGGATGGGACATCGGCATTGTTGTGGAGCGAGTCGATTTATTAGACTCACGCTGTGTGACTGAGCGATGACATCACACTCTGATAAAGACCCTTTTATTGGCTCCAAGGTCATAATAATAATTTTTCTTCAGGGGACTGTGCATGCTCGCAGCTTGCATGCCGGTAATCTGGATATATACTTGACAAGATCTGTCCTGCAAACCATGAGAACGGAAAAAATCTTGAGAGAACAGTGTGTTCCGCACTCACCTCCTCGCACACAGTAGGCAACTGATGGGATTCCCAGGGGGAGAAAAATCCTCTGGATGGTATTTTTTTTCTTTTTTCACCTACAGTATAATTATTCTCTCATAAATGAATGTTGTCACATGCAGAATAAGTAGTATTCTTATAGATGTGACTTTTTAAGTTTTTAGGATTGTCCTTTGTAAGTAAAAATTTAGCTGTTAAGATTTATACAGGAAACCTTCACGAATGCTTGATTATAGCCTCTAATAGTACAGATATTACTAATTATTAAAGTTGGTATCGGGTTACCATGACAACAAAAGAAGGTTAAAAAGATTAAATACCTCTATATTCAAGGGGTGTTCAAGTCAAACTGGGACTTGTGATTAAATTGCTGGTGAATGAAGGTGATTGACATTTATAATAATGTGACTTTAAGTGGCAGTAAAATATTTAAATAAAAGCAGTACATACATAAATGATAATCTCGGCCAAGGTGGCTCAGAGCCTGTAGTCGTTTCCAATTCTATTTCCACATATTTTGGGCCATTAAAGGAGTTCCTGGGAGTTCCTGAGTGTTTCAGACATGAAGCAAGCAACCTGATCATGGCTTCAGCATACTGAGAAAACTTTCTACTTTGATGGTACTTGAGCACTAGTAAACTGCTTGAATAAGTGCACTAGTGTATCAGGGGATTATGAAGACAAATAAAGGGAGTTTTTACTCTCAGCACCATGCTATTTTATTCTGCACAATCAAAAGTCATGTATTATTGTTTTTATAACACCGTGCCCTGACGTAGAATAGAAATCAGAAGATGTAAATAAATTAATCTCAAACAACTAAGCAGGTTTATACAATAGTCATTTCTATAGTAGGTTGTTGTAGTGATGGGATGATCTTTATGTAACATATGTGTATTGAAGAAGTATATACTATATAGTGTCATTTCCTGACATTAGAAACAGAAATATGTTAAGTAGCCAAAGATAACAGGAACTGGCTTGTCTTGTGGATGATCCATGTAAGCTTTATTGTGTATTATACCATACCATACATTTACACCCCACCCTTTACACATGGGCATTAGGCAGACACTCTCTTATTCAGAGCGACTTACAAAAGTGCTTTGGTTTTTGTCATTGTATAGGTCCTTACACTAGGTTATTAGATCACTAAGTACCTTCAGTCAAAAAACTTTGCGAAGATTTATTTATTTATTTTTGGTGGTGGTGGTGGTGGTGGTTGGGGGGATTAACCCTATAAACCTATTTTGAAAATGGGTCTTAAGTTGTCGTTAAAAGATTGCCAGAGACTCAGCTCTACAGAGATCTAAAGGAATATCATTTCACTACCAAGGTGACAAAACAGAAAACATTCTACTTTAAATGCATGTCTTCCTCAATCTCTCAGAGATGATGGGACCAGCTGGGCAGTGCTGTAGGTTTGGAGTGAACATATTGCAGCATGGGGTGTGATTAGAGCTATGAGGTAAGTAGATGCTTGGCGTTTTTAGCTTTGAATTTGATGCAGACAAGTACAGGTAACCATTGGAGGGAGCGGAGAAGTGGCGTGGTGTGGAAGAACTTGAGAAGGATGAAAATGAGACTTGCAGCTGCATTCTGGATCAGCTGCAGGGCATGGTGGACAGACCTGCCAGGAGTGACTTGCAGTAGTCTAGTTTTGAAATAACAAGAGACTGAACAATCACCTGAGTAGTCTGTGTAGAAAGAACTGGGCGAATTGCGTTTAACAATTTTAGAAAGAAAAGAGAGATATGATACCAGGCAATAGTTTCTGATGTCCGCTGGATCCAGGCAGGGAATCTTGAGAATGAAAATACAGTAACCCTTGCCCCCTTAAAAGCAGCAGGAACATGGCCAGTGGTCAGTGGAATGGTTGAGGATAATTAGATAAAGGGTAGGAGGTCTCGTGAGATGTCCTGCAGCATTTTAGAAGGAATTGGGTCTAATAAACAGGTGGTGAGATTGGAGAATGAGATGGTGCCCTGAATCTCATCAGTTGTCATGTTGGGAGATTGTGCTAAGGGAGATAAGGGAGGGTTCTGAGGTTCTGCTGAGTCTTCCCACTCTGGCAGGGCTGCTGTGTAATGTTGATGAGAAGGGGAGGTTGAAATCTCAGTGAACAGTGAGAGGAGTGTTATCAGAAAGGAAAAGGCTAAGAAGCATGCCCATTTTATCAAGAAAGTTTTCCAGAAGACCAGGAGGGAGGTAGATAACAAGGATGTGGAGGTCAATGGGAGAGGTTACCTGAACAGCATGGAATTCAAATGATGAAAAACTGAGATGAGACAGGGGAAGAGGTGTGAAGGACCATCTCTTAGACAACACCACCTCTACCAGTTTTTTGTGAAAAGTGAGTGAATGCATAGGCAGAGGATAGGGCAGCCGGTGTAGCTGAGTTCTGAGGAGATATCCACGTCTCACTTAGTGCCAAAAAATCAAAAGAGTATTTGGCAACTTAGGCTGAAATAAAATCATCCTTCTTTACAGCAGATTGGCGGTTCAAGAGCACACCTACTGTACAGTACCACTAGTGCAGAAGAGTGTGACAGCAATGGAGGGTAGATGAACTTTCTGGGAGATCTGGCTCTGCTGTGTGAGAGAAAGCGTTTTGGTCTGTAGGAATTAACAACAGGTAGGTTGAAAACACATCCTTACGTCCTAGTCAGGAATGAGGCCATTGCGTATAATGGGCCTGAGACAAACCATACCATATCATTGCTTCGCAGTTCCCTGCAAAGTGAACTGCACATGGTGTCCAGCCATATTGAGCAAGATTGCAAGCCATAGCACTAGTCAAAAGTTTGGACACAAGTTTGGATTTATTTTCGACATTCTAGAATATTATATAGAATATTAAGGCACTACACAGGATAAGCAGCAGACACATCTCAATATATAGTGCTCAAAGGAGATTATTGCATAATTTGGATATCTTCAGCATTGTTTTACAATGTAATTTTTTTTTATTTATTTTTACATTTTGCCAAGGAAATGCCCTTAACTGACAGTACCTTAACAGGGAGCTGGGCAGATGAAGTAGTACACTATGAGATGGAGCACCACCAACGCATTCTCAAGAGTACAGTACTTAAATGTCTAAGAGGTTTTAGCTGCCTAAAAATCCTTTTCTGATAGAGAAGTACTTCACACACTATGTTATACTGTTTTAGAAATGTTAAGGCTTCCCCAGAAGTGCAAACTGAATAAGACATTAAACCAATCAAATTGGTAATATTCATGTGAGTACAGCTTGTGATACGGTACCCTACACTGTCCATTTAGCACCCATCTTACAGGAAGAGAACTAATAAAGACTGGTGAGGGAAATAATGTACCTTATATAGCTGCTGTAATATAAACCTGAACAGATAAATGTAAGTCTATCCATCCATCATCTACAGTATACTGTTTATCCTCTGTAGAGGGAAAAGGCACATTGTGGACAGGGTGCAAACTTATTGCAGGGCACAAGCATACTGTATACACCGCTCAGCCAAGTCACCACCTGGATTTAACTTAGCAAATAGTTAAGAGCCTCCCAGTGGATCATTACTGCAGTTATTACTGTAATATGGTCGGGCTGCAACAAGTTATTGAACCCTAACTGATGCAGTGAGTATCTGTTCATATCTTAACCCTTATGCTGTGTTCCAGTCAAATCCCGTTTCCTCTTTAAAAGAAAAAAGTACAGTAAATATTACCCATTTCTCATAAGGTTTAATGACTTTGTTCGCACATGGCACTTGAACAAACAAAATGAATGAAAATTATTTTATTAAACCTTAGTGTGTTTTATGGAACTTTTATACATTCATGGTGTTCCCAGTGAAAAATAACTGGACATTGTAAACGAATAGGTAAGACTACAATAAATGTATAAAACAGAGTTCAAGGGCATTTCTAGAGGTTTAAAGGAGTAAGAGTCAGAGGGCGAGGATGACACAGAGTATAACCCGAGGAGGAAGACTTTGTCTCTGATAAGGAAGAAGACCCAGCTGAAGTTGTTGTCTTCTTTTGGTCAAAAAATGGAACCAAACCCTGACCTTAACCCTATATGCCATATCCTGAGTGAATAACATCAAGTCTTGTTTTTTAACTTTTCCACGCTGACTCAATTGTAACCATTGTCATAAACATGACAAACCTGGAGGGGAGAAGGGTTTATGGAAACAGCTGAAAAGAGGTAGACCCGGTGAATATTGAGGCCTACATGGGTGTGTTGATTTTGTGTGGTGTCTAACGGATCTGCATCCAGCTTATGGGATGCGGACACTGGTCAGGCCATTTTTTACACTACGATGTCTTCGCAGACCTTGCACATCCTGGCATGTGTGATTCGCTTTGATGACCAACACATACTGTAAGAGCAGCCTGAAGTCAATGAGACAAGCTGGGAAGTTTGGCAGTAGTGGGTAGCGCGCTTGCCAATCATTAACAAAACAGGCCCTGACATCACTGTTGATAAGCATCTCGTCGGTTATAGGGAACATTTAAGCAGTACAGTATATGCCAAACAAACCATCTAAGTACAGTATAAAGATATGGGCAGCATGTGATGTGAAAACATGTTACACCTGGAACATACAAGTGTACACAGGCAAACTGGCTGATGGTAAGAAAAACAGGGGAGGTGGGGTGGTCCTAGGAATGACACTAGGGCTATTTAAAAATTGTACATATGTTCATGTAATGTTTTTTTTTACCCTACAAAAATGAGTGGTACGTATGAGCGCAAGTAAATGAGGCCTGCACAGCAAATAGAAGTTTAAAAGTTGTAATGTTTACAAGAGCTGCAGTTGATAAAAAAAAGATATAACACATGTATTTTCATATAATGTTGTGTTATTGTGGATTTATAATGAAATATAATGCTCTGGTCAAAAGTGACTGGGAACATCATGAGTGTGAGCCACAACGAACACAACATGAGGGTTAAACAACCATGTAAGAAGACATACCTGTGGTCATGGCAAAGATATTAATCTGTTTCAAAAGGATCAACTTACATGTCGAATTACTTCC
The DNA here is from genome assembly GCF_024256425.1 of Clarias gariepinus. Lineage (NCBI taxonomy): Eukaryota > Metazoa > Chordata > Actinopteri > Siluriformes > Clariidae > Clarias > Clarias gariepinus. The sequence continues at coordinate 6,125,579 of NC_071122.1, read as the reverse complement.
ATTGGAGAATTACTGTAGTTATAAATATGGTTAAGCTGCAACAGGTGACTTAACCCTAACTGATGCAGCGAATAGCTTCTCATTTCTTAAATAACTATGTTAGAAGACATATCCTGTGGTCATGGCAAAAGACTCTTTCAGAAGGCTCGTTCAGAATTATTGTCCTGCATTAGGAGATTGCTGAATCTATTAAACTTGGGTTAAGTACTGACTAACGCATTGTTAAAACCTGGAAGGATAGTGGCGAACCATCATCTTTAAATTCAAATTTAAATGATCAGAAATTACTTAAATGTTTGGTGAAGACAAATCATAAAAAAACAACAGGAGAATTCATGTCTATATTTGATAATAATAATAATAATAATAATAATAATAATAAAGAGCATTTTCACAGGCACAATGATGAAGGTCCCCAAGAGATTGGAGCTACGGTAAGGTTCAAAGGTCAATACCCCCTTTTTAAAAATTCTTTAAAAAACAATTTTTTGTGTACAAACATAATAAAAGATCTAATAATGCCGGTTCTCAGCATTAGATAAATGCAACCTCAGACTGTATGAACACCAAGATAAAACTTTTTTCACAGTGACTTTATTTATTTAACAAAAACCTTTAGCAGCAATAACTAGATGTAATCAGAAGTTACCAGTAAACTAGTAAAAGAAGTTACCAGTATGACCATCGGTTTTTGGCATTGTTTTGTCAGGCCATTCTTCTTTACAGCAGGGTTTTGTGCATTCACTTATGAACTGCTCTCCTAAAGACCCACCACAGCATTTCAGATGGTATGTTTCAGGCATTTGTCCTGTGTGCATGACACAATTTCGACCAAGCCTTAGCTGTCTGAGAGATTCACATTTGCCTCTAAAATTCTTTGCTATACAGAGTTCAATCTGCTAGGATGCATAAATAATGGATGGTGGAAGAATGTAAAAAGGTCATGTGGTCTGATGAGTCCAGATCGACCCTATCCCAGATCATCAGGGTAAGAGAGGCAGATCTCATCATGCGTAAGAGCCTACTGTACAAGCCTGGGGAGCAGTGTGATGATCTGGGGTTGCTTCAATTGCTCAGGTCTAGGCTTAGTCGAAGTCAGCTGACAACCTGAATGTACTGAATGATCTGGTTTTTAATCAATGGATTTTCTTCCCGGATGGCACTGGCATGTTCCAAGATGACGATGACAGGATTCATTGGCCACAAATTGTAAAATAGTAGTTTAGTTTATCATGGATTGGCCACCACAGACTCAACCCCACTGAGAGTCTTTGGGATGTGCTGGAGAAGTATTTACGTAGGAGTTTGACTCTCCCATTACAATACAAGATCTTGAAAAGAAATTTATAAGACTCTGGGTGGAAATAAGTGCTGTGACAGTGCATAAGCTTATTGAAATGATGCCATAGCAATTGTGTGCCATAATTAAAGCAAAAGGTGCTCCTGTAGGAGGAAACTCATAAAGAAGATGTAAACTGCACACACACACACATACACACACTCTCTCTCTCAAGGCCAAATTTGAACCCCCAAACGTGGAGCAGAGGTGATAGAGCTACAGTAACTACTAAACCACGTACCGTTCCTCCTGTTACTGTATTGTATTTAATGCAAATGTAATTGTTGCTGCAGTATAAGAAGAGGACGTGGGAACGGTAAATCTGCTACATCACACCAATTTATTGTTGAGTGTTTTCCTCAAACCGCATGCATGTGTTGTTAAGTGTTTTATTCCTTACAGAACATTTCAGAAAGGTTTTTCCCTCACCACCTACACGGGTCTAAAAATAACCACAGGCAAACTGTTGAAATAGACGCAAAGTGTTTAGCACATCCTTATTTCTTGCCATTTCCAAAATGAGTTACTAGTGCGCCTTGTACTCCATATGGCAAGTCATAAAAAAGCAAACACACCGCTGTACAGAAGCGCCACTCCCCAAAGCATTGTGCGTAGAATGGATTCGATACGGATACACTCTCTCTCTCTAAGAGAGCGCTTGCGTGATGAAGTGTCTTGTTATCCAGTCGATGTGCTGACTCCGTGTTTTCTCTGGCAAAGAGCTCAACGTGAGAGGTTTCTCTCTCTCTCTCTCTCTCTCTCTCCTACCCGGGGTGTCCCTTCCTCATTCTCACTCTGCACCATAAATCAAATCTGGCTCCTTTTTTAAAAAGCTGCAGATTGCTCCTGTGTAAACATGGCAGGCCGCTAAAACCTGCCTCCGTACCGCATTCCTGTTTGTTCATTAAATATTAACCTAGCCGTGCCGTGCCAACTCCCTCCTGAAATAGATTTTCATTTTGTGGAAGCGTTTGTTTGGCCGCACTCGGTCCACGCTGAAGGGCATTACTGATATAATCAGATCTCAGCATGTTGCCTAGAGAGAGAACTTTTTTATTTTTTTTAATCACTCTCTGAATGGTGTTGACTCACTTTCCTTCTCTGAGTAAACGCAAAATTGCAAACTCACAAAAGCCACAAAATAATACTGAACTTTTCAATTATTCATCATTTATGGCTATTGAATTCTGGATTGTGTTCGAAGCAAATCTTAAAAGTTTATACCGAGGTGCTCTTTCTGGTACAGTGACAAGCCATAATTTCCTGTCTTACTAACCTCAAGAGAATAAAAACCTGAGACTTGGTATGGAAGGATTGTTTATAGCTGCTATAACAAGTGCAAACAAGAATGTATTTTTTTATGCTCTGTAGCATAACTTGGAATGGATAAAATATTTTTTTAAAAAAAACGGTTATTTTTTTAAGGATGACAAACAATTTGACTAAAAGGAATAAGAGACAATCTCTCTATAAGATAAATTTAGAGTAATAACAGTATTTGCACTTCATTATTCAGTATTATTATTACTTCAGTAGTGTTTTTTATTCTATTTTTTTTTAATCATCACATACAGTACGTATTTGTCCTCTAGTTACATAAGCAGGACATGCCACCTTGTTTCTAAAGGAACAAGTAATGTTATAAGAGTTTTATTTTAGCTTTATTTTTATTCTGGAGTCGTTTCCAAATTGCTCGTAGTGTATGACAGAGTCTGTGTGAGTGTGTGTGCTTGTGCCCTGTGAGGGGTTGGTACCCCATCCAGGATGTACTTCACCTTTGTGCTCTTTGGGATAGGTTGCAGGCTGCCTGTGCCCCTACACAGAATAAGCAGTATGGATAACAAATGAATACCCACAGTAACTTGCATAAGTATTGTGAACCAGAGGTGGTTAGAGTAGCCAAAAATTTACTCAAGTAAGAGTAGCTGTACTATAATATACAGTGGTGTGAAAAACTATTTGCCCCCTTCCTAATTTCTTATTCTTTTGCATGTTTGTCACACTTAAATGTTTCTGCTCATCAAAAACCGTTAACTATTAGTCAAAGATAACATAATTGAACACAAAATGCAGTTTTTAAATGAAGATTATGTTATTAAGGGAGAAAAAAAACTCCAAATCTACATGGCCCTGTGTGAAATAGTAATTGCCCCCCCTTGTTAAAAAATAACTTAACTGTGGTTTATCACAGTTAAAAGTTCAATTTCTGTAGTCACCCCCAGGCCTGATTACTGCCACACCTGTTTCAATCAAAAAATCACTTAAATAGGAGCTACCTGACACAGAGAAGTGGACCAAAAGCACCTCAAAAGCTAGACATTATGCCAAGATCCAAAGAAATTCAGAAAAAAATGAGAACAAAAGTAATTGAGATCTATCAGGCTGGTAAAGGTTATAAAGCCATTTCCAAAGCCTTGGGACTCCAGCGAACCACAGTGAGAGCCATCATCCACAAATGGCAAAAACATGGAACAGTGGTGAACCTTCCCAGGAGTGGCCAGCCGACCAAAATTACCCCAAGAGCGCAGAGACAACTCATCCGAGAGGCCACAAAAGACCCCAGGACAACATCTAAAGAACTGCAGGCCTCACTTGCCTCAATTAAGGTCAGTGTTCACGACTCCACCAAAAGAAAGAGACTGGGCAAAAACGGCCTGCATGGCAGATTTCCAAGGCGCAAACCACTTAAGCAAAAAGAACATCAAGGCTCGTCTCAATTTTGCTAAAAAACATCTCAATGATTGCCAAGACTTTTGGGAAAATACCTTGTGGACCGACGAGACAAAAGTTGAACTTTTTGGAAGGTGCGTGTCCCGTTACATCTGGCGTAAAAGTAACACAGCATTTCAGAAAAAGAACACCATACCAACAGTAAAATATGGGGGTGGTAGTGTGATGGTCTGGGGTTGTTTTGCTGCTTCAGGACCTGGAAGGCTTGCTGTGATAGATGGAACCATGAATTCTACTGTCTACCAAAAAATCCTAAAGGAGAATGTCCGGCCATCTGTTCATCAACTCAAGCTGAAGCGATCTTGGAGGCTGCAGCAGGACAATGACCCATAACACACCAGCAAATCCACCTCTGAATGGCTGAAGAAAAACAAAATGAAGACTTTGGAGTGGCCCAGTCAAAGTCCTGACCTGAATCCTATTGAGATGTTGTGGCATGACCTTAAAAAGGTGGTTCATGCTAGAAAACTCTCAAATAAAGCTGAATTACAACAATTCTGCAAAGATGAGTGGGCCAAAATTCCTCCAGAGCTCTGTAAAAGACTCGTTGCAAGTTATCGCAAACACTTGATTGCAGTTATTGCTGCTAAGGGTGGCCCAATCAGTTATTAGGTTCGGGGGGCAATTACTTTTTCACACAGGGCCATGTAAGTTTGGATTTTTTTTCTCCCTAAATAATAAAAACCATCATTTAAAAACTGCATTTTGTGTTTACTTGTGTTATCTTTGACTAATAGTTAAATGTGTTTGATGATCAGAAACATTTAAGTGTGACAAACATGCAAAAGAATAAGAAATCAGGAAGGGGGCAAATAGTTTTTCACACCACTGTATAATACAGTATTACTCAAGTAGAAGTAAAAAAAAAAGTATTCGGTTAAAAGACTAAAGTACTGAGTAACAAGGTCTAAATATTTTTTTCTGGAAATTATAATTATAATTATATATATATATATATATATATATATATATATATATATATAATTCTTTTGATTGTGTAAAGCTGCTTTGCTATATATATATATATATATATATATATATATATATATATATATATATACATACACTCACCTAAAGGATTATTAGGAACACCATACTAATACGGTGTTTGACCCCCTTTCGCGTTCAGAACTGCCTTAATTCTACGTGGCATTGATTCAACAAGGTGCTGAAAGCATTCTTTAGAAATATTGGCCCATATTGATAGGATAGCATCTTGCAGTTGATGGAGATTTGTGGGATGAAGCTCCCGTTCCACCACATCCTAAACATGCTCTATTGGGTTGAGATCTGGTGACTGTGGGGGACATTTTAGTACAGTGAACTCATTGTCATGTTCAAGAAACAAATTTAAAATGATTTGAGCTTTGTGACATGGTGCATTATCCTGCTGGAAGTAGCCATCAGAGGATGGGTACATGGTGGTCATAAAGGGATGGACATGGTCAGAAACAATGCTCAGGTAGCCCGTGGCTTTTAACGATGCCCAATGGGCACTAAGGGGCCTAAAGTGTGCCAAGAAAACATCCCCCACACCATTACACCACCACCAGCAGCCTGCACAGTGGTAACAAGGCATGATGGATCCATGTTCTCATTCTGTTTACGCTAAATTCTGACTCTACCATTTAAATGTCTCAACAGAAATCGAGACTTATCAGACCAGGCAACATTTTTCCAGTCTTCAACTGTCTAATTTTGGTGAGCTTGTGCAAATTGTAGCCTCTTTTTCCTATTTATAGTGGAGATGAGTGGTACCCGGTGGGGTCTTCTGCTGTTGTAGGTTGTGCGTGTTGTGGCTTCACAAATGCTTTGCTGCATCTCTCCGTTGTAACGAGTGGTTATTTCAGTCAAGGCTGCTCTTCTATCAGCTTGAATCAGTCGACCCATTCTCCTCTGACCTCTAGCATCAACAAGGCATTTTCGCCCACAGGACTGCCGCATACTGGATGTTTTTACTTTTTTCACACCGTTCTTTGTAAACTCTAGAAATGGTTGTGTCTGAAAATCCCAGTAACTGGGCAGATAATGAAATATTCAGACCAGCCCGTCTGTCACCAACAACCATGCCATGCTCAAAATTGCTTAAATCACCTTTCTTTCCCATTCTGACATTCAGTTTGGAGTTCAGGAGATTGTTTTGACCAGGACCACACCCCTAAATGCATTGAAACAACTGCCATGTGATTGGTTGATTAGATAATTGCATTAATGAGAAATTGAACAGGTGTTCCTAATAATCCTTTAGCTAAGTGTGTGTATATATATATATATATATATATATATATATATATATATATATATATATTAAAAACTCCAAATCTACATGGCCCTGTGTGAAAAAGTGATTGCCCCCCTTGTTAAAAAATAACTTAACTGTGGTTTATCACCCCTGAGTTTAATTTCTGTAGTCACCCCCAGGCCTGATTACTGCCACACCTGTTTCAATCAAGAAATCACTTAAATAGGAGCTACCTGACACAGAGAAGTAGACCAGAAGCACCTCAAAAGCTAGACATCATGCCAAGATCCAAAGAAATTCAGAAACAAATGAGAACAAAAGTAATTGAGATCTATCAGTCTGGTAAAGGTTATAAAGCCATTTCTAAAGCTTTGGGACTCCAGTGAACCACAGTGAGAGCCATTATCCACAAATGGCAAAAACATGGAACAGTGGTAAACCTTCCCAGGAGTGGCCGGCCGACCAAAATTACCCCAAGAGCGCAGAGACAACTCATCCGAGAGGCCACAAAAGACCCCAGGACAACATCTAAAGAACTGCAGGCCTTCACCATAAGAAAGAGACTGGGCAAAAACGGCCTGCATGGCAGATTTCCAAGGCGCAAACCACTTTTAAGCAAAAAGAACATTAAGGCTCGTCTCAATTTTGCTAAAAAACATCTCAATGATTGCCAAGACTTTTGGGAAAATACCTTGTGGACCGACGAGACAAAAGTTGAACTTTTTGGAAGGTGCGTGTCCCGTTACATCTGGCGTAAAAGTAACACAGCATTTCAGAAAAAGAACATCATACCAACAGTAAAATATGGTGGTGGTAGTGTGATGGTCTGGGGTTGTTTTGCTGCTTCAGGACCTGGAAGGCTTGCTGTGATAGATGGAACCATGAATTCTACTGTCTACCAAAAAATCTTGAAGGAGAATGTCCGGCCATCTGTTCGTCAACTCAAGCTGAAGCGATCTTGGGTGCTGCAGCAGGACAATGACCCAAAACACACCAGCAAATCCACCTCTGAATGGCTGAAGAAAAACAAAATCCAGACTTTGGAGTGACCTAGTCAAAGTCCTGACCTGAATCCTATTGAGATGTTGTGGCATGACCTTAAAAAGGCGGTTCATTTTAGAAAAACCTCAAATAAAGCTGAATTACAACAATTTTCTGCAAAGATGAGTGGGCCAAAATTCCTCCAGAGCGCTGTAAAAGACTCGTTGCAAGTTATCGCAAACGCTTGATTGCTGCTAAGGGTGGCCCAACCAGTTATTAGGTTCAGGGGGCAATTACTTTTTCACACAGGGCCATGTAGGTTTGGATTTTTTTTCTCCCTAAATAATAAAAACCATCAATTTAAAACTGCAGTTTGTGTTTACTTGTGTTATCTTTGACTAATAGTTAAATGTGTTTGATGATCAGAAACATTTTGTGTGACAAACATGCAAAAGAATAAGAAATCAGGAAGGGGGCAAATAGTTTTTCACACCACTGTACTTATATATTCATAGACTATTAAAGTAACATTATATGTACAATTAAAGTTAACATATAATCACAAAACATAAAAAAAGCATTCTATACTTACCTCATGATTGTACTGTACACTAACAGCAAGATCCCACTAGTAGCAGCATGGATTTATGGGCATTCCGCAAAATTAGAGAAAGATGCAGAAACTTTTGTTGGCACATGCGGCATCAGTTCGGCATCAGGATGGCACCAGAATGAGTCAGACAGGTGCAGAGGACAGAGGGGGGTCGGGATCACTGGGAGCTCAGGAGCAGCATGTGTAGCTCAAAACCATCACAAAGCAGAATCCAGCTTGAGGTGGATGCCTTAGGATACTCGCATGGTTAGCCTGTGTCTACTGGAGCTGGAACAATCTCCAGATGCCTCAGGATGGGTAGAAAAAGAAAGAACAGGTGGGAAAGAATTAGCATTGCTGCTGTTTATTATATTAGCAGCACTAGATGAGAGTGTGCATTTAAATGTACTGGAATATTAGGTTATGGGATGAATTATGTGTATGCCAGGTTATCGAGATGTGTCTTAAGTCAACTTTTAAACTGGGAGACTGTGTCTGAGTCCTGAACACTGTCTGGAAGGCTATTCCAAAGCTTAGGAACTAAATACGAAAATGCTCTACCTCTTTTGTAGATTTCGATATTCTGGAAACTACAGAGTGTGGTGGATTGTAATGTGTCAGAAGACCGGCTAGATATGTGGGAGCTAAACCATTTAGGGACTTGTGCATAAGTAATCCTAGATTGTAATCAATTCTAAACTTAACCAAGTTAAGTAGCCAAGTTATATGATCTTTTTTTCTTGATTTGGTGAGAATTCTGGTGGCTGCATTTTGGACTAACTGGCCTGTTAGGGCGGGACGTTGTCCATCCCACTCGGGAAGGTGCTGCTTTTATTTCCTGTAGTATAGCTTATAGTCTCAGAAGAGGCCTAGTTAATCAGTGACAATCCAGAGCCCAGGCCAGGGAGCAGACAGACAGGCTAAACCAACCGTCTGCTAAAGTCGTCACCCAGGGTTTACTATATTTAGACTATGTCTGTTCCCCGAGCTAAGCAAAAATGTAGAAAGACCCAGAAAGTCTGTTTTAGTAATTTAATTAACATAGATACCACAAACTTGGATCATACTGAATGCGCAGCCGGCACCTCTGATCAGAAGCTAGGACTGTTAAATATTAGATCTCTCGCATCTAAGGCAGTTATCGTTAATGAAATTATCACGGATCAGGAATTTGATATACTCAGTTTAACAGAAACCTGGATTAAACAGGACGAGTATGTAGCTCTAAATGAAGCTAGTCCTCCTGGATACAGCTACATACACCAGCCTCGGCTATCTGGTAGAGGAGGAGGTATCGCAGTTATTCACAATGATAATCTGACTATTATACAAAAACACAGACACAAATTATATCATTTGAAGTTCTCTATAGCTACAAATATTAAGTCAGCTCGGTCGATTCCACTAATTGTTATTTACAGACCTCCAGGGCCGTACTCTGAATTTCTTAGTGAATTTGCAGATTTCCTCTCAAACCTAGTCTAGTTTCTGTAGACAAGGTGTTAATTGCTGCAGATTTTAATATTCATTTTGAGAATCCAGAAGACCCTGTGCGTAAAGCATTTTTTGTAAGTCGCTCTGGATAAGAGCGTCTGCCAAATGCCTAAATGTAAATGTGTCCATACTAGACTCAGTAGGAGTTAATCAGTGTGTAGTAGGACCCACTCATAAAGCAGGTCACACTTTAGATTGAATAATATTTTTTGGATTACATATAAGAAATTTATTTACAAGTCCACTGTCTGAAGTTATCTCAGATCACTATCTTGTCTCAATTCAAGTGTGTCGTAGTAATAACGTACGCACTGCCCCGCGCTACCGTACTAAACGTACATTCACATCAACTACCACACAGAGTTTTATCAGTAATCTCCCATAGTTACCAACTTTGATTAGATCACCGTCTGACCCCACAGAACTCGATCAGGCGACTGAATATTTAGAGTCGACGTTAAAAGAAACATTATTAGAGATAAGAAACTCGCTCCCTGGTATAACAATCATGCACGCTCTTTAAAACAGACCGCTCGGAAATTAGAACGTAAATGTCGTCAAACTACAGTAAATTGTTAGTATTTCAAATAGCATGGAAGGAGAGCATCCTGAACTATAGAAAAGCTCTTAGTGTAGCTAGATAACTAAAATAATCCTAGATTTTTATTTAATACCGTAGCCAAATTAACCAGAAATAAGACCACTGCAGAAATCTCCACAACAGCATTGTGCAATAGTGAGGACTTTTTTAATAATTACTTAATTACTTAATAATAACTTTTTTGAACTTTTTTAATAATAAAATTGTAAATATTAGGCATAAAATTGAGGCTTTAAAACCAAACAATGTAAGTTATGCAGATGTTAAACTAGCCATGTCAGATCGGAATACTTTACTCCCCTTGAAGAGAATAAACTAATTTCACTCATCTCTTCTGCAAATTCATCAACCTGTATATTAGATCCTGTACCGACACATTTTCTTAAACAGATAGTACTAGCAATAACAGAACCCCTGTTGAGAATAATAAATTCTTTACTCAGCATTGGGTATGTTCCAAAATCTTTTACTGTAAATTAGCAGTTATTAAACCGATTATAAAGAAACCTGACTTTGACCCCTGCCAGCTGTCCAATTACAGGCCTATATCAACCTCCCCTTTATCTCTAAGATTCTAGAAAAGATACAGTAGTAGCGGAGCAGCTATGCTCATATCTACATTGAAATGGCATACATGAACTGTATCAGTCAGGATTTAGGCCTCATCACAGCACAAAGACAGCACTTGTTAAAGTAGTAAAATACCTCCTATTGGCCTCTAATCAAGGTTGTGTAACCATGCTTGTATTACTCGACCTCAGTGCAGCTTTTGACACCTTTTTTGATCATAGTATTCTTCTTCACAGATTAGAAAATGTATTAGGAATTAAGGGTACAGCCCTATCCTGGCTCAGATCCTATTAAACCGATCGGTATCAGTATGTAGACTTAAATGGTGATTATTCTGCATGTTCTCTAGTGAAGTTTGGCGTTCCACAGGGTTCAGTTTTAGGCCCACTGCTTTTTTCCCTTTACATGCTTTCTCTGGGCAACATAATCCGTAAGCATGGTATTAGTTTTTACTGTCATGCTGATGACACACAGTTATATATCTCAGCAAAACCTGATGAGATAAACCAGCTTATTAAAGTTGAGCAATGTGTGCAGGACATAAGAAAATGGATGCTAATTAACTTCCTTCTGCTTAACCCAGATAAGACAGAAGTTCTAGTCATAGAAGTAAGATTCTAGATCACTCTGTAACTTTAGATGGCCTTTCTGTTCCATCAAGTGCAACAGTAAATGACCTGGGTGTGATTATAGATTCCAGCCTTTCGTTTGAAGCTCATGTAGATAATATTACCAGGATAGCATTCTTTCACCTCAGAAATATTGCCAAGATAAGAAATATATTGTCGCTAAACGATGCAGAAAAACTAGTTCATGATTTTATTACCTCTAGGTTGGACTATTGTAATGCCTTACTGTCTGGTTGTTTAACCAGGTGCATAAATAAGCTTCAGCTAGTCCAGAATGCAGCAGCGAGAGTCCTCACTAGAACCAGAAGATATGAGCACATCACACCTATCTTATCTTCACTTCATTGGCTCCCTGTGAAATTTCGCATTGATTTTAAACTACTACTTTTGACATATAAAGCATTAAAGGGTCTTGCACCGCAGTATCTGAGTGACTTGCTAGTGTCTTACGATCCGCCACATCCACTTCAATCAAAGGATGCAGGCTGCTTATCAATACTGCGTATCATGAAAACTACAGCTTTATCTTACAAAGCACCAAAATTATGGAATAGTCTTCCAAATAGTGTTCGGGACTCAGACACAGTCTCAGTGTTTAAGTCCAGGCTAAAAACCTATTTATTTAATCAAGCATTTTATAAATAGATTTGCCTTAGGTAAAGGAGCAGATCTGGGGGACTCATGGACGTAGAGTATTATGGTGAACTGGTATGTTTAGACGCTGTCCTCCCCACTCTCATTGATCACTCAGGTTTGTTGACGGTGAGGTGATTGGTTGCTTTACATCTCCCTTTTAGTTATGCTGACATAGTTAGTCCTGCATGTAAATATACATTGAAATTATACATTATATGACTGTGACCAGACCTAACTGTTATCTCTTCTCTTCTGTTCTCTCTCCTGCTCTTTCTCTTCCCTCTCTCCCCCCCTCTCTCCTTCCCTCTCTGTCGAGCTACACATGTCGTTCCTGAGCTGCCAGTGATCCAGACTCCCTCTGCCCTCTGGACCTGTCTGACCTGTCACATGGATGCCCCGTGTGTCTCTTTGGGATGCGTCACGTGTCTGGGGATGGTTCTCTCTACCTAGAAGACGGTTCTGGCCTCGACTGGTGTTGGCAGCTGTTTCTCTGAGGACTTGACTATTCAATAGTTCAGGACTGGAACTTTATACAAGTCTACCTGAGTTTTTAATAAATACCTGGACTCCATATTAACATCAATTAACATAAACTGTTATGCTGACCTGCCTGCCAACTAACACACAGTATGAATGCAGATCAATTCCAGTTTCACCCAAATGAGGATGGGTTCCCTGTTAATCTGGTTCCTCTCAAGGTTTCTTCCTACTACTATCTCAGGGAATTTTTCCTTGTCACTGGCTTGTTTACCTATCTGACTATCTGACCATTTTGATTCATACACATTTAAATTCCATACAAACTTAAATAATTCTTTTGATTGTGTAAAGCTGCTTTGGGACAATGCCAATTGTTAAAAGCGCTATACAAATAAAATTATTTTTCATTTTATTTTATTTTTTTAATAAATTTAGTCCTGTCCAATTCTTTTTCCCCGATTTTCTACCCAATCTAGTCGTGGCCAATTACTCCCCGTCACTAGGGGGCTCCCACACACATCAAGGCTACTACAACCACTCAGTCGGGAGGACGAAAGCTATCCCGTGTTTCCTCCGAACCACGTGACGCGAGCCGACCGCATCTTTTCGAACTGCTCGCTCACGCACCGTTAGGGGCGGAGTAACACACTCGGAGGAAAGCGCTAGCCGCTCCTTCCGTGTGCGCGAGCTCACAGACGCCCCTGATTGGCTGTAGCGCAGTGACTAATGTGGGAGCACAAGTACCTCTCATCCCTCCCCCCTGAGAGAGCTCGGCCAATCAGCTCTCTCTGTGCCTCCGGCTGTGAGAGGAAAACAGCATCACCCGGGGTTCGATCCAGCGATCTCCGGATGATAGGGCGAGCGCTTTACCACTGCGCCACTCGGAGGCCAATAAAATTTAATTGAATTGAATAGTTTGTTTATCAAGGATGCCAGACAACTCTCTAATAATGCATTACAATAGTCCAGTCTGGTGGTCATGAATGCCGGAGCTAGCTTTTCTGCATCAGATACAGATAAAATGTTCCTAAGCTTGAAAATATTTTCAAGGGGGAATAAGGCTGTTTCTGTAATATTGTAAATGTGATTTTCAGGGGACAAGTTGCTGTCTAATATTACACAGAGGTCTTTCTCTGTCGAGCTAGTAATACATCCTTCCAAATACAAGCTGAATTGTAAGAGCTTTTGTGTACTGGTTTTTGGACCAATAAGTTATGCTTCTGTCTTATCTAAATTTAGTCTGACAAAGTTATAGGTCATCCAATCTTTTATATCTTGGACACAGTCAGTTAATCTAGACTAATTGGATATTTCATCTGATTTTGATGAGATATATAACTGGGTATTATCAGCATAGTAATGGAAACTAATCCCTAAAAGCTAAAAGTCATTTGAAGTTTTTTGTTTTTTTTTGCAAGAAGGCACGTATTTAAGCTGACACTATGTTTTCTAACATTTTTTTAAAAATATTATTTTTGAAATCAGTTTGTAATTTGTTATTTCATTAGGGTCTAAATTAGTTTTTTTTAAGAAAAGGCTTCTGCCAACTAGAGAGATTTGGGGACATGACCTAAATAAAGTGAAGAATTAATAATGTTTAGAAGCAGCTCTCCAGCTGTATGTATCAATTCTTTTAGAAATCTAGTTGTGATTGGATCAATCAAATTAACAAACTTTAGTTTAGTTTTTAGTTGTGGTGATAAGTTTGTGCATCTCTTCCTCTTCTATACATGTAATGCATTGAAAATCTAGATGTGGAGCTTTAGACTGGACTGGATCACGAGATGCTGTCAGAGGTTGAACATTCATTATTTTGATCCTGATACTACTTCATAAAAATAAAAAAAAAATCACTACTAAAGTGTGATGAAATACTGTGCTCTCTGCAAATATTTTAGGTTTTGTTAGTTTAGCCACTGTACTAAATAAGAATGTTTTTATGAGTCTGTAAAATAAATTTACAACAACATTTATTTTCCCCACACTTACTTCTTTTGCTTTCTCTTCTTCCTATTTTTTTTTTTTTTTTAATGACAAATTGTCTGGGATTATGTGAACCTGGACCCATTATACTGTAGCTTCAGATTAAAGGAATTGGCAGACCTCGAACACTGATTCTAGTCTAATCTCTCTTGAGGTTCAACTTGTTCTGTAATGCTTTTCAAATCACCATAGGTGTAAATAAGGTGGTTATTTGAGTCACTATAGACCTGTTGCACCTGATGTCACAACATGGTCCAGCCCACTTCTATTCAGCAAAAGGGATGTAAATTACCATAAGCCAGTGCTAAAACCCACATTCAAAACCAGTTACTGAAGCACTTTCAGCCAGACAACATGCTGTCTTAGTTATTTAGCTATTAATTAAAAAGCTTAAATGTCAGTATTAGTTAATGTCACTGCATATCATTTTCATGAAGTGTAATGGATAGTATATTCCATAGAATCATCTTATTTGCAACGGAAGCACTGAATGAATTAATACTAACACCAGCAAACACCACCAAATCCAGACATAATCACATATTTGTACAGAATCCAAGGTAATCACATTATGATAAATTAAACTTGTGGAAATTAATATCCTTATTACCTTCTTCACCCATTTTTACACACTTGTTCCTCTTTTGAATAAAATACAGTATGAAGTAAGTTACAACACACTGCATATCAGCAGAACAGAAGCTATCGATTGCTCGATTATTGTTTTATCTGTGTAACAAAGCATCAGGCAAAAAAAGATGCCTGTCAGGTAATCAATTTTTTTCAGTTCCAAACTACAACTCAAATGTTATTATCAACAAAAATACAGTGCAATAAAAAGTATTTGCTTCCTGATTATTTTTTCAAAATTTGTCACACTTAAATGTTTGAGATCATTAAATTAAATTTTATATAACACAAAGATTAAATACAAAATGTAAAAAGCCCCAAAAATACAAATGCTGTTTTTAAATAATGATTTATTTTATTAAAGGAAAAAAAACTGTCCAAACCTACTTGGCCCTATGTGAAAAAGTAATTGCTTCATAATCTTAATAACTAATACAGTGCAGAATTCATGGTTCCATCAATTATCGCAAACCGCAGGTCCTAAAACTGCAAAGGCCCAGTCCATCACACTACCACCACCATGTTTGACTGTTGGTATGATGGGTTTTTTTTGTTTTGTTTTTTATGAAATGCTGTGTTAGTTTTACTCCAGATGTAAAAAGTACACAGAATATTTGCCCAAAAGTGTTGGGGATAATCAAGATGTTTTTTGGCAATCGTGAGATGAGCCTTTGTTTTATTTTTGATCAGCAGTGTCTTTTACCTTGGAAGCCTCACAGCACCCTTACCCTTACCCTTTTACCTCACAGCACAGAGACAGCACTTGTTAAAGTAGTAAATGAACTCCTAGTGGCCTCTGATCAGGGTTGTGTCACTATACTTGTGTTACTCGTCCTCAGTGCAGCTTTTGACACTATTGATCATAATATTCTCCTTTACAGATTAGAAAATGTAGTAGGAATTAAGGGAACGGCCCTCTTGTGGCTCAGATCCTATTTGACTGATCGTTATCAGTTTGTAGATTTAGATGGTGACCATTCCTCATGTTCTCAAGTTGAGTTTGGTGTTCCACAGGGTTCTGTTTTAGGCCCAATGCTTTTTTCCCTTTACATGCTTCCTCTAGGCAACATAATTCGTAAACATGGTATTAGTTTTCATTGTTATGCTGATGACACACAAGTATACGTTTCAGCAAAACCAGATGAGAAAAACCAGCTTACTAAAGTTGAGCAATGTGTGCAGGACATAAGAGATTGGATGCTAATTAATTTCCTTCTGCTTAATCCTGATAAGACAGAAGTTCTAGTCATAGGACCACAAGCAGCTAGAAATAAGCTTTCTGATCACAATGTGATTTTAAATGGCCTTTCTGTTCCATCAAGTGCAACAGTAAAAGACCTCGGTGTGATTATAGATTCAAGCCTTTCATTTGAAGCACATGTAGATAATATTACCAGGATAGCATTCTTTCACCTCAGAAATATTGCCAAGATAAGAAATATATTGTCACTAAACGATGCAGAAAAACTAGTTCATGCTTTTATCACGTCTAGGTTGGATTATTGTAACGCCTTACTGTCTGGTTGTTCAACTAGGTGCTTAAACAAGCTTCAATTAGTCCAGAATGCAGCAGCGAGAGTCCTCACTCGAACCAGAAGATATGAGCACATAACCCCTATCTTATCTACATTGCATTGGCTTCCTGTGAAATTTCGCATCGATTTTAAAATACTACTCTTGACGTATAAAGCATTAAATGGTCTCGCGCCGCAGTATCTGAGTGAACTGCTAGTGTCTTACAATCCGCCACGCCTACTTCGATCAAAGGATGCAGGCTGCTTGTCAGTACCGCGTATTATTAAAACTACAGCTGGGGGCAGAGCTTTTTCTTACAATGCCCCAAAGTTATGGAATAGTCTTCCAAATAGTGTTCGGGACTCAGACACAGTCTCAGTGTTTAAGTCCAGGCTAAAAACCTATTTATTTAGCCAAGCATTTTTATAAATAGATTATCCTTAGGTAAAGGAGCAGATCTGGGGGACTCATGGACGTAGAGTATTAGGTGAACTGGTATGTTTGGATGCTGTTTTCCCCACTCTCATTGATCACTCAGGTTTGTTGACGGTGAGGTGATTGGTTGCCTTACATCTCTGGAAGCCCTCATGTTTGTGTTTCCTTCTGGCTCTCCCTTTTTAGTTATGCTGTCATAGTTAGTCCTGCCGGAGTCTCTGCTTGCACTCTGCACTAAATACAGTATACATTTACTTTTTACATTGTTCAACTGTGACCATACCTAACTGTTATTTCTCCATCTCTTTGCTCTCTCCTTTTCTGCTCTCTCCTCTCTCTTTCTCTCTCCCTCTCTCCTATTTCCTCTACCTATCTCTCTGTCGAGCTATACATGTCGCTCCTGAGCTGCCAGTGATCCAGACCCCCTCTGCCCGCTGGACCTCTCTAACTCATCCTGGAGTCCTGCTTCTGGTTGGAGATCTTATCACATGGATGCCCCCGTGTGGTCTGCCTGGAATGCGTGTGGTGACTGGGGTTGGTTCCACTTTTCCATGAAGGTGGTCCTGTCCTCGACTGATGCAGACTGCTGTTCTCTGAGGACCTGTGACTTCAGTCGCTCAATAGTTCAGGACTGAAATTTTTCACAGTCTTCCTGAGCCTCCAGGAACAAACTGGACTTTAATCTTACACATCTCCTCTTATATTGAACTTCCAGTCTCGCATATTATTATGCACATCAATCCCTGCTATCTGTTTTTACCCAGATGAGGATGGGTTCCCTGTTGAGTCTGGTTCCTCTTAAGGTTTCTTCCTATTACCATCTCAGGGAGTTTTTCCTTGCCACTGTCGCCGTCGTCCTAGGCTTGCTCATCAAGGACAATCAGGGACAATCATATCATTTTGATTCATACACATTCACATTTCATACAAACTTAGTTCTTTTGATTGTGTAAAGCTGCTTTGTGATGATGTAAATCGTTAAAAGCGCTATACAAATAAAATTGAATTGATTTGGAACCTTACCAGTAATGCCTTTTTTGTCCATTTTCCTACTTATTGTTATATCATAAACACAGACCTTAACTGTGTAAGGGTTAACCCCTAGAGGGCGCCAAAGCGCCCAAAGACTCTGTTTGTTTGTTGTGTTTTGTAGTTTGTGTGAAAAGGACTTCATTTCCCATAGGGCACCTGGGTCAGGTGATGGAAGCATGCACCTGATCCAGGTCAGTCATTAGTTAAGTTATAAATAGCCTGACTAAAGCTTAGTCAGGCGTGTAACATTTGTTATGGTTGTTTTGTGTTGGTTATTTTCAGTAAGACGTTCTATTAAAGATTCCTAAGTGCTTTTGGAAAAGAGCTTTTTGTTTTGTTTGAATATATAAATGAAAGAGTTTATCTGGAAGGTCTCGTCTCAGCCTCTGCAACTATGCCACAACACCGACACAGACAGCCTGCTCAGGACAGAATGTTACACCATAAAAGTGGCATAGCAGAGGTGTCTCCCCTAAATGTTTTTTGGGGGGGAGCAATAACGATGGAGCCGGAGCGAGCGGACTGGCTGGGCGATATCGTGGAGCACAGAAAGGGCCGAGAGCAAAGTGAGCAAAGGGCGCTGCAGAGCTGGGAAGGCTGCAGGCTTGCCATCCGGCGAACACCGTTTAAGAGTGACGCAGCTCGAGGTGACAGACTTCCCTGCACCGACCAGGAAGTACGAACCAAGAAGGTCAGGTACGGCGGTGGCGAGAGGGAAGAAGAACCTCAAACGGTGCGGCAATGGAGAGAGAGAGGAACAAGAAATCTCTGCATGTTTTGGGCGGAGCAGAATCAGGAGCGGATACTGAACCTGCGGGAGCAGGTAGAACAGCTCCAAAACCTGCTCGTCCAAATTCACGAGAGCCGCGGAACGGGCTCTGAATTTTACGGGAGCCACGCAGAGGGCTCCGATCTTCTTCCTCCTCCTTCGTCCGACAGTGAGGACGTCGCGCATCCTCCGCTGGACAGCGAGGACTTCGCGCTTCTTCCTCCTCCGCCGCCGCTCCTCGACAGTGAGGACGTCGCGCATCCTCCGCTGGACAGCGAGGACTTCGCGCTTCTTCCTCCTCCGCCGCCGCTCCTCGACAGTGAGGACGTCGCGCATCCTCCGCTGGACAGCGAGGACTTCGCGCTTCTTCCTCCTCTGCCGCCGCTCCTCGACAGTGAGGACGTCGCGCATCCTCCGCTGGACAGCGAGGACTTCGCGCTTCTTCCTCCTCCGCCGCCGCTCCTCGACAGTGAGGACGTCGCGCAGCCTCCGCTGGACAGCGAGGACTTCGCGCTTCTTCCTCCTTCGCCGACGCTCCTCGACAATGAGGACGTCGCGCATCCTCTGCTGGACAGCGAGGACTTCACACTTCTTCTTCCTCCGCCGCCAGGCTTTGAGGACGTCATGCCCAAGCCTCAGTCCAGTGCAGCGGACGTCGCTCTAGCTCCTCAGCCGGCAAGCGCGCCGAGCGTCGCTCCAGCTCCTCAGCCGCCGGACGCAGCGAGCGTCGCTCCAGCTCCTCAGCCGCCGGACGCAGCGAGCGTCGCTCCAGCTCCTCAGCCGCCGGACGCAGCGAGCGTCGCTCCAGCTCCTCAGCCGCCGGACGCAGCGAGCGTCGCTCCAGCTCCTCAGCCGCCGGACGCAGCGAGCGTCGCTCCAGCTCAGCAGCCGCCGAGTCTCACGTACGTCGCTTCAGCTCCACTGCCTCCAAGTGCCTCCAAGATCGGCATGCCCGCTTTGCAGCCCGGCTCTGGGAAACCTGTCCTGCTGGCCATGCAGCCCGGCCCAGGGGACAAGGGCTACAGCCTCCGGGTCAGAAGGTCAGACTTTGAACATTGGGGAGGGAGTCCCGGGCCTCCGTTAGCGCTCCGGAGGAGCGTTTTTGAGGGGGGGGTACTGTAAGGGTTAACCCCTAGAGGGCGCCAAAGCGCCCAAAGACTCTGTTTGTTTGTTGTGTTTTGTAGTTTGTGTGAAAAGGACTTCATTTCCCATAGGGCACCTGGGTCAGGTGATGGAAGCATGCACCTGATCCAGGTCAGTCATTAGTTAAGTTATAAATAGCCTGACTAAAGCTTAGTCAGGCGTGTAACATTTGTTATGGTTGTTTTGTGTTGGTTATTTTCAGTAAGACGTTCTATTAAAGATTCCTAAGTGCTTTTGGAAAAGAGCTTTTTGTTTTGTTTGAATATATAAATGAAAGAGTTTATCTGGAAGGTCTCGTCTCAGCCTCTGCAACTATGCCACAACACCGACACAGACAGCCTGCTCATGACAAACTGAGGCAAGTGAAGCCTGCAGTTCTTTAGATGTTTTTCTGGGTTCTTTTATGAGCTCCTGGATGAGTCGTCATTGCATTCTTGAAATATTTTTTGTGGCCTGGTCTAAAAACAATTAATATCAGCCACCAAGGTAATTTTTGTCCCATTGTGTGCATTATGTAATAGTTTAGGTGATTGCACAATTGAAGCTCATTTCTGTTCCAGGTTGTAACAATACTAACATACAGTATAACATAATTGAAGGGGGTGTATACACTGTACAGTGTACATATAAGAACCTTAAAGCTTTTGCTGTGTCGCTGGACAAAAAAATGCTCAGTCGTGGATGCTCCACTTGTAGAATAACATCACATTTAATGATGCAAACTGTGCTGGTGTTTTTGTCGGAGCCTTCAGAGAATTGCAACTTGGCACAAACTTGTTACACCATGCGCTCTAATAGCCACCCTCAAAGCACCAAGGACATTCATCACCCCTCGCTCGACCTCCTCCCTGCCTACACAACCACCCCCCTCCACCTCTTCGCCCCATTCTCCACTGAGTTCCAGCCTCAATTAGGCGCTCTGTGCTGTCCTTGGATGAAAGCAGTTGCTGTACTCCCTTTGACTTCTCCCTCCTCACTTCTCCTGTTATTTCTGTACATGCTTGGCTGCCTTCGTCCCTTATTAAAGCTTTGGCTTTCGGACCTCAGCAGGTCACTGGACTTCGGGGTTCGGTTTCTACTGTGCTTAAAGCATTGCAGAGAAAAGACAAAATGCTTAATAAGAAGCAGATGGGTAAGCACACGCTTTCAATTATCACAACCACCAACATGTAGTTTTATTTCTTTTTGATGATATTTTGAGAAGTCATCACGATGTCTTCAGCTTTCCAAGCTTGTCAGACTGAAAAAAAAACATATATTTCTCCAGAGGGATGCAAACCCTTGATCAGAGATTAATCTATAATTTGATTCCACAATGTTCCTCCATTATTACAATTAACAAAAATGGGGTATCATTCCCTACGAGCTGTGGGAAGACATAAAAACAATACGTTTTTAAATACCAATGGTAGAAATCAGGTTCTTCTTGGTGTATTTTGAGGAATGAGGAATGCCAGAGATTCAGAATTCCAGAATGAGGAGCTCAGCAATCTTGGAGTAAACCCTCTGGTCCTTACAATAAATGTGCTTTAGAAAGTGATGTATTGGATATGACTGGACAGAGGCCCTGGATCAGACTAAGGACCTACTAGAAAGTTTATATTATACAGTAACAGGAGTTATGTCTGTGGTTGGGGATAGAAAAGCCTGGATAATCTTCTCGGCATGTTGTCCCTTAATTCGACCCAGTCCTTTATTGTAGCCGATACCATGGTTCCCCAGATCAGCTGTCTCTAAGTCTTTAGTGTAGCTTGGCTGTTTTCTAGTGGTATTTTGTTTCAATGGTTTTTCTTCTTGTTCTTTTGCAAGATGCCCACATTTTACTTTTTACCCACTTTTTACTTTCTCTTTCTGTAAATGGGAGATCAAAGTCAAAGTGTCATCCAAAACTCTAAGGCCACTAGCTTTCTACTGTAGTTTAAAACTGGTTTCTAACAACTTTAGAAATATGTGCATGAGTTTCAGAATTTCTTATTTCCTATAGTATGTACTGTATACCTTCCACAAGAATTCCAAAAATGATTTATTACAAATCCATCAGAGTGTCATCTGAACATGTGCATAAACAGAAAGGATAAGAGTCTAAAAAAAGGTAAATCTTTTTTTTTTTCCGTATCTGATTCCACCTGTTGCTAGGGGGCTCCCACCACGAGTCAGGGAGAACTGAAGACTTCCTCCAAACCACATGACAGCAGCCAACCATATAATTTTAAACTGCTTGTTCACACACTGTTAGAGGCGGTGTAACACACCCCGAGGACAACGCTATCCACTCCCTCCCCATGATTGGCTGTAGAGTCGTGATTGATGTGAGAGCGCTAAGTGACTTCTATTCCACCCCTCTGCGTGAGCACTGATTGGCCAAGCCCCCGGCAGGCTCGCGGCTGCAAGAGGCTACGGAATCACCTTTTGTACAAAGGAATTTATTTGATTAATGTAGCATATTTGCTTGTGATCTAGAAATGGTACATTAATATTGAATATTCAAGATATGAAATATTTACTTTTTACATTTTTATTTATGGTAAATAAAAAGTGTTTTAAATAGCTTTTTAAAAGGAATTTGAAACGTTCCTTTTTTTATTATTAATATTTTTATTCATTTAGCTTTGTGGACTTTGCACTCAACTACTATACTCTATTTACTCAAAGCCAAGATTTCACTAGAGAGGCTGGCTTTCGCTTTATGAAATCTGACCAAGACTCGCTTTTTCAGAATGAAATCATTTGACTAAAAAAAGGATACAAGCTGTTTTTTTTTTTTTACTTTTTTTTATTTTAATATCAATTTAGAATAATTACATTACAGCTTATTTAACTCTTCTATTTTAATGTTTCATGAAACGTTGTATTGTTCATACACAGTAAAATTTGCTCATTAATTAAATTTTTGATTATTTGAAGAATGATACGTCAGACCTTTAATCTATTTATGGTTATGATTAATGTTGTGGAACATCTGGAAAACTAGGGTGGACCTCTGTGTTTGTGCTATGAGTACTCCAGGACTGCAGGAGGTGCTGCAAAAAATAAAACTGATTTAAATTTTTCAACCAGAACAAGAATTCCTGTTCTCAGTTCCGTTATAACAGCTGTAAAAATGTATTGCCTCACCTTCTCAAGCTTGTTTCCTCTTTTCTCTCTCTCTCATGAGAACCGCAGCTTGCCATGTGGTCAAAGTAGAAACTTACCCATGGCTTTAGCTCTGTGTGTTACAAGCGCTGAGGTTTTCCAGTTATTTTAAATGAATCTCTCCTTACAGAAACCTTCCCCATATCAGTAATTACACATATTTTTAAGTACAAGGAAGAGGCTGTTGCTATAGAAACGATAAGATATCGAAACAGGAGTGGTGACATAAACCTGTACTGCTCTCAGAGTTACTGTTGTAGAGAATTAATGACCAATCAGAAGTGAGGATTCAGCAGAAATGTTATTATATAACTGCACTATGGTGTGTGTGTGTGTGCGTGTGTGTGTGTGTGTGTGTGCGTGTGTGTGTATAGAGCCTACACCATTCAGTTCAACCTCCACTACCCATATTTGCTATTTAGAGAAACCACAGTCACTATGCACACACACACACACACACACACACACACACACACACATACGCTTCCCATATACATAACCATATTGCATTAGCCTCATGTGAGAGGATCACAGGCTGGCGCTATTGGCCGTTGCCATAACAATAGGGGCGGGGAGGCAAGCGGAGGTGGAGACTGAGTCTGATTATAAAATCCTTCACAGAGACACATTTGCTTCCTGTATTTTTTTTTTCCTTTCATATTTTCAGTTGTTGCTATTTTTTTCCTCTCTCTCTCTCTCTCTCTCTCTCTCTCTCTTTCTCTCTGTCTCTCGACGGCAGGGGGGGGGGGGAGGAGGGCCTTGCATGAAAAGCAGCAGAAGGCAAGGCAGTGCAGGAGCAGCCTGTGGAGACAGGGACAGCCTGTGTGTGTTTGTCCACCTCTATCACACTCCAACACACACACATACACACACACACACATACACTCTTACGGGCACGCACACATCCTCCAGCTGTGGATTTATTAGTGTTGCCAAAGAAGCTGGAGGGCCTTGTGTTGTCCTCCTCCTCGTCCTGAGCAGCAGCAGCAGCAGCAGCAGCATCAGGGACACACACGGTCCTCGTCCACTCCTGTGAGTATATCAACTGCAGTGCCAAAACATACGAGCTGTGATTCGGAAACAGGAACTTGTTGCTGTGATTTACAGGCTAGTCATGCTCAAGAGCGCCGGGCTGGAAGAGGTCACAAAGTGTGTGTGTGTGTGTGTGTGTGTTTCTGTTGATTGTTGACTGATTCATTAAGCTTTCTGTGTGTGTAGAGGTGATTAAGTGGTTGAAAATCATCAAAAGCCAAAAGTAAAGCTTTTTTAACTCAAACTTTGGTACTTCAGTGGATTGTTTGTTACTTACTTATTCACACACACACACAAACACACACACACACACACACACACACACACACACACACAACACTATATATATTGTAATTTGACTTTAGGTCAGTGGTTATGGGGTAAGGGGTTTAATTGATTATTTAGACTTATTATATTGCATTGTTTAATAGTTAGTACTCTTGGACTGGAAAACTCAAAAACAGGACACACAATTAATATGTCTGATGAAATATTTTGGTGAAACAGTAAGGAATATATATATTTAAAAAAGGTTTCATACAGTATATAGCGAAATAATATTGTGGACATTTGCGTAAATAACTTATTTTTATATTTAAATTTTATTTATAACATTGTCTTATATTAATAAATTTAATCTGTTTAGCTGGGGTTTGTGTAATAATAATAATAATAATAATAATATTTTTTTTTATCATGCACTCAAGAAAGTTTAATGAACCTTGTATACTTTACACTTAATGAGTCAAACTGCATAAAACAAGAAAACTTTTTTTGTATAATATAATTATGAGGACCTTCTACTGAACTCTATAGCTAAAATTAAACTTTGTACATCTTTCTTTTTTTTATTATAAAAGCTGCAAAAATATATTTTTCCACGTCAAAACAAGGCATATGTTGCTACACATTTCTGTCATTCTAAATAAATTACAATAGGTTCCCACCCATAAATCCCAACTCTTGTATTAAAATAATGTAAATTGAGCCCAATAGGATTACAGTAAGCCCATTCTTCAAAAGGATATTTAGGCTTTTGAGTTTCACTGACGTTCCTTCTTCATGAATACCACATGACCTAATTAAACAAATAAAAGTAAATAGAAAGCTAGAAATCACCCGGACAAGAGTTTCTTTGATGACCAGCTAGTTTTAATGTCCTGAACTAATACTCGCCAAACTTCTCACAGTTCAGAAGAAAAAAGCTTAGAGTGACAGAAAGTGTGAGAAAACAAAACGAAAAGTAAAAGAAGAAGGAGAAAGAGGCATTTTGGAAAAGTTCAAGTAAATCTTGTGTAAGTTCAGAGTAGATACAGTAATGTATTAAAATATTTCTTAGTTAAAACAGAAGGACGTAACTCAAGGAGATGTTTTGAGATGTTACAAGTTGAAGTGTGGAATCAGGACTACAATTAAAACACGCCTGTTCCATTGATATACAGTATATATATATATATATATATATATATATATATATATATATATATATATATATATATATATATATATATATATATATAAAAAATTTAACTATCTACTGTACACATTAGATCGTTGAAAGAAAGACTAGTTTATTATTGTTTATGACTAGTTTAGTATCTAAAATGATAATACGCAAGTGCAAGTACTAATTTCTTATGATGGTCAAGCAATACTGGTCAGTTGTGTCACAATGGACTTTTTTTGAGACATCATGATATATGTCATTGTTACCTTTTTTTATCTCAATCGAAATAGAAAACAGTTGTTAAATTTTTACATGACTTATTCCATTTTCTTAATGATAATTTAATATATTCTTTTTTAATATTTATTAAATTACAGTTACCACATAACAGCATGACAGTTTGTATTAGAAATATCACAATTTTAAGTACACAAAGTTTTACTCAAATCATCCCGCTGCTTTACTAACGACTATGAACAATTCCCAACAATTCTCAAGTTTTTTCACTCCTTGAAAGAAAGATACTTGATACTCAGCCATAGTCTTTCAGCTCTGTAGATTCAACTCAACACACAGTGTATCATAAGTCAAATTGTAAACATTTATCTACAAGCAAAGAAATCTCTAAATTGTGATAATTACAATTAATTGCACTGAATATTGAACCAACTTTAGTTATTTTTATATCCAGACTAATCTGCGAAATATTACACGAGCTCAAATTTCTCTTTCTCGTATTTAATATTTGCTTTCACCGTCCCTGTGACTCATACCATAATAATTCACCTCAGCGTCTAAGTTGGTGCTTCTCACAGAGAAGGTGATTGCTGATAATTGCTCAGTTGAGTTTCATTGAACGGAGACAAATAAGAGGCATTATTGCCTCTTGGAGTAAAATTGGAGTGTGGGAGAAATTACCTGAGAGAGATGAAATGGGCAAATAAGGCATGGGGGGGAAAAAAAGAAAAAGCGAGCATGGCTTCTGAGAGCCAATTATTGCAATCCAGTCTGGCAAAACACAACACTATGAAAAGAACTGTGCTCGAACTTTGTGGAGCTTAAATATCTTGGTAGAAATGCGGAAGTCGTGAGATTTTTTACAACACAATATTGGAAAGGAAAGTTCAATTTTCTCCATGGGTGCCAAATCAGGGGTGATATCAGGAAAGCAACCTCAAACCCAATCAGGATTTTGAAGTGATGTTGAGTGAAGAATATTTTGGAGAACTGAATGAACAGGGTGACCAAAAGCCACCTACTATATGAGTTGACTTGTGGGCAGAGTTTAATGTTGAAGCCGGAGCCATGATTAGACTGCCTGCTTCATGTCTGAAATGCTGGCCTTCCAGGAACTCCTTTAATGGCCCAAACATGTGGAAATGGAGTGAGGTCAGGACTGTATACAGGATGTGGTAGTACTCCTAACTGAGTTCTTGTAATGTCCAAGTGGTTTTGTCAGGGGTAGCTCAGTGGTTAAGGCATTGGACTACGGTTCGGAAGATTCCAGGTTCAAACCCCACAACCACCAAGTTGCCACTGTTGGGCCCTTGAGCAAGGCCTTTAACCTTCAACTGCTCAGATGTATAATGAGATAAAAATGTAAGTCGCTCTGGATAAGAGCGTCTGCCAAATGCCTAAATGTAAATGTTTTGCTGAGTGATGTGTGAACAGTTCCCACAGACAGATGTGGCTCTTCCACAAGTTGGCAACAAGTTACAAATGATTTTCAAGAACCATATCTTCCACTCGCCAAATGTATAACGAATGCAGGAATAACTGCATCGGGTCTGAGTCACTTCAGCCAGGATTGTGTTCCATAGACATATGGCCCTCTTTAAAATGTTTGCACGCTTAAGTGTTTAACTGCATACTGTGATTGAAGTCTGCAGTAAATGTCAATTGCTTTTGCACCTTCATTCACCAATCAGTCACAAGTCACAATTTTACTTTGTAAATTCCTGTCCCTCATAATTTGCACTACCAAAGAAAACAGTTCTCAATACTTCTTAGGGCAAAGTATTTCTAAGGACCTCTTAAGACCACGGTGCATTTTGTTGTTGTGACATGGTCCAATGTTAAGAACCACAACACATGTTTCCAGCTTTTAGAGATTTTAAGTTTATTCACCTAGAAGTAAATTCAGACCACTGTGGATCATCTTAACTTCCTGGGTTTATTACAGCTGAAGTTAGATGAACCCCTTTCTGTCTTGATTGGGTTATGGTTTATAACTTCATAATAAAAAAATATTATTCAGATAATTGATGGTCACCCCAACCAGCATTTTGTGAGGCTAAAAGAAGGAGTAGCTCAGAGTATATGTGGATATATTGGACACGACTATGAGAACAAGGATTTAATTCCTTCACCATTCTGAGCACGAAAAAATATACAAATTGAGAAGATATTCATAGCTAGAGAAAATGAAGATCTCCCATTTTTTATGTCTTATAAATATTCTTTAATAACTTCCAGTCTTATTATGCCTTGACTTACAGGTGTTCTTATGCTCTGATATTGCTTGAGCAAAACCTCCTCACTCTCCTTGACATTTCAAATACCTCTTATGAAATGTCATTTTCATTTCATGTCTGGGGGCTGAGAAGCTCAGGAGTGAAAAGAACTTTGGCTTGAAAACGTACCTTTCTTTATTTCTTCTTCTGGTCCAAGAAACAGGACGTTCATGTATATTTGCTTCTCTATTTTTAGTCAGCTTTTAAACAACAGCTACTACAGGTGAGGGCTAACATGGGATTCTAACTCACTTAAAAGAAAGTGCTACTGTATCGGCAACGTTCCACATACATGAGCTCACTAGTGACTAGACAAGTATTAAGTAGTGTTGCTGTAATTGACAGGAGAGAGAGAGAGAGAGTATGCCCCTTCACAGAGAAGACTGACAATTTTACTCATTTACATGCACTCACTTTAATTAGAACCAACAGAGGACATGAGGTCATTCTAAACCAACATCGTTATCTGAGTGCAAAGCAGAGCTGGATATTGCTTATTGCTGATTTCACTTATGTGTTGTCATGTCTTTCACTGTTCATGTTCCTGTGTCCTAATGTCCCAGTTACACAAAGTGCACAATGCTAAAGTCCATTATCACAAACAGCTCTGATAGACATTCAATACAAATCCACAGAATGTTTGTTTTGGACAGGTGTCTTCAGTTCAGACAGGTGTCTTCAGTTCAGACAGGTGTCTTCAGAACTTTGTATGCTCAAATTTGGGGACATGAATTGAGTTTCATTTACTGTAGTGGAAATGACAGAAAGAGAATTCTTTCCATATCACTGTTAACCCTAATGCTCAAAGTAATTAAACATATTGAGTACTGTTAACTTAAATAATTACAATTAGTTCAAATTAATAGACATTTCTGAGTACTTAGAACTTTTTGGTATTTATGAGTTTGTAAAAATGAGACTATTCAAGTTAGCTGTACAAATTTGATATTAATATTTTAAGTATCTGTAAGTACTTAAGTAACAGTAACTGTCACCTTAAAGTTATCAGAGCAATAGGGCACTGGTGGCTCAGTGGTAGGTGTTTCGCCTGCCATGCGAAAGGCCCGGGTTCGATTCCCAACAACTGGATGAAGTGCCTGACCCAAGCCGGATAAAATGGGTGGATTGTGTTAGGAATCTGGTGTAAAACCTGTGCCAAGCTTGTGTGAGCCATTGCTGGGAGCAGCTGGAAGACCAACAACAATTTGTTTAATTTGCAACAACAAAAAAAAATTAGTACAACAAACTCACAGTTCCATAAAAAATGTTTCCGTTAATTTTTCTCCTTAAAACTAGAAACAGTTACTTAAAACATTTGATGTAACTGATTACCCAAATTTTTTTGAGTTTCGCCAATTTATTCGAGTTTACAGAGTATGTAGATTAACACTGGTATTTGATGAATGAACAATCAGTAAAAGGTAAAGCATGGAGGTGTCAGTTCTGATTCATTGAAGGGAAGAGGATTTTAGGAATTTCTGCAGTTTTGTAGTTTCATCTGATGCAGTTGTGTAGTCATCACAGTTAGGCCCAGCAACAGGACTTGTGAGATGTTTCCTGCACTATGTGCCTCCCATCCCACCCACTCAGAGCGCTAGGCCAATCAACTCTCTCTAGGCCCTAGGCTAAGAGAGGCTACTGCATCACCCAGGGATTGACAGGGTGAGCACTTTATCACTGGGCCACTTGGGTGTCACTGTGGCTTTGGTGGCACGTAGGTGAAAGTCACAGGTCCACAGGTTGAAGCAAAGTCTTCCAGCTAAGGTGAATTAGTTGGCCTTGCCCACTTCTTAAACACACATCTCCTGCAGATAGGGTGGTTTAGGTTATGCTGTGTGCGTAAGAGGCTCAAATAAGAAGCTTGTTTCGATATATGAGCACTGACTGTTAGCCCCCGGTCGCAGCAAATGGCTTTTACACTGCAAATGGGTAAAGTCGCCACCAAGCCCATCTTGGTTTACAGAGCAGGTTTTACTGTCACTCTAAAATAAATTATTGGCAACATTTGACTCATAGTCTCGTCACTTATGCACCTTGTCCACTTTGTGTGTTTCTCTGTGCCAAAAAAAAAAATCTAATTGACAAATAATGAACTGAAAATAGCTCATTTACAGTTCTAAATATATATAAAGTGTCTTTTACCTATTTTTTAGCTCTCCCACAATGCTATTCCTTCCTTCAACAGTGTCCATTACAATTGCAAGCAAATTGACAATTATGCAAAGTAGGTGATGATATCATTTAGTGACTTCTAGTGACTTTTAGGACAAGCAATAGCTATTTTCCTTACCAAGGGATGGGCACTGAACCAGTGTGTTATTCTGCGGTTAGTGTTTTCAGCTCTTGCCAGCCACTCGAGCGGAGTATAATCTGTTATTAGGGTAAAGTGTCACCGATCTAGATAATATCTAGAGATCTCAGCTCCTCTATTATCCACTTAATGGCAATAGCCTCACTCTCTATCGTCGCATAGTTACGTTCTGCAGATGAGAATTTCCTACTTAAATACAGAATGGGGTGTTCTTCACCATTAAACTTTTGAGACAGGAAGTTCTGAGCTCGTGTCCATGCGGACCACTAAAGTGCAGTCAAAGGTATGGTTCCAGGGGATGGGAAAACAGTTGAGTGAGAGTCTCCTGTCAGGAGCCCTTGGTCAGATCAAGAGTGTTGAAATGCTGAAATGGCATTCAGTTGAAGTCGTTACATAGCCTGATCGTCCCAACAGGTAAAGGCACCGTACCTATGACCAGGGGCTTGTTGACTCCTCGATGATGCCATGTCGGAGCATGCTTTTTCATCATTTATGGCACAACATCGGGCTTTTTTGGGCATAGTACGGGCAATGACGGACGATATGTCATGGTATAACAACTCCGGTTCAGTGTAGAACACATCCCAGAACTGTTCCACCAGCTCACTCAGTTCCTGATTCTGCATGGGCGACAGTTCCTCACATGCTGAGGTGCATGGTATAGGCTAAATCCAACTTTTTTACATTTTTTTAAGTTTACGTGATACAGCTCAATCCTTTTTCACTTACCCCAGTCTGTGGTCTACAGTGAAGGGCCCCTTGGTACCGGACCAAAACTTATGAGGGGTACTAGGGACAGCAGCAGGACATGGTTGCCCACCTGAAACTCATGTCATAATCCTGCTTCTGCTCCATCTGCGCTTTCTACAGTATATGTGTGCTGTCTAATTATAGGAAGTTAATATTGTGCCGCATCTCTTTCTCGTATTCAACTACTGACCGGAATGGGAAGGGCTGTCATATTTATTAATATTATTATTATTATTATTATTATTATTATTATTATTATTATTAAATTACTGCTACTGAGTAAACTACTATTTTTACTTTTTTTGCTACTATTTTTACTGAGTAAAATATTTACAACTTGGCTTCATTATACAATACAGCTGTTGATTATTTTCCAAAAACATCACTTATGTTTTTTTTACCACTGACCAAATCTGAACAAATCAGAATAAGCAATTAAACAAGAAAAACTTTCCATTTTTTTCTAAATTTAACTGAGGCCACAAGCCAATAAAAGACATCATCATTGACAAATTATAAATAAAAGACATAAAAAGCACTAGTATTAAACCATAAAACAAACATACATACAGTATGTGGAGTCTTAAGTAAATAATTAGAGTGATTTTTGCAATTAGCTTAGTTCTATATCTAGAAAATGTCTGGCCTTAACATCCTCATTATTCTGTTGAAATACTTTTGCGTCAATTAATAGAAATTAATATGTCGTGTTTATATACTGTATGTAATATTTAAACATCTGATCATATCATAAAACACCTTTAAGGTAATAAGAAGGGAAATAAAGTACTGATGATTACTTAGTAATTTGATACACTCATGGCTGAAGTGAAAAATCACATGAGCGTGGGGATGATTTATGAATCCACACACTCTGATCTTTTCTTCTCAAATCTTTCCTTTTTTTTTACTTTGTTAATAGCATATACAGAAACATCTACAGTAGATTATAGATGTAATCAAATGATCTCTGCTTAATCCATTTGGTTATTCTTTCATGGTTTACAAGGATTGGGCGTGATTTCTGAGACGTGGAATTGAACTTAGAGCTGAAATAGATTTATTTAGCAAAAACTATATTTGAGGTTTTGATAGCAGGTTTAGATGAGGTTTTGAGGAAATGATGAAAAAGATGAAAATGCGCAAAATGCTAAGAGCTGTTGAGAAATTTCACAAAATGTTTCTCTGGGTGCAAATTAATGCGCTGCTTTAATGCTCTTACATTGAGTCAGAGCGAGATAACAAACAAACCTGAGACGAGTGTATTGTTTTCGCTTGTTTAGCCAGGGAGAGGTTATGACGTGTGCTTATGTGCACACGTACTGTAGGCAGGTGTGTGTGTGTGTGTGTGGGAGTGTGTGTTTTTATTAAACAGAGAAGGTGAGGTTTCTGGAAGAAGTATTCAACTTTATACAAAAACATGTATATATATTTATTGATAACTGACACAGATGTCACGTGTATTTTAAATTGCGCTTATGGTGTGTAAACAGTGTGCAAACTCTGTGTGCCTGACACAGTGCAGCTGGCACGAAGTTACTGTATTTCCTGATTCTTCTACACAGCACCTTGTACGGTATGATTCCGACCAATAATCCTAAGCCAATGTTGTTGGTTAAACATTTTAAAAATGATAAGAAAATAATTCATAAAATAAACCATAACCAACCAGCATTCATTCCAGCAGAAACTTTTAGTTGTGTTGCCATTAATTTTGGACTGTTATGGATGTTGGGAGAACACTACAGTAGTATTAGGTTGTTTTTAAAATTTAGGAGTACTTTGATGAAATGAAGTCCAAACAAAGTTGACTACAGTATTGTGCAAAAATCTTGACCACCCATTTTTTTCATATTAAATAAAATAGTTTAGATTACATTAAAGAAATGGGACAACTGTTTTACTGCGATAAGCTGTAAAACATTTGCTAAAGATAATTTTTTTTAAGTAACATGTTAATGTAACAACCTCAGCAGCAACCTCATTTTCCCTCTTGTCTGTTCCAACCACTTAGCATTCAGCATCACCAGTATACTAATCACCGGCCTGATCATTTGTCATCCTTTTCACCTCATTAGTTCCTTAAGAAGATGTTTTTTTTTACACTGCTCTAATACTGTCCAGGTTCGGGGACTGAAGTGAAAATGCCTTCTGGGAACAAAAGTCCTTCAGGAAGCCTGGAAAACTATTCCACAAGATTACATCAGAAATAGAAGAAAGTCTGGCTCTTTGAAAGCAAAATATGAAGAAATAAGGAGTGGGCGAACACTTTTGATTGGAACTGTACATGACAATAGACAAATGACGAATTAGTGACTTCAAGGCAATATTAATACTAGGGTTGTTCCGATTCCGATACCAGTATCGGAAATGCTGCTGATACCACAAAAAAATCTGCCATCGGTATCGCGAGTATCTGAGTCCAAGTCCCGATCCGATATCATTATATTCCTAGATTTATTTGTTCCACTGTTTTTATACAGTTATATTGTAAAAGTACTAAAATACCTTTTTCATTTTACAGTGTTAAAATTGTGTTGTTGAACAGATGTTGAAGTTCAGTTTCTTTTTCAAAAATAAGTAATACTGTTAGATGTATGTCAGATAATAAAAACACTCTAGTTCACTATATGTACTTGTTCATGTTTTATTAAGGGATAAATCTAAAGCACAGCATAAAATAATTCTGTCAATTAATACAGGGCAAGTAGTAGCTACAGCTGTATATACAGATACACACCCAGGTATCGGATCAGTACTCGGAACATCTCTAATTAATACCAAACTGAAGACCCGAGTGATGAAGCTCCAGCTAATCACAGGAACACAACACTGTTATAAATTACTGTAAATCTGCAGTGGATTTACAACAGTATCATACTGTATTTCTAGGGACTAGCTCTAATAATTGTAGAATACTGTTAAAATTGGAATCATGCCAGGTAAAGGACCGGTAACTGTGGTCGGTTAACCAATAAAAATAGATAGCTGTAATTTAGTCAGCATAAAACAAGCTTCTTCTTTTTTTTTTTTAACTGTGGGACTATGCACTTCCACCCCTTGAGTCCAGTCACTATTCATCAATTCATCCTACTGATGATTATAGGCTTATGTTTCTGTTTTACTGCAACACCTTTTTATTAATCAGTTTATTTATTTATTAATAACGTTTCATTGGTGTATGTGTGACTAAAATTCACAGAAGAAGCTCTGTACCTCAAGCAATATTCAATGCCGCTAGTTGGCTAGCTAAGAGCTTATGTAGCTTGTTAAATGTCAGCATTAAGGTGCTGTTTTAGAGCTTTGTACTGTTAGATTGAGGTAATCCTATGGTTTATTTACCTAAATTTATTGCAAAATGCAAAATTTTATTAAACAAATATAAGCTAATGAAATACAGTAAATATACACAGATTTTTCATAGATTTTTATTAAAAGGTTTTATACAGTAAATAAGATATATACCACGATATACAACTTTTTACCTTTTTGTAGGATTTCTGTTGTGACATCAGTTGTTTTCCGTTGGTTTTCCAGTTATTATCCTAGTTACAGTTTCTGTCCTTATCCATCACCTGTGAAAATATGAATTAAACATAAAAGCAGGAGAGTTTATTACACGTTGGATACAAACAGTAACATGCTGGCATATATTGTATAATTACAGTAAAATACTGTAATCCAGTCTTTAGTAAAATGTTATTTAAATACTTTACAGTTACTGTAAAATAACACATACTACCTTCTTAACTGCCAGGATTTGACATTATTTAACT
Source organism: Clarias gariepinus (assembly GCF_024256425.1). Taxonomy (NCBI): domain Eukaryota; kingdom Metazoa; phylum Chordata; class Actinopteri; order Siluriformes; family Clariidae; genus Clarias; species Clarias gariepinus. The sequence goes on along the minus strand of NC_071122.1, from coordinate 6,090,817 downwards.
GCTATTTTACAATGCAACTTAAAATGATAATTTAAGAAAACATGTTATTTTGTTAAAGTCATTGTAACTTTCAAAAACAACCCTATTACAACATCATTACAACATCATTACAACTATATTACAACGTTTATTCAGCATTAGGCTTTCTGCTGGGATGAGTTTCTGTTGGATTTTAAATTGGTTAAATTCTTGATTTTGATTGTTTGAGACATAAGTGCACCCAAGCTTTCTGTACGCTGAAAACTTAAGTTCAGTTATGTAATACTTCTGTTATTTTTCACCTTGTTACTCAGCATGTGTTAAGAAAGACTTTGAGTAATGTAGAAGGGGAAAAAAATGATACTGCTTACCAATGAGACACCATTTAAGAAAAGAACAGGTCTTTAGTGCCAAATCAAGACTTTTTGTGCTAACTAGAGTCATTAATGGAGTCAACAACAACAACAACAACAACAAAAATATCCTCATGCTTAATCTTCTTAATTTTCTCCTTATAAATTCTAGGTGTAAACATTTCCTGGTTTTATCAACATACACACTGTAGCAGCTCAACAGCTAAAGGCTAGCAAGTGAAGCAAATGGTTTAAACACAGATGAGCTAATTTATGTGGCATTTCCTTGATGGTGACATTATTGATTGACTAAAAGATGGACAGACTGTTTAACAGGTTAGAAAACTCAAGTTTTGACATGCTTTTGTTTAACAAAACCAAGCAAACACCTCAACAAGCAGAACATTAAAAAGCTAAAAAAAAGATAGTTATGCTAAAGAGTTTAGCACAAATTTTACAGCAATTTTACAACTCTATAATAACGTTTCTACAACTCTAAAATAGCTTTAATGGTTCACGCAATTTTTAATGAAGCAATAGTTACTTGAGTTTTAAAATAAATAAGTTACCCTTAGCTAACAGGCAAACTGCAACATTAACAAATTCAAGGTTTAAAACATTGTGGAGTTAGTGTTTCTAGTGTTAGCATTATTGATCATGGTTTAATCATTACTATTGATGCATTGTTAGCATTATTGATCATGGATGACTTACTTTACAGTTAAACCTTGAATTGCAAGCATAATATGTTCTGAAAATGTGCTTGTAATCCAATGTACTCATATATCAAAGTGAATTTCCCCATTAAAAATAATGGAAACGCTTATGATTTATTCCACACTCCAAAATATTCATATAACAATAATTAATACAAAAAGTTAAGTAAGAATGAAACAAATTAATGTGCACTTTTGAAAAGAATCGTCGCTGGTGTGAGGGGGGGGGGGGGGGTGAGGGTAGTAGGTGAAGGAACAAGGCTACACCCACAAACAGAATCACTGCTGTCTCTTGGCTCACAAAAAAAATTGTTATCTAATGACACTTGCTTTGCCTCCTTTTTGAGAATTTCGCCGAGATGTGACATTGCATTGTCTTTAAACAGATTTATCTCCTGCATTGTTACAGCCTTTTTTTTAAACTTTTTTTTCTTCCCAGAGGCCGTTGTTGCAGTACAGTTAGTAAAGAACAGTCACTTCACTTGAACACAAAATAAATAAAAAAACTTTACGTGTACCCACATGTGGGTATAATGTAATAATAAACAGTATATGCGAGCACAGATGGTGACCATACGAATGATGCATGCACACTGAGACCGAGCACGTGAGGCAATTACCCACATTTATGCTGACAAAGCGTATACATACTTCTTGTATACCCTACACTTTTAGGGTATTTTATATCGCAATGCATTTTTATAATTTTTCATCCATTTGCATTTTTTAGAATTATTTTAGACTGTTGCCTAAGTGACAGTCAAACAAGTATCTTTGAAAAAATAATTATAATAAGTCATGTATTGTGTATTAGTGTTAAAGTGGTGAATCACCTACACGTTTCTAATGATTTATTTCAAAGCAACCATGTCTCTTTTTTTTAATCTCAGCGCAGTTTCCATTACACGGCACACAGCAAGGGCCTGGAGAGCTGTTCCTAGACCAGCAGTGCCAGGCTGTGTGAGGACATCAGGGAGAGCATGTGCATGTGTGTGTGTGTGTGTGTGTGTGTGCTAACAGTCACACCCGAGTGCAAACAGAGCTGTACACAGAGCATTGGAGCTGCTCGTTAAACTGTCAACACAGATTATGTTTCTCTAAATCATATCTTGTTGAGGCCGTTTATAGCTCGTAAAATTTGTCCACGGCTGCTGTCAGAAGGAGACCTGAGCTTTCAGATGCCTCTGCGCTCTCTGCTTTATGGCTGACGAGAAATATGGGAGACTTGTGATTGACTGCTGAAATCTGTATTCTGATTAGTCAGAAGGTGATGACAGATCTGGGCAGGAGTGAAGCCGCAAATCACTTTGGTTTATGTTAAAGAGCTCATTTGTGTCGGATTAATGGGTTAATTCAAGAAGGCGTCATTAGTGACATTGGATACTTTGGGAATAAGTCTCCAGTGTCATCGTCCGCAAAGTTACAATCCATGCTTTTCCTGTGAGCCTATCCCACAATCGTAGTCCCAATATTTTCAGTTTGACTTAAATGGAGTGAGTCTATGGATTTGTTTGTCCATAAAACTTTCAGACATGGAAGTCAAAATACAATGATTTCTGATGACTTGTCATAACCAGAATGCTAAAACATAAATAAATTTAAATCTGACTTTATCCTGCTGGAAAATTATAAATTTATCCTTGTGACACTTATATAGATCATAATCGTTGTTAAAAAGGAGGAACGTTGTTAGGACACTTAGATTCACTTAGCGTTAGAGGTTTGTTTTGCTTTAAACACTGAAGTCCTTGTTTAATCCTGATACACATCAGGCAAACAAAGCGCTTCTTGTCGACTTAAGAGACGTCCCTGCCACGGGTAACTAAAATGTTCAGGATAATAAAACAATGGGTCATGTAACAACTGTGGAGGAAAGAATGAATGCAGTGTGTGTCATCATGATGCTCGAGGAACATGTGGATTTAACATCGAACATGTGACAACATAAGAGAAAAAACTTACAGTACAGATGAGAGCGGGGGGTGAAAATGATAGAACAGACAAGTAAAACATGACAGGAATGTCATCTTAGAATGTGCTTTGTAGGGCAAGTCTAATATTGTTGTAACAGGGTGGTAGTAAAGGGGGCATTAATTGTGTGCCTATCTGGTGAGAATACATACAGGGGTTCTTTATGCTTGGTGACATCATTGCATGTGCAATTTGGATATTATTGCAAATTTCTTGAAACCATGTTTTTTTTCCTGGATGTTGGGGGGATGCAAGGTGTCTAGGTGTCACTGTAGGCATAGTGCCAGCTAATGCATCAGGTCAGTGGTCTTAGTTTTAAAATGCAGCAAATGTGTTATGTGTGGGTTTTTTTCCTCTAAGATGAGTTTAGAAACATAATTATTAAGCGATATGTTGATATTCATGTAGCATGTGCAAGCTATACGAGTTCCCCTGGTGTGTTTGGCCTATCGGGGAGTGTATAAAGCTTATGGTTGAGTTTGGAAAGTAAGTAAACTGCACCATAGGATCTTGTGGGTGTAATTTACTGTTTTTAGTTTACTGTATGTCAGTGATGTAATAATAAGGCATGTTATTTTTTCTTTTTTAGAATTGCTACTTCCATATTTTCTTTACTTGATTGCATTTGTTTTATTTTTTATAGATACTGCACAGCACATATTCTGTACATTAGTTCATAATTTTCTTGTATGATTATTAATTTTTGTGTTGGATAATATTTAAAAAAGTATTTTAAAAAATATTATAAAAAAGATATTGGCTTTATAATTTGGTTTTCATGTAACTTCTTGTTTACTCCTTTTTTACATATGGATTAACAAATAATATATTTTTTTATTTGGAATAAACCAATCCCCAGTTGAATTTGTTGGTCTTTTGTGGCATCATTCCAACGGCCACATCGAGTTGAGTTCAAGTCCAACATGAACCTGTTGAAGCTGTGAATCAGAGCTAGACCTTTGATTCAATCCAATTTGCATTGCATTTTTCGATTTAGTTCAATTTGATAGCACTGATGTTTATTGTCTAATTTTGTCTTAAGCAGCCATATTATATATAATATTAAATTATATTAAATGATAATTTTTTTTCTCTCTGTTAATCTTCTTCTTTATGCTCCATTCCAGCAGGTGGCGGATTACAACGACCACCCATAAACTAGAAGTAGAAGTAAAACTTTTTTGAAATATTTTTTGAAAATCTGTCAATTTTAGGGAATTTAACCTTTGTTAATGTAAAAAATTTAAAAATGTTTTTTAAATTCAGGGGAAAAAAATCAGAAAACTGACCCAACAATCGAATCAATTAACAAAACATTAAGTCAAATCATACAGTTCTGTAAAACTCTATGGTTATTAAAAACGATAATTTGATTTGATTGCATGTTGACACCATGTAGTTTTGGGTAATTATTTGGCACATGTAACAAAATGGCAAAATTGCTCACATTTAAAAGGTTGGGTTGGGGGAGATGGTAAGGGGGTTGCCCCACAACAGGCTTTACCCAGCCTTCAGAAATACAGATTTCTCTTTTATGTCTTTTATATTCATATTAAAAAATGACAAATTGCCTTTTATGGTGTAGTTATCCTAGCATGATGACATAAAATATGTATAAATATATATAAAATCAAAATGCAACTATTCATGTTAAGATGGGAAGGAAAGATGCGACACCATGACACTTGAATAATTATATACATCTTCTATTGGACATATGACAAAATAGGGAACAAATAGCATCCTGATAAAGCCAGAGGGGAAAATTGCACATGGCGCCTAGCACTGTCCGGCATCCGAGAAGACAAATGAACATTTCACATGTTTATTCGTGTCCACCACACGCAGTAAGGCGACAGAAATGACAAATCGCCTTCTCACGCCGTCATCCATAACCAGGGCGTAATATTAAGTTGTTCCCGCATCCGCGTTGCTCATTTGTCTTGCTTTAGCTGCTCAGATTACAATCTGACAGGCTAGAATATTGCATTGAGGGAACACTTAAGTGAGAATGACCATTCGTCTTCTGCGGAGACGTCTTAATTTTCCAGCTACTACGACCTTGTAGTATGGAGAGCTGCGTCAGTTATGGTGCTGAGGCAAGATGCCACCCGAAGCTCTGCTAACCTCCTGTAAAAACAGCTATTACTGTATTAGCACGCTCTTACTGTACCTTCACACATACAGTATAATCCCTACTTAAACACCTGTGAAACAGAAGTGCTTCATGGTTCATCGTTTATTAAGTGTGCTAGACACGGAGTGTGTGTAAATAAGGGCAGATGGGTGGAGCTAGGTTTGAGTACGTTTATTTTTACATGAAGGAAAAAAAAGTGGACTTAGCTGTGGATTTAGTATCTATTAGTGTGTACTATTTAGTAGTTTAGTTTGGAAGGTTGGATTTAGTCTCTTCAGATTTTCTCTTCAGAAATCCACCATATGGAAAATAAGATCCTGATAAAAATACATACAGTAGAATGATCTGCACTGTACAAGACCATAATAATGCTAATACAGCTCTGGGGGAAACGGAGACAACTGCAAAATAGTCCGTTTATGTTTTGCTTTTTTTTTTTTTTTTTTTTACAGGTGCATGTATAGGTAAGATGACCAGTTTTGTTTTATTTTTTGCGAACTGCTGACAATATTTCTCCTAAATTCTAAATTTAACTATGGAACAACACATCAAAAATAACCCAAGGTCATGCAGTGTTTGCAGAGCTTTAATACCTCAAATAAAACAAAATGCTAATAATTTGTGAACAAATTGCGTTAATGCTTTGACTAAATAACTAAGAAATCAGTATTTGCAGGGATAACCCAGATTTGTAATTCGGTATTGCTTTCATGCATTTCGGTATGCCCCCCACCAGTTTTTCCACATTGCTGTTGGGGAACTTTATACCACTCTTTTTAAAAAAAAAAAAAAAGATAAAAACAGCTCAGCTTTAATGACCTTCCAGTTTTCTGGAGTAAATTGCAGTGGACTCTTATTTTTCTTAAGGATGATGGATATAACATACAGGATATTGTATTGCATACATTGTGTGTGACGAAAGTGATTTAGTATCTATTAAAGAGTACTTTTTAGTAATTGTAATGCAGAGGGTTGGATATACCCGTGGATTTAAAATCTATTAAAGTGTACTATTAAGGAGTTTAGTGCACAGGGTGGAATGTAGTATTTATCAGAGCGTACTCATTAGTAATTTAGTTCACAGGGTGGGATTTAGCTGTGAATTTAGTATTTATTAGAGCATACTATTTAGTAGTTCAGTTGGGTGGTTGTTTAGTAGAAAGTTGGATTTAGTCTTTTTCATCTTAATCCACTATATGAAAGATAAGATCCTGATAGAATTGCATAGAATGATCTGCACTTTGCAAGATACCATAGTAATGCTAAAATATTGCAATAAACTTCTGTTAGAGCAGCTGTTACATGACCAATGAGAAAAAAAGAATTCAGCATCATTAATTAGGGATGCTGGAAATAACATACAGGCTATTGCATACATTACATGTGACATAATATTTGAGAAAAAAACCATGAGTCATTCAGAGAGCTGAAGCATATTCAGGCATTGGGCCACAGCTGGCTTTGTGATATTCTAATACTGAGTAAACAAGAGCTGCATTAGGGTTGCATATGATTCATTATCCAGGGTACAGCGAGGGAGAAAAAATAGCCTTTTAATCTTCTTGTCATGAGTGAAGGAAGGGCGGGGAGGCCAGGGGAAGGTGACTCTCGTGCTCATTAATCTGTCTGGACCCCCGGCTGCTCCTGAGTTTCAGCTCTCCATGGCCAGAACTAGTGAAAGTGATGCAAAAAACAAGAAAGATCTGGGAAGGTGTTTTTTTTTTTTTTATTTGAAATAAAAATTTCAGAGATAATAAATAATGGTAATGACATTGATGTGATACCTGGGGTTGTGTCAGGACTGATTGAAGCAGAAAATGGTGGAATCTATATTTGGAGGAAAAAGAGAACTTAATCCGACCCTGGAAAAATGGAAAATAACCGGATTTAAAAAAAAGATAAAGTACATGATGTACTTTTTCTGTAAGGATTCATTTTTATGGTATTTAAAAAGTTATCAATCCTATTAGTTGCATACATATATAAGTAAAAGTGTAAGAATTTTCAAAATTGTGTCTTTTCATGTGATTTGGATATGGTTCTAGCTATGGATTTTCTTTCGATAAATATAAAAAGATCAGGTCTTGTAAGGTTTAAAGAAAGAAAAAATCTTATTTAGGCAATAGCACACTTGAGGTTGTGCTGTTGAGCTGTGTAGCTATGTGTGTGATTCGTTTTATACGACAGTTCCACAAACACTATTTAAAATCAACAAATTATGAATTATTTCTTTATTTAACCAGTTATTTTGTTGCGCCAACACAAACCCCTTCACGACTGGTGAAATTAACTAACCTGGACTGGTGAAGCTGTCGACCAATAGTTAGCTCCTGACAGATGTTATTAACAAAGGTAAAAGTAGTTTTACTGTAAATTCTTATGAGTGCTATGTAGCTAAAAGATCAGGAGAATAAATCAGGGGGTGGACCGTCCTGAAAAAACAGGAAATATTTAGTTAATATTTCCATTTATTCCACTTTAGAATATTAGTTAACTTCTAGGTTCTGGGGTTAAATTCCAAATAGCATTAAATTGTAAGCTAGTGCACTATGTAGTGTGTACAATATATTGTTCCACACATCATGTAGTGCCCTTGATCAGGGTTTAGGAGGGATTTGGGATTTACCCTTGTGTTAGAAGCTAGCTTTAAACTTCAAGTTAACTTTGTTGAATGTTAAGAACAGATCAACACAGATGGTTCGGAGGCTATTCAGAAGCAATAATCAAAAAGACCAAGTGTCATTTAAGATAACATAACGTTATCAGATATGTTTTCTTGATGAAAGTGCTTCTACGAAGGAGGCAGCTGCTCTCTCCTTAATGTTGCAGACCGTACAGACCTACTTTCCATACAGTACAGACCTTACAACCATGCTGCCACCAACAGTTAGTGTAATTAATGATTGTGGAACACATGTGACACAGTGATAACATATAGTTAAACGTCCTCTCTAATCCAATTAGATTACTTGGTCAGAACTAACTCTTGGACAATTATAAGTAGCATCAGATACAGTATATCAGAAATGTAGTATTATGCCATTTCTAATAAAAACATGACTTTTTTCCTGGATTTATTCATTAACCTTATAAGGTTGAACACATCTCATTTCAGCATCATTTTTACTTTTCTTCGACATGACCAGTTTCATTCATTCTAAGGCAAAACTGTAAAGGGTTCTTATTTATTTATTTAACCCAGAAACCTCACCATTACTTTTTTTCATCAAAGTGTGAAACATCTTCAAGGCCTGTGCAGTCGTAACAAAATCAAATTCCCACCCTCATTTCTTGAAGCAAGGACCGTACACATCCTTCCAAAGTAAATCCGATAGGAGAATGTGCTTCCTGATACACTGCTTTGGTAGTTAACTCGCTTCTCCTTGGCAGATCTGCTTGACGGAGAGCTTGAGGGTGAGAGCTCTCTCTCACTGCTCGATACGCTTGGCTCGTTTGCCAGGAGCAAGAATTTGGACTAAAAATTGGCTTCACAAATGAACAAGGCTCACATGATTACTGAATTCATGATTTGGTCATGGCCTTAGAGAAAACTCTTACACAGGCTTTAGTCCTCTTATAAACGCATGATTCACATGTGATATTATCACACACTGTTGGAATAAACTTCACATTGTTTAACACATTTTTGCACTTATTTATTTTGCATGATTACATTGTTTTCACAAATGTTCTTAACAACAATTATTACCCACATGTAATAATTTTTTTCATATAATTGATTTCATGTTTGATATTTTTATGCATTAATATATATATATATATATATATATATATATATATATATATATATATATATATATATATATATATATATATCGAGTTTTTCCCACCACAATTCATAACAGTTTTCATGTGATATTTTTTTTACTTACATGTAATATTTTTTTTCCTATAATTAATTACATGTTTGATATTTTTATGCATTAATATATAATTTTTTCATCTGGTTCTTCCTACAGTACATCTTAGCATGTTTATTTTTCACATTTAACATTTCATATTCATAATTTTCATTATTTTTTTTGTTTTATAAGTGAATTTTTTCCACTTGATTTTTCCCCTCATACGATTAATTCCTTTTTAATTTTTTTTTTCCTTTCATTTATTGATTTTTATGGGACATTGCAGGACATTTGCAAATTTCACAAGTAGATTTTCACCTATGCACTCGATGCGGCATGAATAACACTAGACACAGCTTCTGTTCTCCCATTACCTAGTGTGCATCATTTTGTGGCAGTAGACACTATTAGACTTGTTAGTTTCACTGATATCTCTCTGATATAACAAGTCCATGACAAAAACATAATATTCTGTACACGTTTTTCCTTCAGGATGAATCACTCCATTCTGTCTCACAGCCCCGGGAAGTAAATGATAGTCATTTCAAACAAAACATGGTGGATGTCTTTCCTATCTCACACAAAATTGAAGGTATAGTTGAGTTTGATATCAAATGTAAACTCAATTCCAGAAATATTGGCACCCTTCATGAAAACAAGCAGAAATTAATATACCTAGAGGCTACATTAAAGCACACCTGGATGCATGTATGTATGTATGTGTATGTGTGTGTGTATGTGTCTGTATGTGTGTGTGGATGTGTGTGTGGTGTGCTATAATGGACTATGGTCTTATTTAGGGCACTTTCCCACATCACACTCTGTCTGTTCTTAGGATAGGCTAAAAATCCACCACGGACCTTAGTACATAAGAGGAATAAATGAAACCAAGCTGTTGGGTTCTGTCTCAATAAACACCCATAAATAATGATGTAGGCTGCAAAAAATTAATTAGAATAATTGAATAAATTTGATCTCTAAAAATTATTTCTTTCGATTTTTCTGACATAATGTACACAGACAAAATGCATTGGGGTCGAGCATGGGCTTGTCTTGATTCCTATCCTGGGTTTCTGGTTGATGTGTTAGTTAATTTGTTTCTGATTTTCTACATATATTGTATGTACATCTCTTTATACAGTACAAAAATTAGCTTTATTAACAAATTTCTAGATTATTTTTTTTCCATGAGCAAATGTTGATAAGGACGAGTCAGTCACAAATTACAGAGTGTATTGAAGGTACAGCTGTTTTCTCCTTGGCAATGCTTACATAGTCTGAAATAAAAATAAATGATTAAATAAAAACAAGAAAAAAAGCACCTCCTGAAAGCAGTATGTGTTCAATTTCAATATAAATTTAATTTTATTTATGTAGCGCTTTTACCAATGATCATTTCTCAAAGCAGCTTCACAAAAATAGAAAAAAAATTGAAAAGAAAGTTTATGGAAGTGTGTATGTGTGAGTGAGTGTCTAGATAATAATGAGATTGTCCCCCATAAGCAAGCCAATGGTGACGGCGACAGTGGCAAGGAAAAACTCCCTGTGATGGCAATAGGAAGAAACCCTTAAGAGGAACTAGACTCAACAGAGAACCCATCTGGTGATAACGGATAGAAATTATATAACATCATGTGTGTTATGCAGCTGAAAGATCAACAGAATCAGAAGTTATATAAATTAAACATAAAGTCCAGTTCAGCACAGGGATAAGTCAACAGATGCAGAGGGCAGATGAGGTCTGAATCACTGGGAGCACAGGAGAAGGATGTGTAGCTCCAAACCAACATGAAGCAGGATCAAGCTGGAGCTGGTCCTTCTCTGGATACCTCACGATCCTCGCAGGGTTGGCCTTTGTCTACTGAGGCTGGCACAATCTCCAGATGCCTCGGGATGGGTAGAAAAATAAAGAACAGGTGGAAAGAATTAGCCTAGTTGCAATTCAGGATAGATGTACTGGAGTATAAGGTTATGGGATGAGTTACGCGTATGCCAGATAAAAGAGATGCAGCTTGAGTCTACTTTTAAACTGGGAAACTGTGTCTGAGCCCCGAACAGTGTCTGGAAGGCTATTCCAAAGCTTTGGAGCTAAATATGAAAAAGCCCTACCCCCTTTTGTAGATTTTGATATTCTGGGAACTACCAGAAGTCCGAAGTTTTGTGATCTTAAGGAGCGTGGTGGATTATAGCGTATCAGAAGACTGGTTAGGTACTGTATGTGGGAGCTGAACCATTTAAAGCCTTGTATGTAAGTAATACTATTTTGTAATTAATTCTAAACTGAACAGTTAGCCAGTGCGGGGATGATAATATTGGGGTTATATGATCCCTGCCTTTCGGACTAACTGAAGCTTGTTTATTGAGGATGCAGGACAACCACCTAATAAGGCATTACAATAGTCCAGAGGTCATGAATGCATGAACTAGATTTTCTGCATCAGATACAGATAAGATGTTCCTAAGCTTGGCAACATTTCTAAGATGGAAAAAGGCTGTTTTTGTGATATTGGAAATATGATTTTCAAAGGACAAGTTACTGTCTAATATTTTGCCCAGGTCTTTTGGTGTTGAGCTGGTAGTAACAGTACATCCTTCTAAATGCAGGCTGAATTGTAAGAGCTGTTGTGTACTAGTGTTTGGGCCAATAAGTAATTCTCTGTCTTATCTGAATTTAGTAAAAGAAAGTTATTCATCCAATCTTTTTTATGTCCTGGAGAGGAATAAACCATGGAGGTGGTGGGCAATCCTGTATCAGATATATCAGATCCATTAACTTCTAGGTTTAAATCCTGAGTAGCGTTAAATAGAAAGCTCTTGTTCAATCAGATTATGTGGTGAGCTAACTGTTGTATAATATACCACATAGATTGTACAACATACAGTCAACTCATGTACACAGTATATAAGATTAATTTGTGTTTTATTTGAAACTATGCAACGACTTCTACATAAATTTCGGCAAATCACCGAATATGAACTACGAGGATTTTGAGCCCCACAGTTCTTGTGTAAAAGCCTCTGGGAGCAATTTACCTATAAATGTATTATTTTATAAATGAGAGAGCATGGTTTGTTATTCAACAGTGTAGATTTAATCTTCATAGTAAACAGATGTATACATGGACATCATAGTGAGAAATCTCATCATCATGGCCAGGCTCGCTCTCCTACCATGCTATGTTCCTAAACAGAACAAAAATAGGTTATTCTATAATCTACACCAAGCTGTGTACTGTTTTTTTTTTTTTTTTTTTTTGTGTTGTGTTGTTGTTTTTGCTGCACATCAGGTGTCTCTCTGCGTGATCGCTCTCTGCATGACCTGCTGCCGGGACAAAAAACTAGCACTTAAACAACTGCTGTAGTGTTTTAGCCAAGCCCCTGGATCCCAGAGTATCGATGAACCTGGAAAGTAAGGTTGCATGAGCGGTCCCTGTAGGACATTGAGTCACCCTTAGCAAAGGCAAATGTCAGACGCGCTTGCTGTTATTAGCTAAATGGAATTAGCTTCCAGCATTGGATGACATCTGTCCTTATGTACTCAAATGTGTTTGCTGTGAAAGCACTTGAAAAAGCTCAAGCAGTGGCTTTTAGTGGCCAGACGAAAGGTTGTGTGTCGAGACGTGAGATTATGGATCCTCGAGCCCTCACGAACAGATGATTATATTTAGGCAGGAATGAAGATATTTGTGAAATAAAACACCTGTGTGATCTGGGAAATTAAATGTATTAGCACGCTTTTGCAGTTTAGATGGATCGTATTTGCAGTAGCGGGAATTGTCATGTTATTTATTCATATTTCTGCCATATGACTAATGTTAAAGGTCTATAAGCTTACACTCTATTTTAAACAGCTTTGCTTTTTGGTCTCCAAACTGTTTGTGTTATATTCTTGTTGAAAAAAAGACTCTTCATTAAATCACTGGGTCAATTTCTGATTCAAAGTTGATTGAAACTATTTCAATAATTTAGTTAAACATCTAGCAATAAATGCTCTAAAAAATGACTAATTCCTTAAAGAAACACCACAGATATTGCAAAAAATACAAACCACTTTTATTCTCAAGGTATGTGACAATATCAGTGCTTCTTCTTCTTTTTTAAGGTTTATGCGCGGTTGCTGCAATACCGCCGCCACCTACTGAACTGGAGTATGAAGCAGAAGAAAAAAAATTATCGCTTTGTAAAAGTCATTACATTACAAGTTACACAGGTTTATTAAATACTTATAGTAGATTTTAATAACCTAAAACATATAAGAAATGTAGTTTCTTGAGATAAGTCAATAAACATAATGATGAATCAAATTTATCGGAAAATTTGATTTACACACTGCAAGTCGCTTGTGTTTATGTGAGTGTTTTGTTTGTAGATTCTCATGTGGATGGAGATAATGAGAGCAAAAACTTTTGTTCGTTAATCTTTCAAACATCATTATAGCCTGATTACAGCGCATAATAGTGTAATTCCGTGCGAATATAATTATCTGCACTGTAGGTGCGTTATCATAACCATCATCAAATATGTGTTTGAAAACTATAATAAACAAGAAATGGTTCTCTAACTAACTCCGTCACATGCATTAGATTAATGTCGTGTAATTTCTTAATCATTCCATAGTCCTTCTCTTGGTCTTTGACTATGGCTGCTTTGTACAATGCTTTATCATCATCTGTAGCACCATTTCCTTAGAGCTGTTTATTAACCACATGGGGAAAATAGGGGGGTCATATAGACATCAGACACAATCTGCTAAGACACACAAATGACCCCAAAATGTAGCTTTTAATGAGCAGAGCCATCTGAAACCTCAACTCCATCCACAGCAAAGGATGAGGAGGGAAAAAAAAGAGAGAAAGAAAGCAAGAAATTATAGAAAAAGCAGCTTGAAACATCAGTGTTGTAGCATCAAGGGCTTCTTCATGCCAAACTGTAGATTTTCTCTTCTGTAGCCCAGGGCCAGGCTGGTCTGGCAACAGTAGGAGAGCAGATGCCATTTGATGACAGCAAAGCAGAGATGGCCAGCCAGGCACTGTCAGAGAGATCAGAACCATCTCATTATTTTTCTTACTCCCTTTCATGTGCGGCGTCATGTTTCCAATCAGTGCGACCATGTCCTGCGGCGTGCGAGCCCCGCAGCCTGCGAAGTAAACAGCATTAGCGTGACTTTTTCTTCAGCTGGAGTTCTTTGTATGTGTCCTGCATGTGGTGAGGAAGTCTTTACCCTGCACATGTAGGTCTTTGTGCTTTTTGCTTGCTGGCTCTTTGAGCGGTGGAACGGTGCCCCGGTGCGCTCTTTGCTCCATGCCGAGCTGTGTCTGTAGTCGGTAAACAAGACAAATGGGGTGCATCGTGATTTGGAAGGCGTTCCTGCCGATCAGCAGTTAGACTGCTTTGGCCTAAAAAAGGAGGGGAAGGGGAGGGGGGAGTCAGAGCTGATAAAATGGACCATTGTGCAAAACAACATGGCATCTTTTTCATGTAGGCCTTTTTTTGTTTTAAAATATTGACACCAAGTGTACACTTCATTGTACACTCCAGTTGCTACTATTTAGGAATGGGTTACATACACACGCTGATTGTATTTTATTTAAAAATAAAATACATATATTAAGTGCCCATTTTACTTAAGAGTCCCTTTCAGTTTATGTGAATTAATTGCGTACAGCCCAGGCCTCCAAGCTTCCCAGACTGTATTCAAATAAATCTACTAGGAGTCTGTTAGACAGGTTTCCTATTCATTGCTGCATAAATATAGATCCAGAGTGAGAGCATTCTGTTATTTAGATTAGTTTTAGCTCTATTGTCATTCTGCCATTGTACAAAGCTAATTAAATGTGAATAAGTTAACTGGTTATTTGCATAATTTAGCCAATAAAATTAAACTTATAATTCACATGATTTGGTCCTCGGCACACGGTTCATGCGTGAAAATGAATCCCAGAACCACTCTTTCACACTTATGATGGCTGTGCCATCAGGGAAGAAAAAACTGCATTCACGTGAACCATTGAGCGGTTACATTCAGTACACTCAGGTTGTCAGCTGACTTCATTTTATTGCCACATAACATTGCTGAGACTAGACCTGAGCAACTAAAGCAAACCCAGATTATAACACTGCCTCCAGAGGTTTGTACAGTGGACATTGATGGGTACATCGCTTCATGTGCTTCACTTCTTACCCTAACACCCATCACTCTGGACTAGGGTCAGTCTGAGCTCATCAGATTACATGACCTTTTTTCATTGCTCCAAAATCCAATCTTCATGCTTACTAGCAAACTAAAGGCTTTGTTATGATGAGTCCCACTAATGTGTTTTCTAATAAACCACTAAAGTGGTTTTCTTATGCACTCAGCTGTTTAGTCCCAATCCTGTGAGTTCTCATCACATTGTGTGCTTATGCAAATGCTCTTACTTTCAATATTAAACATCGAATATGATTCTGATGTCTACTTTAGTCCAAGGTCAGAATAGTGAGTTTCTTTGACACACCTTTGTTTTTTTTTTCTCTCAAAATGTCTGTCTAACACTTCAGACTGATATCTGAATATATACAGAATGTGCGTTAAATCCTGACTATTCAGAAAGAGCAAATGATGCATCTTCGGAAATATGATCTGATTATGATCCAAGTCCCTCATTTAGATGAGATGGAAATTCATCCAGGAGGTTTATTTGTGCAGGCGAACAGCACAGCTGTGTTTGGACCCACAGGACTTCCTTTGTCTCGCCTCGTCCTCACCTCATTGCCTCGTTTACGGGTCAGTGCCTCATTATCAGAAAGCGATATTTGCACTAAGCCAACACTGGCAAGACTAATTTTAGATTTTTCATTACCTACCAATTGTTGCTTGGTTTGTCACAACACTCTGTGTGGTTTTGGACTCTGGAAAGCCCGGCTGGTCAATTTTCTGATAAAGTGTACCGACTCGCCATATCAGTTCCTGTTAACAACAACATGAAGAGCAGGAAGAGATTCCAGTAAAGCAAGAGATACAGCAGGATTTTCAATTAAACGCATCATTTATTGCTGCTGAGCCTGAGAGTGTGGTCAGATGGCGAATATAAAGCAGTGTTCCTGTAAACTGCTACGCTCAGCGCATTTACTTTTTTTTCAGGAATCAGTGCTGCAGAAAATGGCTAAACAAATGCCCGAGTGATTAAAGTAGTTCTGATCATGGCATTTTAGATCACTGAATGTTTTGACTTTACTCAGCAGTTGTTGATTAATTTTTTTATAACACCAGCATGAACAATAAGTGCAACTCCAAATCACAGATTTATATTAAAACACTAGCCGTATACTAAGATCCTAGTACACAAGATGTAATTGTTTTCATAATAATTTTATTTACACTATCAACGAATAAAATACAAAAAGTCCCCCAGCCAAAATCTGATTAGCGGATGAGACACGTAATCACCAATTTTGGATCTATCAAACCAGAAAGTTGTTATTAGCAAACCTATTATGGAAAATTTACTCCATAATACTTTAGGTACAGAGGTGTAAAGAGTACCTGAAAACCATAGTTGAGTAAAAGTACAGATACCATACTGTAAAAATTACTCCATTACAAGTTACAAGTCACCAATTCCAATAAGACTTAAGAAAAAGTCTTAAAGTATCCGATTTAAAAATAACTTAAGTATTTTACTCGTTCTGAATGTAGACTCAAAGAACACCAAGAAATGTGAAAAACAAGAAACGTTTTTGATGAGGTTTTATTTCCTAATATAGAAATGAAATTTACCACTTCAATATTTCAAAATGGCAGAACAAAAGTCAGTCTCAGTCAAGCTCAAGGCTCAAAACAGGCACAAAAAAGAAAAAAAATTCCTAAAAAAAAAAAAAAGGTATTTTCAGTCTACAATGGACAAAAAAAAAAAAAAAATCAGACCGGACTTTGATTTAATTTACCTCTCAGTCTTAAAATATTGCCCCCCTTTACTCAGAGGGGGGCAATATTTTTATTCAACTTCACCAAAAGCTAGTTCCCAAAGTTTTTGGAACTTATTCTAGCTCTTTTTGGACTGAAAATGAGGTCAGCACTGCTAAAAAGTGATATCTCCTCTTTCGCCCAAGCAATTAGCCATGGCAGATAAAGATGCCGACTTGTCACGCACAATCACAATGTAATGAGTAACGGTTAATGTCCGTTCAAATGTACTGAAGTAAAGGGTACATAAATTCAATCAAAAATCTAGTCGAGTAGAGAGTAAAAGGTGCTTATATTTTTGATACTCAGTACAAGTACAAAGTAGTACAAAAAAATACTTAAGTACAGTAACGAAGTCCGTTTACTTAAATACTTTACACCACTGTTTAGCTATGACTAGCAATAAGTTAGCTGGCTAGTTAGATATTTTAAAATGGGTCACTATAAGTTGGACTTCATTATGAGTTTTGTCGTGTGATATTCTTGCTAATTTATATAGCTTTATAGCCATACCTTTGGCTCATAATATGCAATAAGCTTCAGGTTGTTATTAATCTAGCAAAGTTTAATAGCAGCTAGATTAGCATGCATGTTGTGTGGCTAAAAGGTTTGTAGTTGGTTTGAACTAATAGTTAGAATGCCACTGGGGCATGACTCTACAAGACCCCTATGGGTGCGCTGTGATGTCTGGTACCAGGATGTTCACAGGGGATTATGCATACTGTGAGCACTATGTGTACTGGTGCCTTTCTATCATTGGCAACTTTGGCTCTTTTCAGCAATTTTCCCCACTATGGCATACTGGTATATAATTGATAATCAGTGTTAATCCATATTATTGCATTGATTACTAACTCAAAGTACAGACAGTATAACTGCATACTAATTATATGTATTATCTTTATAAATAAAGCATAAAAATGTTTAAAACAATCAAAATGATTTTTAAGAGACTTTTTTTTTACATGCTCTCACCAAAGATTTTACACATAGCATTAAATGCAAATTTTTCAAATAAGCACAAAAATACTCTTAGTTTGTTTCTTTCCTTAAACCTTCTTCTTGGATTACTTTTCAGACTCTCCAGCTTTTCTGCATCTTGTTCTGCTACTTCTAGGTCTCTGGAGACCAGCGTCTCAGTCTGTCTCGAATCAAAGCTTCCCACATTGTGAACACACTCCATAGTCATCTTCCATATGCCACCAGTCTATTTGGCTCACTACATGCCTTATTAATAGAATACCGCCAATGAGAAAATCATCTCAATGAGTCACTTTGCCTCTGGTGCCTCAAAGCCATCTAGAGGCACTCGTGTTTGTTTTTGTTTGTTTTTTCGAGGTGCCCCAATTGTGTCATAATGAATGGGTATTTTGACTGACAGATGTACAGTAAATGGAAAGCAATGGATGATTATGGTGTTTAAGGGATATCATAGAATTAGTCATGAACTGTCAACTGTGGGACCTCATATAGACAGGTGTGTGCCTTTCCAAATCATGTCCAATCAACTGAATTTACCACAGGTGGACTCCAATTAAGCTGCAGAAACATCTCAAGGATGATCAGGGGAAACAGGATGATCAGGGGAAACAGGATGGGTCTGAGCTCAATTTTGAGCTTCATGGCAAAGCCTGTGAATACTTTTGTACATGGGCTTTCTCTATTTTTAAATTTTTAATAAATTTTCAAAAATTAGTTTTCAGAAGTTTATTAAATTTTTTTATTTACATTTGGTTCCATCCATCTAGGAACCTTTGTAGTCCAACTAGGGACCGTGGAGGACAGTAGTGACTACCATTGTATTTTTTTCCTATTTTTGAACCGTGGTAGGACCTCCAGTTAACATTTACATGAGCATTTACACACTATGGCCAATTTGGGAATGGCAATATTTTTAGACTGTGGATGGAAACTCAAGTACCTAGGGGAACATATTCTCACTTTGTGTTACAAATACTGCATTTGCTTTACACTTGTGCCCCTCACTAAAAGTCCACTGTCAAAGTCAACTGTTTTAAATGCAATAAATACATCATAAATACATTAAATACAAGTAATTTTATAATAGTGTTAAAAATCATGATTTTGGTACTGGGCGAAAATAATCATGTTACCGTGTCATACAGTGAAAAGGAGCTGAGACTCTACACTGGCCATGTAAAGCCTTACAATGTGATTAAAGAAGGAAGTGGTAGTGTCATGTGATTAGAACGATGTGGATAATATTTTCCAAATGGACACAGAGAGATGAAAAGATAGGAGAGACAGATAGACATTAGGTTTTGCCATGGGTTATTATTTTAGGGAGTAATTGGAGGGATAGAAATGATTTAAAGTGATAGTTAACGTCACATATTTTAGTGTAGTTATGTGACACTAATTGGCTATAAAAAGCAGTTCCTGTAAGTCTCGGTTTGATATCAGAATAATTACTTAAGCAAACCACAAGACTTGTGCCAAGAATTTAACAGAGAAGAAAGTTCTAGCTGCTCGGCCCATGCTCGACTCTGCCACATAACATCAAGGAGGTAAAAAAAAAAGCCAAAGGAAAAAAAATAAGGAAAGAGGAATTACTTAACTTGTGTTTTATACTGGCTTCTTAGCAGTAGTATAGGGTCATACCACTTACTGTATTCAGGTGTTCAGTTATTCCACCTCCCGCTGGATGCAGCTCATAGCCATGAGGAAATCAAAGTCTATCTCCATCCCAGAGAACATGTTCACCTCAGCATTATGAGACCTTTGCCTCGGGTTCAGGAAAACTTTTTATTCGTTGGAAAGTGAAGGAGAGGCAGAAAGAAAAAAAAATGGAAAAAAAAAAAAGAAAAAATGTAGGCTGCATTAAAACTTTGTTTATAATAAGTACAATCTGACATCAGAGACAAAAAAAGGTCAGAGAAGGTCCATCACCATGCTGTTCAGCAGGAATGATTCAAAAGCCCTTTTGTTCTTGTCTTTTTAGGAGTTCGGGGCACTGAGAAATGAACAAAATGAAGAACTTCAAGCGCCGCTTCTCACTGTCCGTGCCAAGAACAGAGACAATTGAGGAGAACGAGTTCACCGAGCAGATAAACCAGCTCAACATCCAGCACAATGAGGGTAAGATCAGATCAGATACCACTAATTTGCCTTTTACCCGAGCTCTACAGTACCTGGCTCCCAACATTCCTTGCATACACATATTTTAAATGATCAAATCACCAATTTAGTGAAAGGCAGAGCCAACTTTAGTGAGGAAAAAACTATATCAGATGATGTGGGGAAGAAACCTTGAGGGAAACCAGACTTAAAAGGGAACTCATACCCATCCGGGTAACATCGAATTATAAATCAATTAAATAGTTCTGAGCAGTTGCTATCTGGATTAAAAAGAACATCCACAGCCATCCTTATGGTGCTACCCTCAGCAACAGAAGCAGAAAGTGATTTTTAGGTGTTCGAGGCACCAACCAGAATGGACTATGCAGATTTAGATGAAGTCAGGATCACCAGTAACTTAGATGTAGCATGTGTTGCCAGACATGACATTATCCAATCATACTGTCTGTGTTTGTGAAAGCTCAGGCATGCAGAAGTGGGTGGATAGCACTTAGATTTGCGTCCCCCAGATGTTGCGTGTACAGCAGTTCGTCTTTACATCCCTCAAAGGAAGCAGGTGATCATCCCTGGTTGGTATCTACGGTGTGATAGCAGAAAACTGCCTGATAGATGGGAATTGGCTGTGACTAAAAAAAGGAGAAAATGAGGGCAAAATGCCAGAAAAAAAGCCTTTAAGGGTGTTTGGCATCAGCAGTAGTCCCATCTGTCTATGTCCTCTATTGTTGTTTTGCCACAATAGTGACAATGATTGTGCACAAAGCCACGTTTATTCCATTCTGGCCATTCTTGTTTAAGTCGCACAACCACTTATGGGATATGTATCCAATCTAACATAGCATACGAAAGTGGCTTACTTGGTAAAATCTGATCAGAAAATCATATTTGTTTTATTTTTTGCTACAAATATTCACTTGCCTGGCTTCAAATGCATTTGAACTTGAGTAACACAATTCAATGAATCCATAGGTTTTAATATGATGTTTTTCCACCCTTTGCATCTATAACAGCTTCAAGTCTTCTGAGAAGGCTTTCATCCCCAAACTGTCCAAGTTGGGAGCATGAAATTGTCTAAAATGTCTTGGTATTGTAAAGTATTAAGAGTTTCACAGGAAGTAAGGGGCTTAGACCAATGACAGAAAAACAACCCCACACCAGTTCCCACATGACTGTACACCAGTGCACAAAGCAAGGTCCATAAAGACATGGATGAGCGAGTTTGGTGTAGATGGCACAAAGTCCTGATCTAAATACGATAGAACTCCTTTGGATTAGGGACATTTTTGTCCAACATCAGTGTCTGACCTCACAAATGCACTTCTGGAAGAATGGTTAAAAATTCTTATAAACACAGTTGTAAACCTTGTAAAAAGCCTTCACAGAAGAGATGAAGCTGTTGTAGCTGCCGAGGATGGGCCAACACCATATTAAACTGTATGGATTAGGAATGCGATGCTACTCAAATTGATATACATGTAAAGGCAGGCGAGCAAATACTTTTGGCAATATAGTATACAGTGGTGTGAAAAACTATTTGCCCCCTTCCTGATTTCTTATTCTTTTGCATGTTTGTCACACGTAAATGTTTCTGCTCATCAAAAACCGTTAACTATTAGTCAAAGATAACATAATTTAACACAAAATGCAGTTTTTAAATAAAGTTTACGTTATTAAGGGAGAAAAAAAACTCTAAATCTACATGGCCCTGTGTGAAAAAGTGATTGCCCCCCTTGTTAAAAAAATAACTTAACTGTGGTTTATCACACCTGAGTTAAATTTCTGTAGTCACCCCCAGGCCTGATTACTGCCACACCTGTTTCAATCAAGAAATCACTTAAATAGGAGCTACCTGACACAGAGAAGTAGACCAAAAGCACCTCAAAAGCTAGACATTATGCCAAGATCCAAAGAAATTCAGAAAAAAATGAGAACAAAAGTAATTGAGATCTATCAGTCTGATAAAGGTTATAAAGCCATTTCTAAAGCTTTGGGACTCCAGCGAACCACAGTGAGAGCCATTATCCATAAATGGCAAAAACATGGAACAGTGGTGAACCTTCCCAGGAGTGGCCGGCCGACCAAAATTACCCCAAGAGCGCAGAGACAACTCATCCGAGAGGCCACAAAAGACCCCAGGACAACATCTAAAGAACTGCAGGCCTCACTTGCCTCAATTAAGGTCAGTGTTCACGACTCCACCATAAGAAAGAGACTGGGCAAAAACGGCCTGCATGGCAGATTTCCAAGGCGCAAACCACTTTTAAGCAAAAAGAACATTAAGGCTCGTCTCAATTTTGCTAAAAAACATCTTAATTAATGCCAAGACTTTGGGGAAAATACCTTGTGGACCGACGAGACAAAAGTTGAACTTTTTGGAAGGTGCGTGTCCCGTTACATCTGGCGTAAAAGTAACACAGCATTTCAGAAAAAGAACACCATACCAACAGTAAAATATGGTGGTGGTAGTGTGATGGTCTGGGGCTGTTTTGCTGCTTCAGGACCTGGAAGGCTTGCTGTGATAGATGGAACCATGAATTTTACTGTCTACCAAAAAATCCTGAAGTAGAATGTCAGGCCATCTGTTCGTCAACTCAAGCTGAAGCGATCTTGGGTGCTGCAGCAGGACAATGACTCAAAACACACCAGCAAATCCACCTCTGAATGGCTGTAGAAAAACAAAATGAAGACTTTGGAGTGCCCTAGTCAAAGTCCTGACCTGAATCCTATTGAGATGTTGTGGCATGAGCTTAAAAAGGCGGTTCATGCTAGAAAACCCTCAAATAAAGCTAAATTACAACAATTCGTCCCAAGATGAGTGGGCCAAAATTCCTCCAGAGCGCTGTAAAAGACTCGTTGCAAGTTATCGCAAACGCTTGATTGCAGTTATTGCTGCTAAGGGTGGCCCAACCAGTTATTAGGTTCAGGGGGCAATTACTTTTTCACACAGAGCCATGTAGGTTTGGATTTTTTTTCTCCCTAAATAATAAAAACCATCATTTAAAAACTGCATTTTGTGTTTACTTGTGTTAGCTTTGACTGATAGTTAAATGTGTTTGATGATCCAAAACATTTTGTGTGACAAACATGCAAAAAAATAAGAAATCAGGAAGGGGGCAAATAGTTTTTCACACCACTGTATGTGCCTCATATTAATATTATTAAATGTACACTATATGTACATTTCCAGTAATATGTACAGTACATTTTAAATACAAACTATAGTTTCTCATTGCTTGAGAGATTCCAGGTGTTTAGCTGGTGTGCCGTGGTTCAGATGAAACACATGATAGTTTTTGGCACTTCCTGTCTGGTGGTAGTAGTCTTAATGTGGGAGCCCCCTAGTGACAGAGTGTCGGAATGATACGACTAAATAAGGGAGAAAAATCTGTGAAAAATCCCCAAAAAAATGGTTTCAGTAATTATAAAACCATATGTCATGTGTTCTGGCTAGATTTAGGAAACCAGGTTTCTGACTGGGTAAAAAATGTAGTAAGTTAAATGTAAGGGGTGTTCCAGTCAAAGCATGGTATTGATTGTAAAGAATAACAGAATAGAGTTATGAGAGTAAAAACTCCCTTCATTTTTCTGTGCGATCTTCTGCTACACTACACCATCAAGGTAAAACGTTTTCTCAGTGTGCCGGAGCCATAATTAGACAGCCTGCTTCATGTCTAAAACACTGGCCTCCCAGGAACTCCGTTAAGGCCCAAACATGTAGAAATGGCTTGGAGTGAGATCAGGACGGGGATGTGACAATAACTTCCAGCCTAGTTCTTGCAATGAGCAATTGAGGTTGTTAAATAATTGTGTACAGTTCCCACAGATGGATGTGTCTCTTTAACAAGTTCTACTCGCTAAATGTTCACTGGAGCGTCTGCATCATTTTTTAAGCCACCTTAGCCAAAATCGTCATTAGCGGATGTACAGACTTTTTTCAAATGTTTGCACAATTCAAATGTCTTACTGCGACTCAGTGTCTCATAATGCATTGTGCTTTGAAGTCTTTTTTAAATGTCAATCACTTCCCAGTTTGACTTGAACACCCATTGCAATATAATAGCATATGATTAGTTTGTTAGTTCATTGACTGTGTAGTTAGAGTCTAAAGGTGCATCAATCACATACCTGTGCTTGTGTATGTTCTACAGAAACATAGCTTCAAATCAAAATGTGCAAAGGAGTCCATAATAATGGACCTATGAATAAAAGGCCAAAGTGGCAACATAGGGCCCGGGGTTTAGGATAGAGATTTTTGTTCTCTGACTTTTATATAAATTTTAAGATATCTGGTGGAAAACAACTGCAAATTAGAAAAAAACACAGGAAGCCATGTTTTGAAGAGTGTCCAAGTCTCTAAAATGTGTTAAGAGCTTATTTGCATGTTACACAAAAACTGAATTTTAACGGGGATAATTAAAGATATGACAAATCTTGGTAAAATATTATAAAAGAATAATCCAGATGTATATGCAGTGCATAAAATATCCAGGTGAGAAATAGGATCAAGGATTATAATGACACTGATCCCAAATTCCCCATTCTGACATCTAATGTAATTAAAGCACTGTATAATTATACAAGAGGTTGGTGTTTTGTGTTCAACCTTCTGATCTTTTCGATTTTAAGATGGTTTCTGGATTTAATATGAAATGTTTTAGTGAGGCCAGAGATTTATGCGTCTTGGTCAGTTGAGGGAACATCCAGCATTCTTGTTTCATTTGTAATGAAGATGAGATTAGAGAAAAAGGGTCTGAACCAGTTTGGTAATCTTTTAGTGAGATGGAAAAGTGCAAGATGCTCAGCCGGCATTTTGGCAGGTCTCGGTAGACCTGAAGATTAAGAGCTATTCGTAGAAGAATTGATGAGACTATGAAACCTTGACCCTCAAGGAGCAGGACATGCCCAAATCTTCCTTTTGTCAACTTGGAGACGAGGGCCATCAGCCTGGTGTCTGCACTCTTATTGCTGATGTAATACTTAAGCGTTACAGTGCCATCTGCTTCTGCCGTCCACTTTCATCTAGTCAGTCAGTACTAAATTAAATTATTTTAAAGGAGACAGGTGCAGAGTGAAAGAATTTGATACGAGAGACACTCGTGCCTCATTCATACCTCTTATCTTGCGTGAGGATGAGCCAATTTGAAGTCAAATCAATTTGACATGTCTGCGATGTAACATGTTATCGATCGGGAAGAATATGCTTCACAGTGCATCAAAACCATGTGATCATCGGCAGATGATTTTAGAAACCTTGGTTTTCGATTTAGTAAAGAAAGGAGATACTAAACTAAACCTTAACTTGTCGTAAAGCCAAAGATACAGACTATTTTTAACAAGATTTTGAAAAGGCTATATGATACAACAATAATAATAAACAATAGCATTCATTTATTCATCTTTAGTAAACATGTTGTCCTGGTCTGGTTTCATGATACATCCTGGGAATACTGGGTATGAGCTTGGAATATAGAGCGGTTCCTTACAGGGCAGCATGTAAGGTACACACAAACTTTTGGAGACTGGTTCATTGCTGGGACAATTTGGAGACCTCAGTCCTCCTACCAGCAGTTTTTGGTGGGTAGGTTAAAAAAAACTTTTATTTTGGACAGGGACATGGAGTATCTTGGGAATGTTGAGTGGTGGGAATACCCCCTGAAATGTGTTATGTGCATCAAATGAGGTTTAAAAGTGCATTACCTGTATATAACGATTAGTATAAAGACACTTTCCAAATGATTGTACCACCACAACATCAAGTAATACTACAGTAGGAAACCAGAGAGGAAGTAGATCCTCTAATCAAAAACTTTTAAGATGCCTCAACATAGTGATAAAGAGCATTTTTCTTCAACTTTGCCAAAAAAACAGATTAAAATTGATGTAGGATTTGGGGCAACAAGTGTTCTTCCAGCCCTGAGATTCCTCTGTGATAAAGCTCGCACTGGAGAAGATGTGCTCCTGCTTTCGCAACCCAGTTAGATGCTGTTGATGAAGAGATCTGGGGGAGAACAAAATCTATGCTGGGAGAAGAAAGTGTAGCTTGCCCACATTTACATTCTGTCCTAACCCCGAGCTGCAAAAGCAGGAGACAAAGTCTGCAAAGACAGAGTCATGGAGAGAGAGAGAGAGACCGTGATGCCCGAGAGTGACCTGAGATAGAAGATCCATCAGTTCAATTTGGTCCAATACTGTACATTTTTTAGAACTCAATTACTCTAGAGCTAATGCAGCGTTCTACTCGGATAACGACGAGATTCACTTCAGGGAATGCCGTTTTATATTAGTCTGCCTGTCTGTATGTCTGCTCTAATTCTCATTATCGTTGCGATGGATTGGCAATTCACGTCGCAACATAGCTGTTTTTTCGTAGAGCAAAAAATGCACGATTGAGCAATCATGTAAATGTTGTAGCCCATTACTTTGTTTGCAATGTTTTTTTCTTTTATTCCCAGAGAAATACAAGTCATCTTTAATAGCTAATGCCTTTGAGATTTCTAAGAGAAAAAGATTCCATTAAGAAATAACTTAATTTGCTATCTCTCTCTCTCACACACATACATACTCTTATGAATCCTTCATAACACTTCTAAGGCTGAATGACCGATCTGTAGCACCGCAGCCTAAATGTGTGTACTACTAAAAGAAACTGCTGGAGCGCCTCGTTTTATGTCTCTCTCCCTTGCATTTCCGTAATTACCAGCTGTTGTGTTGCGCTATCAAGCCTGTCAGACAGGCGTGAATGAAATGTGCCTGCATTCCTAATGAAAGCGCCAGGCTGCTAAAACCACAAATGAAACTTCCAAATATTTTCGTCATAGGAAATGATACTTACAGGCGAAGAAATATAAGGTATTTTAAACAAAAGGTTTGGGATGGACAGTTATAGGGTTATAATCCTGATAATCTTCAGATTTAAGCCCTCCATCTTCCAACAGTGAAAGAATCCTAAAGGAACACTGATGTCTTAACTAAACAACTAATCAATTAATTGACAAAGGTCGCAAACTTAAGACACTCAGCTTATCAACACGGCCAGGGTTATTCCCAAACGAACCGATGCGGACAGTTCCCAAGTGAATCTCCGATCACCTGCAGCTCTAATCACCACCTTGCTCCAGGACAGAAGGATTTCCTCCTACAGTACATTGAAATCCCAAAGGGATCTTGGGCGAGGTTTCCTACAGTAGGTAAAGACGGATACGCTGATTCGAGATACAACGAGAGGCAGGTTTTTTCTCTGACATTGCCGAGCTGAAACTCATTCACTTGAATATCCATCGGTTCTCTGTTTAAGGGCTGTGAGATCCTGTAAAAACCTGCATGTTATGCAACATCAAAGGCTGGCTCGATGAATGAGAGGCTCAGACTGTACCACTGTGAGCTTAAGTGGACAAGAGAGAAACATTTAGATCAGTTGCTTGTTTTTGCCCTCACATAACAGTGCCGAGATAAACAAAGATTCAAAAAGAGAGCACCAGGACTTGCTAGCATTTCATAATATTCAGATACCATCCTGTTTAATGTGTTGAAGCCATAACTTCAAAACCAGCTGGGTTTTGGGGTCTTCTGTACTGCCAGGATGAATCTGACCCCTCAGGGCATGGCTTCACAGGATATCTGGGAGTACAGTATGATGTGATGTCTAATACTAGGCCAATAGTTGCTGTGGGTTGTGGGGTTAGGCGTCCATGTATCTGTCTTGTTTTGTCTGGTGCATCCTATAAATGGTTAATTGGATTGAGCTCTGGGGAATTTGGAGGTTGGGTCAACAACTTTGAATTCTTTTCCTGCTAATCCCCATTCGCAGCATGATGAACTGGGGGTTTCGTTGGCTTTTTGTCATGGCTAACATTGGCTTTTTATGGTGGTTTGTGCTGCATTGGCTTTTCTGTGGGTAGATGGGCCTTGGTTGCCCATGATCCTGTGACCAGTTTGCCAATATATACTTGATAATTACGTAATGTTATCCACCCTGTGGTGTTATAAATGTTATGGTTGACCAGTGTATAGTACATTATTCCACACTCTGTTTTCTAATGATGTCTCATAACATATAAAAAAAATACCCACAACGCAATGTGATATCTATTGCAAAAATTATGTACCCTAGTGGCTTTATAAAACCCATAATGCTTTGTTGTCTGGTTATTTTAAAGTTTTGCTAGATCAAAATTAAAACATTGATACCTCATCTATCATAAGAATTCGTCCCCCACAGACTTTGATTTCATATCTTTCTTTTCATATAACATACAGTATCTGTGCACTTATTTTTTCCTCTAAACTGTCTATCTTGCAGCAGTTTATCGAACCAACCAATGAAACAAAACTTTAATAACAGTGATGTGTCATTTGTCGGTGAATCAACTCTTTAAATGGATGCATTGAGATTTCTTAATACATTTTTTTGTTAAACATGTAAAATACAGATTAGCAGAGACTTATTGCAATCTAATTCATTAATCAACATTTGACTTTCCTTTATGTACTATTAAAGAAAAATGACAAAGTGACATGGCAGTGTTCTATTCATGTTATTTACCAGAAATTTGATAGGGATTATATTTTGACAAACACTTTTATACACTTATATTTCCAATTAAAGTTATGTTATGTTCTGTTATAGATATAAACTCCTGTTTTCTCACCAGCATCTCTTTTTGTTTTCTCTCTGAACACTAAGGCCTTGTTCACACGGGCGTTAAAATCGAGCGTTTTTCTTGCGTTCGTAGCGTCCGGTGAGCGCGGATCAAGCGCAGAGTGTTTTCTACACGTAGGAGTCAGTGAGAGTGTTCACACAGGCTCTGGTGACGTGCGTTTGTCCGGCTGCACGTTTATACGGCATTAAAAAAAAACGTTGCATGCAGCTTTTTCTTTTGGCGTTCAAAACCCAACGAACGCAAGGAAAACGCTTCTAGTGCGTTTTCTTCACGTTCATTTTACGCTTCGGAGGACCGGATATATCCCATGATCCTACATGCTATACATAGGGGAATGCGGAAAAGGGCAAAATAAAAAATAATTGTTGAAAAAATTACGCTGAAATGTTCGCATTTCTTCATAAACCACAAAAAAAAATTCCTTTAATCCGACGTTGTGCAGTCAGAGAGTGAACCCGATAGCGGCGGGCTTTCATATCCAGTTCCCGACACTGCCCCCACAGGTTAACACACAAACTACAATTTTATAAGTCAATCAAGCGCCACTACAAAAGGCAACATAAACGTCTAGGACGTTCAGACCAAGTTTGTTTATCAAAAAACTTAATTTTAAGCCTAAAAGCCAAAACAGAAAAAAATGTACTGCGCATGTCCTGAAGACAACATTTTATATTTACATTTTTTACATGTTAAATAAAATGTAAAAATTTGTTCAAGGTTAGTCTTGGATTATGTGGCACATCCACAGTAGCAGTCCCTATGAATAAGATGTTACTAATGTGTAAAAACAAAAATGTATTAATATCAACATGTGAGCTGCTGACTGTTCTGCTTAACTATTTGGTGGAGCACATTTTGAGTCAATATATCTTAAAGAAAAATGTGTTAAACTCAGCCTGATTGAGCCATCCCTACTGTTCAGGTTTGGTATTATGCTATACCTAAATATTCACTAGATATTTGCTCTGTCTGCGGGTAGTATGCTTGTTCAGTTGCCTCATAGCATGGCATGAAAAATAGTGTACTATGTATAGTAAGGCAACCATTTGGATGAGACCTATAATAATTGTTAGGGTTGCCTTAAAGACATCCTATGATTTTTTCTTAGTAAGGATGTTAAAGTTTTAATAATGTAGAAATAAAGAACAGCAGATCAAAGACTTTGAGTAACATAAAGAACCCACGAGTCGTCTGAGTCGATTGTTGTGATTCCCTGAAAAGAAACAAAATTACAATTAATGATCAATAAAAAGTCAGAAACTGTAATACCTTATCTGTAATACTGTAATCCCGAGTGCTTGTATTTTCCTCTCTGTAAAGGTATCACTTCATCTCCAGCAACTATAGCCTCCGTATCCTACAAATATTGGCTTCACATTTATGATAAATAAAAATAGCATTTTCAGTTTCTCCATCACCAAAGTGTTTAAAAACTAAACAAAAAAAGAATTGACTCTCAGTGGCCCAGTTATTGGATTGTCCTTTCACTGAGTCCGCTGTCTTCTCCCTCCGCTGAGGTGTTTCACTGCTCACAGCAAGCCATCGTTCACGCTGGGTCACGGCCATCGCACCTCTCAAAGCAACACCACTGATTCCAGATCGGTTTCAGCTTCATAGGTCGTTACTAACACGATTAAGTCGACGCCGGACCTGGACCCGCGCTTTCACTTGATAAACGAGTGCAGCGGTGATCAATGGAGCTTAATGTGCTGCTGCTTGGGTCAACATGTTGTGCGAGTGAAGTTTAGCAGAGACGTGTGGAAGTGTGAAGCTAAAAGAGCTGTAATGTGAAGCGGAGAGAAAGTAAAGGAGAGAAGCAAAAACTTTCAGATGCACAAACTTACTTGGCTAATGAGTCACGAGTCGTAACTGCTGTGGCTTTAAAGCATTTCTAGGTTTGCTGGCAATTAGCTGGCGAATAAAGTTAGCCAGTAATATTAGGCATTTTAGATTTCAAGGAGAAATGTGTGTATTTATGTATAATACTGTATATAAACAACAATTCTTAATCATAAAGCCTGGGTTGTTACCGGCCATGTCAAGATTGTATTTTTACACATAGATATGATAGATAATGTATTGAAATACATAGATACTGTAGATAATTGTATTCTGTTGACTTTGGCAAAACTGATGCATGTGAACAGTCCAGCTAATAGAGAGAGAGAGAGAGAGAGAGAGAGAGAGAGAGAGAGAGAGAGAGAGAGACAGACAGACAGACAGAGAAGAGTAAGTGAATAAAAGGCGAAGAGACTGATAGAAACACAAAGAGGAGGTGTAGCAATAGACAGATAACAGAGAAAGAGTGTGAAAGAAAGAGGGAGAGAGAGGCAGACAAAGAAGAGAGAGACTACAAAGCAGATAGACAGCCAAAAACACAGAGAGAGGGGCTGGAAGAGAGTGATTGAAAGGCAAAGAGGGATAAAGAGGGTCATATAAGGTCATGGTGAAAAGAGAAACAGAGGCAATTAGACATCTAGAAACTTCGGAGACAGCAAAAAAGAGAAACAAAAAGAAATAATAAAAGAAAACGGGCAAAAATACAAACACAAAGACAGTAAAATAAAGAGAGGCAGAGAGACAGATCTGAGAAACAGAGAGAGAAAGAGAGAGAAGAGGGTAAGACAGATAGATAGTGATTGTGATAGATAGACAGAAAACAGTGATTGTAAGGCAGATAGACAGATAGAAACGCATACAGAGAGAGAGAGAGAGAGAGAGAGAGAGAGAGAGAGAGAGACAGACAGACAGACAGACAGAGAAGAGTAAGTGAATAAAAGGCGAAGAGACTGATAGAAACACAAAGGGGAGGTGTAGCAATAGACAGATAACAGAGAAAGAGTGTGAGAGAAAGAAGAGAGAGACTACAAAGCAGATAGACAGCCAAAAACACACAGAGAGAGGGGATGGAAGAGAGTGATTGAAAGGCAAAGAGAGATAAAGAGGGTCATATAAGGTCATGGTGAAAAGAGAAACAGAGGCAATTAGACATCTAGAAACTTCGGAGACAGCAAAAAAGAGAAACAAAAAGAAATAATAAAAGAAAACGGGCAAAAATACAAACACAAAGACAGTAAAATAAAGAGAGGCAGAGAGACAGATCTGAGAAACAGAGAGAGAAAGAGAGAGAAGAGGGTAAGACAGATAGATAGTGATTGTGATAGATAGACAGAAAACAGTGATTGTAAGGCAGATAGACAGATAGAAACGCATACAGAGAGAGAGAGAGAGAGAGAGAGAGAGAGAGAGAGAGAAATGACTCATCTGTTATGACCCCAATTACCACCAGGGAGATCAAAGTGCTCGCTGCTGCTGTGATATTTAAATGAGCTTGCAAAAGGCCTCCTCTTTCCATATTGGCAAATAAAGAAGAGAACACATCCTCTCTCTCTCTCTCTCTCTCTCTCTCTCTCTCTTTTCCTTTGTGCAATGCATGAAAAAGAGCAGAGCTCCAGCTCTCCCTTGTCTACCTCAGCATATTAATGAGACAGGATGTTTCACAGGTTCTCTCTCTCTCTCTCTCTCTCTCTCTCTCTCTCTCTCTCCATCACCATTAAGACATGACAGCAAGTGGTTTCCTCAGCCTGAACTGCCTGAGCAGAATAACATTCTCCCTGAAACCCCCCAAATCTGAAAGGTCAGAACCATACCTGAGATAGAGAGATCAATGAAGAGTGTGAGAACTGGAATGAATCACAGCTGGTGCAGCCCGTGTGTGTGTGTGTGTGTGTGTGTGTGGGGCCAAGCTGATATTGAGTTACAGATCTAATGAAACGGAGGCGGAGGTATAAATATTGATGATTCAGATGGCTACCTGAGAGACTGAGCGAATCTCTTGTAATCCAGATCCCACAATGCCTTTGTTAAGCAGCCCGGTCGCCATGGAAACTGGCAATTAAACGGCAGAATACCTTTGAACATCAGAGACGTGTCGAGATCGGCGGAGCCTGGCAACGATAAGGGAACTCCGCCAGACCTTAATCGGACGAGGGGAAAAACTAAATGTGTGAAAATAAACAGCAGACTTAATGAGGTTTATCTGCAAGTTTCCTTTCAGAGATGTTACTTTCAGCATGGAGAAGTAAAATGAAAAATCTACATCATACATTACATACACTGAGACACTCATTTGTTAACTGCAACTTTCAAATACTTGATAACCATGAATAAAGAAAATAAATTTCAGTTAAATATGGTAAAGTTGATTGGTTTTGTACGGTATAACAGCGGTGATGACAGCCATACAGCTGTACATCACCTGCTTATAATAATCTATATTAGCATTTTATAGTAATTAGAAGTAGTATAATAGTATATAGTATATAGTTGGTATAGTATATAGTAGTATAGTATCGCTCACACCAGAACTCCCCTATCTCAGATAGCTTTGGGGCTCCAGATGCCAACTCATCACAGGCCACAAGAGCACTGACCCATCCAATTGTTCAGAATCATGCGAACTCCACTCTTAGACAAGAGGTTGAGATTTGAACCCCCAACCATGGAGGTCCAAGGTGACAGTGATAATTACTAAGCCACCATGTTGTCGTAACACAACCTTGTAAAATATAACGGATTTTTCATATTGAAAATGTTTAATAACTGATATGATGAATTTTGCTTTTGATAAGATGTTTTATTGAACATTCATGGAAGAAGTGTCCAGTGTTAGTGCTTTGTAACAGTCAGTAGTAAAGCTATTTATTAATTTGTTACCTTGAGTTTAATTATTTACCATTAATAACTGTTCAATTGAATACAATTTAATTTGTTAAGCGTTTTTAACAATGGTCATTGTTGCAAAACATCTTTACAGGATCAAAAGAAAATGATGGAAATGTGTATGAAATGTGAGAAAATGTGAATAAATCAAAATGATCAGATTGTCCCTGAGGAGCACGCCGAGGGCAACGGTGCACAGAAAAACTCCCTGAGATGTCAATAGGAAGAAACCTTGAGAGGAATGAGACTCAACAAGGGAACACATCTTCATAGCAGAAATAGTTTTACAGTCATATTGTGTGTTAGGCAGATGAGAGTTTGATATAACAGTTGATCTTTAAGTTAATATGGAGTCCAGTTCATTATTGGAGGCTGAGGTACAGTAGACTGGAGGGAATATCAGTTCTGAGCTATGGGTAACTCCAGTCACAAATGGAGGGCTGGACCTTCTTCATAGTAAAGTGGAACCATCCTCGGTCAATACCCAGGGTTTAATAGATAATAAATGGCTTTTTAGTGAGTTAAGTGAATAGGAAGGGTCCTTTTTACAGGGTTAAGTGAATGAGAAAAGTGGGTTTGGTGAATGGGAATGGGTTCTTTAATGGGTTCAGTGGATAATAAAGCTCTTTTTAGGGGCTTCAGTGGATTCTTTAGTCGGTTCAGTGGATGAGTTCTTCATTTCCAAAAAAAGGAAGTAGGACACTTTCCAACATAGAACTCACAGAAAACAGCTTATCATTAACAACTCTTTCAAGACAGTGTTTATCATATAAATGGACAGAAACAGACTGCATGCAGTGTGTGTGTGTGTGTGTGTGTGAGTGTGTGAGTGAATGATGAAATGTATGGTTTCTCCAGAACGATCAGCATTCTGTCTTTTCTGTTCAACTCATTCAAGAGTCTGCACAGTTATAATCCCATTACTCATAACCTCCAATAAAAAGAAAATCACTTGAATAGATGTAAAAAAAAAAAAAGGGTTTGTGGAGGATGACAAGGATACTCTGCACTTAATACCTGAAATGTCAAATAGTGCTGTGGAGAACCGATGAATCATCTGTGCAACTCAGCCGACTAACGGCCGTCCAAAATATTAACAAATAAGTGCTGCAGGGCTGAGGATTAGTCACATGAAGCGCGGAGAGAGGGAGGATTTTTGTTCAGCTGCCGAGGTCTAGTCATGCTTTCCAGGCTCACAAAAATGAAAATAAAGAGATATAAAGAGATATCCTTTATGCTCATAAAGAGGGAATGAACAAAAATAAAACACAGAGCAGAACTGGCTTTTTCTTATTGAGGCCTCGGTGAAATTAATTCTTTAATGTTTTCATTGCCTCAAACCTCTTTTCATTTTTGACACTGACATAGAATGGTCAGGTTTTCCTGGTAGAGCATGCTCAGCTTTCATTCTTCCGTTCGGTCACAATGTTCATAGAAATAATGCTTTTAGGATTGCTTAAAGGCACTGCTCTCACAGGAAGCACACAGGACGGAAAATACTGTAAAATAATATTTAGGCTACAAATGCAATAAAAAGTGCACCTGGACTTAATCACTTTAAATGCATAAATAAATTGAAAAATTTAAAAACAGAAGAAGAAAACGTTAAGAGAAATTTTCACCTAACTATTAAACGAACTTATTTAAATTTATGCAATTTAGAAGCTCAGCTGTGATGCATTGATGGTTCAGTCATAGGCCTCTCATCTGCCATGTGGAATTCATAGGTGTCCCGAACTAATGCCCCACACCCAGCCACTGGGTCCTTAACTGGTTCCAAGCCTGCTTAAAACAATAGAGGGGATTGCATGAGGCAGAACTTGTGCCAAAATATAAATGTGCGGATCGGAGGGATTGTTGTGAGCATCCACAAGAACAACAACAGATGCTCAGTTGTGGCTCGTGATTCGCCCAGCTTCTATGGGCTCCTTTAGCAGGTTTAAGTAAGAGAGATTAACCCTCACTGGGCAACATGGCTTTAATATATTGTAGTCAGGAATTAGCAGATGATTGGGCAGGCAGATGTTACTTAGAAAAACATTTGTTCATTGAAACGTATGCTCTTCTCTTGTCTTATTTGGACACATGGCAGAAGTTAGCTAAAACAATTAGAACTGTATCGTCATATGAGGATAAGAGGATCTAAAGTCTGTATATAGAGATATATATATAGGATACTAAAGTTAATACCCGTCGGTGATGGAAAAAGAGTTAGTAGAAATAGTTAGGTTAAATAGTAAGGTTAAAGCTAAAAATAAACTGATCAGCTTTAATGTAATTAAGGATATTATAATTGTTTACACTAAGTTGTACTTCTTTCATCGTCAGCCAAGTACACTTCCTGTTCAGTAATTGGAGAGTGAATCAAAAGTAGATCAGATAAGGATTATGTTTTTTACTGGGTAAAAGCGTGTTAAAATTCAGTTATTCCACTATTGCGCTGTTATTTCAGAAGTTAAAATATGATTTAATCCTAGTAAAAATATTCAGTTTAGCTTTTCTAATTAATATGTATTGGTGCACAATTTTCTTTACATTGAGCAGGTAGCTTATTAGTAGCTATTTTAAAATAGATTATTGAATCTGGCACATAACTCTTAATAACATCGCTTTTACGAAACATGTTGATTTCACTCATGGTGCAGATTAAATCCTTAGGCAGAGTTTCAGGCTTTTTCTAAGTAAATTTTGTCCCTTGGTCAATTTAAGACACACCCACAGTTTGACGCATGCGCAGTCGGCTGTCAAAATATAAGGTTTATAATCTGGCACACAACTGCTAATAACTTCACTTCTACTGTACTTAACATTTTGATTTCCTTTATGGTGCAGGCCTTAACCTCAGGCATAGGGAAAGACATACAGTACATACAGATGAACAGTCAGACAGAAATGAGTTTTGGATTCTCCTAATGAAATGTAACGATATTATTGAAAGAGCGAGTTGTACAGACAAAATCTTTCTTTTATTTAAGTAAATGTTTAGTTGAGGAAATTTAAGAGTTATAAGGTTAAAAACCACAAGTCGTATAAATAGTTCCTATATTCATACATCCTTCAGAAAGATCTTGAATATTAATATCTCAGTTTTCTGCACAAATATTCTTTAAAATGTCATCTGACAGAAGATTTTTACTCTGCCTGAAATGTGTTAAAAGATTAAAACAATACATTTGCGGTTTGCACCAGAAATGAAACTGATATGGATTTCAAACTCCCAATAAAAGGTTTATTTGTAAAAAGCTAGCCATTGAGCATCGTGTGCAGGGTGCACGTGAAGCAGGGAGTCGAAGGCGAGGGCGAGGGTGAGATTCACAGCTCGTGCAGTGTGTGCACGCACCCTAAGGCGTACAAACTGGTGTGTGTGAAACGACTGCTCCTTCGCAGGGCTGACAACAATAAGAGAAATAACGTATCTCATGGACAAGCAGCCATTTTAAGGAAACCAATATCATCAGCAAGCAGCAGTGAATCTTTTAACATAAATGCTTATGTCATGCCTGGATGTGGACTACATCACAAAATAAAATAAAATAAAATAAAATAAAATAAAGAGAGCAAAATAATTTGCTATGAGTGCTGTATCAACTTTTTTTTTTTTTTTAAATATGCACAAATTTAATGCAAAATTCGAGGCGCAAAAGTGATTTGGATATTCATGACATGTTTTTCAAAGCTACACAATTTTTAAACAACAGTTGTTCAACAGTTATTTTTATATTAATGTCAGATTGATGCGAATGAAACCTGTAACATTTCTGCATTTTGTTCTGTATTTTTGAGAAGTTAGGGATTAGGTGCTGTGGTGTTATAAGGGAATAATCAAAGATGAAATAGAGTTAATGATGGAGATATTCTTTATTTTTTCTTTTTTGAATTCAATAAAAACAAAATATTTAAAGATGGAAACAAAGATGAAGCTCTAAAGGTGAATGCATACCTTCACTCTAGGGGTCAGATAACTAAAAATCAAGTCATATACTACAGTATACTATCATCTTAAAAACTTTGCAAGAATTAGATGTTTTGTTTCCGATCAAGACTTGGAGTATCTTGTCCATGCCTTTATCACCAGCAGGGTGGATTATTGTAATGGTCTCCTCACCGGCCTTCCCAAGAAGACCATTAGACAGCTGCAGCTCATCCAGAACGCTGCTGCCAAGATTCTGACTAAAACTAGAAAATCTGATCACTTCACACCAGTTCTCAGGTCCTTACACTGGCTTCCTGTAACATTTAGGATAGATTTTAAAGTATTTTTACTTGTTTATAAATCACTAAATGGCCTATGACCTACATACATTACAGATGTGCTCATTGAATATAAACCTAACAGACCACTCAGATCGTCAGGATCGAGTCAGTTAGAAATACCAAGGGTTCACACAAAACAAGGGGAATCCGCCTTTAGCCATTATGCTGCCCGCAGTTGGAACCAGCTTCCAGAAGAGATCAGATGTGCTAAAACATTAGTCACATTTAAATCTAGACTTAAAACTCATCTGTTCAGCTGTGCATTTATTTAATGAGCACAGTGCTACGTCCGAACCGACTGCATTATTTTATGTTTACCTAATTTCTTAAACTGTTTTATTTTTATTTTAAATGATGTTTTAATTAGTCTTCTATTTTTATTTTAAATGAAATTTAAATTAGTTTAAAGTTTTATTGCAAACTGTTTTTATTTTTATTTTAAATGAATTTTAAAAGTTTTCGTTAAAAAGTTTTATTGCTATTATCTTTTATTACATTTTATGATTGTTTTCTTTTCTTCCATGTAAAGCACTTTGAATTACCATTGTGTATGAAATGTGCTATACAAATGAACTTGCCTTGCCTTGCCTATTCTTTACTAAAATTTCATAATTTATGCGGCAACATGATAATTTCAGCATTAAGATACACATTGTTTTTCCTTTGTCTGTTTATTTAAAGCGCTTTATTCGAACACACATATTCCCTGAACCTTCTTACCGATCAGAACCCAGACAGAGCTGTGCTAGGAACCTGGCATAGCACCTCTACCACCTGTATCTGTGACCAATTTGCACTAAGTTCCTCAGAAGGTTACATTCATCGCCATTTCATACTCGCTCTCTCTCTAACTCTCTCTAACGAATGCTAAAATGTCCCGCGTGAGATCCGGCTCTAATCATATCAAAGCCAGCTCAGATCTGAGTGCTTTGCCAGTGGAGGCTCACATAGCCATCCGAGCCTAGTGCAGGTGGTCATCTCTCCTCTTTCATCACCGAGCTGCCCCGGATCTGATGAGATGAGCTTTGATATGATCGAGTTGCTCAGATCCAATTTCTGAGCATTTCTTTATCACGGAGAAAACTCAGACTGCGTCCTCGCTGCCCTTCAAGAACAAGTTTGTCTGATAACAGTCCAAAAAACTGGCCAAGTTATGTGCAACAAAGTGAGCGTTCTATCTGGAAAAATCAGGTGGAAAGATCTGGAATCTGATCAAATAATGTGCAATTACTTAATATATGATTACAACCCGAATATAAGACTATTTAGAGACAAATTTTGTGATTGTTTTCCGTTTAAATTTCTTGCTCTATTAGAAAATCATATATTTAGTTATCATTTATATATTTTGCTAGTTTTAAGCATTTATTTCTTAAGGCAGGTTTTAAAATAATATGCTTAAAAACTTTATAGAATGTGTCTATATAGTAAATAGTAAATAGGCATATTAAACTTATATTTGGGGTCTGTTTTAACCTTAGATTTAAATTTTTTTTTTATTTCGCTAGATTTAAGATATTCTCATTTAAATATAATTTGTTGCTGAGTAAATATAAGCTAAACAAAGCTTCAGTTCATGAATACAACTACAGACTTAGGCTCAAGGGTACGCACATGGGTGGACTTTGTCCACAAAAGACAAAGTTACTTATAACAATTAAATCTAATCTTAATTTAATGCAATCAGCTTATACTTCACACCATGCCATGTTTTCCACATTTTTTGCATCAAATTATCAAAACATTTGGGGTTATTTGTCTAATTGTCTTGGTAGCCTTTATTTAGTCATCTTCAATGAACTTCCAGAATCGTCGGACTCCCTGAAAAAGCTGTCTCGGCCACGCTATAACGAAACGAAACCTGTATTGATGACCTTCTGGAGCAGGGATGGTCTAAACTGTTCCAGATAGAGATTTCTACTTCACGGCCCAGAGGACGATGAACCCAGCAGATGAGAAAAGATGGACTTGGCGTCCAATTTCTCATTCCACAGCCAGCCTTGGTCCGATAATGAGGTGGATCTCAATTATGCCTCTGCGCCGCTGTGAAATGGACCAGGGGGCTTCTGCTACTACGCCTCACGAGGCCCTTCAAGCCCTCTTGTCCAAATTGAACTGATGGAGCAGAAAAGCCACTTTGATTTTTTCGGTCTCACCTCCGAAGCGAAGCCTAGGCGCGGCAAAAAACAGCGGGGCCCACCACCGATTCCGGCCAAGGTTGGGCCACGGCGTCAGCGCTCCGCATCATAGAGGCATAATTAGATTTGCGCTGAC
This sequence comes from Clarias gariepinus, assembly GCF_024256425.1. Lineage (NCBI taxonomy): Eukaryota > Metazoa > Chordata > Actinopteri > Siluriformes > Clariidae > Clarias > Clarias gariepinus. Next base: position 6,050,850 of record NC_071122.1, on the reverse strand, counting down.
AGTCTGTTGACACGGGATATATTAATTGGGGTGCCTTGGATTGACATGCATTTAGATAGCCACATCATAAATGCATGAAACTCGGCACGGTGCACACTAATTGCGTTGAGTTCCGTAATTATGGCCTGCGTGATTAATGGCGCCTCCTGTCACCAGCATATGGCAAAGTTGACCTCACGGTTATTGAGTTAGCAGGCCAATCAGAGAGGGAAGGAGAGAGGGAGGAGGGAGCGAGGTAGAAACCGGGGGGACCGGGGGACGTCAGCTGCTTCGCTCGGATTGGATTAAAGTGCACTGTCGAGAAGTTAATTTTTTTCCACTTACCTTATAGGAATGTGATGGACAGCAAGACAGCTGTTTGTTAGCTGTTTGTTTGTCATGTCCTGTTTTTGGCTTGTCCTGTAGTACTCCAGCTGAACTATACACGTGATTAGAATCTAGGTGCTGATAGCGATTACATACTTGGTTTATCGTAATTAGTCATTTTTATAAGACAATAACATAGATTTGTGCTAAATATGTGAGTTTAGCTCTTGTACTATTTCCTCCATTGATTTTTTTTTTGTTTAGTTTTTTGCTTTCTCGCCGGCCACAGCACTCAAAATAATGATTTTGGCTTTGTGCAGCTTTTACAGTACATATTGATCTTACAATATGTCAATTTCTTCTAAAATAAATTTACCTAATTCTATTTAATTTACTTTTTATTTTTGTTCAACTTACATGTTTGTTGTTAATTGAAATATATTGATATATAGATACATTAATCTTTCCCTTTTTCTCTCTCTCTCGCGCGCTCTCTCGTTTTTTTTTTTTTTTTTTTTCAGTGCAAAAAAAGGCAAAAATATATTTTTTCTGTCAATTCTGCAGATCTGGTGCCGAATACCCTGGGCTTGCACGCTCTCCACCCATCAGCGAGTCCGCTGGCCTCCGAGCATCAGGCTCCGTCTCCCACCCAGCTGCACTACCACAGCAAAGTCCAGCACCGCCGCTTCTCCATGGAGGTACGAGGAACCTCAAATTTCTTCTTTTTTTTTTTTTTTTAGGTGAAATTCCTCACTAACCTCTATAACTCAGCCGAGAGGACCTGTGAAGGCTCTACCTGGCACCATTCCACATTTTTTCATTGATATGGTTGATAGCTATTTTTAAATAAGGTAACTATTATTTATTCTACTGTTGAGAACTCTTTTTTCATAGTAGTATAGTTTTTATTATACTGTTATGGGAAATCTGTTAGGATCCCAGAGTATTCCAGTTACATCAGAGTGTGTGTAGAAATAATAGAGTGGAATCACAGTGGGTGTATGTACTGTACTGAGCTCTGACTCAGATGTTGTATTCCGGTATTCTTTGATGTTTATATGACTATTATTTTTTTAAACCTTTTTCAGGATACCAGAGTTCCAGGGTTGGTTCTGTGTGTTCTAATAAAATGGGAAATAGTGTTTCAGTGGACATTAAAAGTTTAATCGCATAAATATGGTTTACTAGTTTAATACTATAAAGTATTGGTATTGTATAAATGGAATGTTTAACATGGTTAAAGAGAACACTGGTGATGCATGAAGACATCAACTCATGGAACCCAGCACAGAAACAAGTAGACGTATGCGAGTAATGTGCAGAATCCAGTCATGAGTTATTGCTTGAAATCCTGTAGACGTGACAGTGGACCCGAAGGACCGAGTGTCGTAAATGTCAACGTCTTTCTCAGGGTGACTTTCATCTCGTAGAAAACAAACCGGACCCAAACAAACTCACGGAAAATGGACCCCTGGGGGGGAAATAAGAGATTAATCAAAGTCTCGCAGAACAGCAGTAGCCGCCATCATCATCGCCACCACTGACTCGTTTCCCTTTCTTTCGTGCTCTCTCTCTCTCTCTCTCTCAACCCCACCATTACTCGCCTGTCCCCCAAGCCCTGATTATGTGTGAAGGACAAATACCAGCCTCCTATTCCAGCCCTCTCCTCCGTGTCACTCTTGCCAGAGACCCGGCTAAAAGATGGAGGCCTTGGCTAAACACAGCCGACGGGTTATTTTTAAGTCGGGCTTCATATCGCAGTGCGTCCAGAGTTCTCCCAAGCCCCGCTGTCAGACCTCATGTTCAGCAGCAATGCATCTCGAGGAGGAAAATTGCACTGAATGCCCTCTCCATTTTCAAATCCATTGGGTTCCTTTCTGGCCTCTTGAAGCTTTTATCGGCCACGTGCACCTTTATTTCAGTCTCAGCAGCCAGGCTCAAGGGAAAGCATGAGCAGAAAAGCCTTTTTCGCTTTAAATTGCTAGATAGGTTTATTGCACAACTATATAAAACCGTACTTAAGAAGCAGTGGGACAGATATTCCTCCGAATTCAAGCCTCGGTTCAGCATTAAAGTAAAGGTTAGTCTACATTTACAAAGCTTCCAGCATTTCCTTAAAATCATAACAGCTGCTTTTTTTTTTTTTTTTGCAGTTTGACATTAAACCCTGAAGGACGGAGTTTACACGAGACAGGTTTCACCACAAGTATGCCGCGATCCTTGTTTTCCTGCAGACTTCTGTTCTTTGATTTCTTTTTCACAGTTATGAAATGACAAAATGTGTTAGGCTCTCAGAGCTGAATCAAACACGTCTTACAGAACAAAAAATATTGTTAGGATGCCGTGAGATCTATTCCATGATGATTTTGTGGGGAATTTTTTTTCCTGATCATCCTGAGCATGGATGGATGTTTTTATTTTTTACTCGAGATCCACATGAGGATAGGATTAGCTAAATAACTTGTGTTTTGTTTGTGTGTGTGTGTGTGTGTGAGCAGGATGTCAGTAAGAGGATGGCTCTGCCCATGGACATTCGTTTGCCACCAGAGTTTCTAAAGAAGTTGCAGATGGAGAGCCCAGACTCATGCAAACCACTCAGCCGCATGTCCAGACGAGCCTCACTGGTCAGACACACACACACACACATATTTGATATTGATATCCTCTGGAATGTCCACTTTATCTTTAAATGCAGATGAGAATATGACACATTTTTCACACCAAAATGATTCAAACCAAACTTAATACGTCATAAGTACTGTACAAAACTCTTGTGGCGTCCGGAGTTTTTTTTTCTTTTGTACAAACTGTTAAACATGTTAGTTTTATGACTTCATTATTATCCATTTTATTACCATACAAATTCTGATTTCTAAACATTGGTATGTTGGTACGGTATGTCCAAAAAAAAAAAGCAGTATGTTAGGTAAAAAGGCACTTTTCAGACAAATAAACAAAAATAACTCTTCTGGGTTTTTATGCATGAACAAAGAAGCTGGTGCAACAAAGTCCTTAGAAGGACTGTGGCTGGATCTGCATGAAGTTCAGTAAGACTAAGCAGCTCATTTCCATATAAAACGGCACAAACTGCACCTGAGACTAAATTTTAAACAAAGGCTTGTCATATCAATTGTTGACTTTATTTCTTTAATTACTGTTTACTGCTTTTGCAGGACTTTTGCACAGTACTGTTGCTGAAAAATATAGAATACACTGCTTTGTGCTGTTAATAAAAAGAAATGAACTTTGGGGGTAGTGTAATAAAGCAGAATTATCACCTTTAAATTGATTTTAAATTGATTGAGACATTTCTGTTACGACATCAAAAAGTGGCGGAATTATCTTATACATCAGCAATGTTTCAATTTGTATGTATATTTAAATTTACTTTATTATATGAAGCATGATATGATTAGTTGTTGCCTTACAAGATTGTTGTTGTTGTTTCTCTTTTTTAAAGTTAATCAGGCAAAAAAAAATTAAAAACAAAGACAAAAAATCTTCTGTCTTGAAGATAGCAACCTGATTGACTGTTACAAAGCACTGACAATGGAGATTTCTTAAGGATGTGGGAAACAGCACCAAAAAAAATTATTTATATAAAACACAAAAGTATTAGTCCCCTGTGATTGCTCTGATGTTATAGAAAAAGTTGCATTAATATAATCATGTAAAGCTGCAACTACTGTTGGAGCTGCTGTTACAGAAAATTAATCAACACCAATCCAAATCAAGGGCATAAGCATGCTATAAATTGTGCAAATGACATAAAATGTCCAAAAGAAACTTGTCACTTTGCAAAAAAAAAAATGATAATAAGGTGGATTAATTAAATAATTCCAGAAAACATACAAAGTTTAAAATTAATGATTCGTAACAGACGAGTTTTGATTTTAGTCACACTTTAAGTTTTTCTATTAGTTGTATGCTTTCGAAAATATTACAGACAAGAATGGTTTAACAAGGCCATAAAACACAATGAACTGAGAAATGAAACACAATTTAATGTCTTTCATCTTCAGTCTGACATCGGTTTTGGGAAGCTGGAGACGTACGTGAAACTGGGCAAATTAGGAGAGGTAAGTTTAAGATATCTCATGTTTTTTTCATTGCAGCATGACTGCAAGCACATTCCACAATCTTGAAATTAAAAACAGGATTGATGCAGACTCTGTGATTACTATAAACAGCAGCATTGTTGTTGTGTCCTGATTCTAGCTGGAACTCTGAGAAGTTCTGAGAAAGCTCAGTGATCTGATACTTCTCAAAGCTATGCTACACAGAATATGAACATTTTCCATTAACTGTAAAAAACACACACACACACACACACACACACACACACACTATTGGGGGAAAAAACATACACAATGTATCCAGCATACAGCCCTGAGGGATACCCCCCCAAAAAAAAGAAAAGACTCTGTGGAAAAATCTGAGAGGCACTAACAAGCAAGCAGAAGAGTGCCAAAGTGAATACTAAATCTGAGCAAGGACTTTAATGTATTATAGATTTATTATTTAATGAAGGTTTTTTTTTTTTACCCTTCCTTTATCAGAGTAGGAGTATCTGAGCTAAACAAATGAAAAATTTAAAGAATAAAACACCTGGGGACATGCTGATATGGGAATATAATACATAACAAGTTGCCATTCCTACCCTGAAGCTGATTATTTTCCTATAATAATTGTCCTGGAGTGTTTTATTCCTTTTGCACAGCAGCAGTTTGCCAGTGATTGCAATGTTTAAGCCATTACTAAAATTTGCAATTTTTATTCATTTATCAAATTATTAACACAGTCTTTTCTCACCATGAGTCTTTTTTATAACTTAAAACTAATTACAGTAGGCAATAACGACAACAAAAAAACAATGGAGCCTGTCAGGCTACTGTGAAATCGGGAAGTCCTGAGGGGCGTTCAAATTCAAACAGGACTTGTGATGAAACTGGTGAAAGAAAGCATAAAAGTGATTTGACATTTACAGAAGACTTTAAGTACAGTAGGGTGATGAGATTCTTACCCGCAGTAAAACATCTGAATGGTGCAAGTGTTTTAAAGAATGCTGTACATCCGTGAATGACGATTTCAGCCGAAGGGAACGACGCACATTGCAGTTGTTCCTGTAACATTCAGTGAGTGAAACGTCTGATCCTTAAAAATCGACTAATAATTTGTTGCCAACTGGAAAAAGAGACACTTCTGTCTGTGGGAACTGTACACACAATCATTCACCAACACCACTTGCAAATTATAAAAACTCGTCTGGGAGTTAAAACAACATCTCCTATACAACATCCTGACCTCCTTCAAGCAGGGAGTCTGATCTTGGCTTCGGTGTACTGAGAAAACTTTCTATCTTGATGATATCCAAGTACTAGTGAAATACTGGGATGAGTGCATTATTATACATATATAATTATGCACAGGAATAAAGGGAGTTTATACTTTTAGAGCTGTTACTCTCAGTGTTATTCTGTGTAACCCAAAGTCCCACTTTAATTTGAGCACACTATACAAGTATGTATGTATGTATGTATGTATGTATGTATGTATGTATGTATGTATGTATGTATGTATGTATGTATGTATGTTAGTCATCATCCCTGTAAAATAAGCTTTATTAAATGATGTATGTAAATACAAAAAATAAAAAATATCATGGAATATTTATACATTCTCACAGGTTAGGCAGTTGGATGCATCACTGTTTATTTCTGTATTAAATATAACTTTTTAAAGTAAATTTTCTTCACTGTTTTAAAACCTAGAACCATGTCATCTTTGTTTCTACACCAGGGAACTTATGCTACAGTATTCAAGGGGCGCAGCAAGCTGACAGAAAACCTGGTGGCCCTGAAAGAGATCCGGCTCGAGCATGAAGAAGGCGCCCCTTGCACCGCCATCAGGGAAGGTAGTGTCCGTCTCTAGAACAACTTCACAATAACTGGCCATTTTTAAGCTCCCCGGTTGTTAAAACTCCAGATTTGTGGTCGGGAGTGCAAATCCTAGACTAGTGAGCTGCAGGCTTCCTCTCCCCCGGGCTTAAATCTCTCTCCTAAATGAGAGAACGTGGACGTGACAAGAATGGCTAAAAAGGGAGTGTCACCATGAAGCAAGGCTGCCACCCAGTGGGCTTGCTGGGTTTGATGTAGGAGAAGAAGCAGTAGTATGAAGCACTGGAATTGGCATGAATACATCCCTGAGAACTACTTAGGAACAAAACATACTGTATGGACAAATAATAGCAGTATGAAAAACAGTGTAAAATATGGGATACTGGAACATAGCTGAGATCCAGCAGCAGGAGAGGAAAGGAAAAATTTACACCCAGTAACAGTCAGTCCAACAGCCCATATTACAACAATGTCAGCTGGCTTTTCCACCCTTTCCAAAATTCTTGGTCGGCTGATTACATGAGTATTCTATAATTAACATTTACCAGCTGAGTGTCGTTGAAATGGGTCGGTTGAATTTTTGAAAGGAAGATATTCCATGAAGCAAATAAATAAATAAATAAAGCTGCAGATGTGTCATATCCATGTAAATAACTCCAAATGTAAGAGGTACTTGATCCTGCTCTGGCAGAATCCGCCGCATATTAAGTACTGATAGTAATAGAGGCTAGTATCATTCTCGTGAGCGCTAGATTAGTCTGCATGCTAAATGACTTTGGGAACTTAACGAGGCTGTGTTAAAAAAAGATTTAAATGCAGTCTGTGTTAAATTGTCAAATTTCCATTAACTGCAGAATTATTATGTGATGAAAAAACCCTCCCAGGTAGCCGCCTAAAGCTGTACAGCGGGAGAAATCTTGTTATCCGTCTACCGCTCAAGCTGTACACCTCGATCTCTTGACACGGCAGTGAGAATCACATCATAAATGTGCTTCACGCTGTAACAATCCCTCACGTGGCAGGTGCTTGCATCACACAACTATCAAAACCTAAATGCCAACGATGCCAGCAGTCACTTCAGTGTGAATGCGAGGCTAGTGACAAGCAGGCAGCGCTCAGTTTGCACAGCTTTACGCATCAAAACCCAAAATGGAAAGAGATGGCAAAGAACAGGGGCACTGAATAGGGTGTCTCCAATGTTATGACACATCTGTCCGTTACCTGTGCATTTTTAAATCTGGGAAACAAGCTGCTTTCTCATTAATACTGTTACTATGGTTACAACGAGGATAGAAAAGTCACAGATAGATGTTTATTCACAGTGTTAACTTTTAACAAGCTCACACGGCCTGATGTCCAATGACATTTTTCATTGTCAGAAAGCTTACCTGAAAAAATTAGCAAGTAATCTATCATGCATCGTTTCCCCTTACACACTACCAAACTGCATTGGCAAACTGTGCATTTTGTTACAGCTTTTTACAATGAAAATGCTTATTAAACAGGGATACAGAAACATAAAGATAATTACTTTGTTATTTTTATTGTTGCCAAAATTGTTAACAAAATTTTCATTTTAGCAACATAGCAACATTTAACTGTAGCAACATTTTTAATTGAAGCAGCAAAATAAAATAAAATTGTGAAACAAATCGTATCAAAAAAAAAAAATTTAATATTTGCAAAATTGTTTTAAAATCATAGCAAAATGAATATAAACCCTTAAACAAATTTGTTTTTGCTGTGGCAAAATAATTTAGGGAAGTTGATGCAGTGACTTCTCACTAACACTTAAAAAATGAAATCAAAATTGTGAAAAAGTATATTAAAACTGTAGCAATTCTTTAATTAAAAATTGTAAAAAAAAAAAATAATAAATTTTTTTAATGATTTAGAAAAATTATATCAAAATGGCTGAAAATTATATTAAAATTGTAGCAAAACATTTTTTTAATTGTTGCTTAAAAGCCTTTTTTAACCTACTAAGGATCCATAAGGCATCATTATAAACCAGTGCAGGTAGGTTCGTACTGTAAGTAGCAAGCCTTGATAACCTCCCACTAACCCTTTACGGGCCCTTATTTATAAGACTGTTTAAGAGTGTAATTATTTTCATTCATTTTGTGTTTGTGCTGCTGTAGTTTCGCTGCTGAAAAACCTGAAACATGCCAACATTGTGACTCTGCATGACATCATCCATACTGACCGCTGCCTCACTCTGGTCTTCGAATATCTGGTAAGATTTCTTACCTTCTGCTTGATGAATTCATAATTCTACAAAATAGGTGTTTTTTCCAAGGCTTGAGCTACATATGGATGATGGGGATGGGGGAAGTGTGGAGGCATCATCAAATCTACCACTGCTGACCTCCATCAGTACAGTCCAGCTGTGGCCCACAGCCAGTTCTATTAGAGATCTAACTAGTTTAGACGGGTGGCGTATGCAGAAGCTTGATTTTTAAGAGATACCAAGAACGGTGCCGAATAGGAAAGAATAGAACAATCTGCATCATACCATTTTATAGAAAATTAATCTTTAATGAAGTAGTGTAATTTACCCAGAAATTGAAATTTGATTACTATGCTATAACAACATGTAGTGTTTTTATGTAGTGTTATTATACCACAGCAGTTTGCCAACAATTAATCTGGATACTCCTTCTGTAAATGTCAAATGCATTTCTTCTTAAAGAAACCTTTACCTTATCAACTCTCATACATATCCACCAAACAACTCTATTTCACAACCACCAAACATATCCTTGTGCCAGCTGCTACTACAGAAATGTCAGCATACAGTATTAGACATGTATATGAGCAACCTTAGATGTTCAACTTGAAAATATGTTCGCTGTTTCTTTTTTTCTAAATGTATTCTGGTTTTGCAGGACAGCGATTTGAAGCAGTACCTAGACAACTGTGGAAACCTCATGAGCATGCACAACGTGAAGGTGCCTCATTGATCTTTCCAAGCTGAAAAAAAAATCCAATTCCAATTTTGTAATAAAGAAATAACGATCTCACATTCTCTCCTTGTAGATATTTATGTTCCAGCTTCTGCGTGGTTTATCTTATTGTCATAAGAGAAAGATTCTACACAGGGACCTCAAGCCACAGAATCTGCTCATCAACGAGAAGGGAGAACTGAAGTTAGCTGACTTTGGTGAGACTCTTTCAGAACGTTACACCAGACGAGGCTTTCTTTCATCTGATCTCAAACTCCATAACACAGATCCCTTATTCTTTTCCCCTCAGCAACAGCACGACTTAGTAACTTCAAATGATATAAATCTCAACATGGCGCTACGCCAATTACCGGGTTACCAGGCAACGTTTCTTCCTCAGATGAATAATGTTTATTGTGTCTTTCTCTCTCTCTCTCTCTCTCTGGCTTCTTAGGTCTGGCAAGAGCGAAATCTGTGCCGACGAAAACCTACTCAAATGAGGTGGTAACTTTATGGTACCGTCCTCCAGACGTCCTGCTGGGTTCCACAGAATACTCGACTCATATAGACATGTGGTATGGACTTGCTGATCCAAACACTTGCTTTTATGTGCTAACAACCTAAGCCGTAGGGGACAGTGACAGTTTCTTCCTCTACAATTCCTTCGACGGTGATAAAGGGGAAAAAATGCTTTACCTTAGCCATATAAATAAAGCAATATAAATTATAAGAGATAGCCAACTAATTATCTGATGCTAATCATGCTATATTTAAACTCTATTTCCTGTATTTAGACTTTATTTCCAAGCATGGGTGACACAGCCGCCTCTTGGGTAATGTTCTTGGCTGCACTGTTGGAACATTGAAAAAATTGACTATAAAGGGTTTTTTTTTTTTTTTTTTTTTTTTTTTTAATACCATTCAGCAGTTCTGCAGTTAAAAAAAAAAATTCTGCAGTTAGGGCATAACGTATATGTTTTCCAATATAGCTTACCCCATAAGATTTCAAATTTATACTAGCGCTAAATTAAATTATAGTCTAATTGAAGCTGTACAAAATATTTATATATATATATATATATATATATATATATATATATATATATATATATATATATATACATATATCATCACATCTGAAAAAAGTGTAATAATACGAATCTTATTTTATTATCACTACAACATTAAATTGAAAGAATGTAAGAAAAATAGAAAGGTAAACTGTTCCAGCCAGGTCTTGCCCTTTATATCACACATCTTCCTCATAACAGTATTTTCACTACAATTAAACCATAAAGTGTCGAGGGAAATGTTAATCGTCCTGGGAGGATTCTTTTTTTTAAATGAATAGTTTCATGCTTGCGGTACATCTTTTCTCATCTTTTCTCATAACAGGATTTCCACAGTTACATTACAGTGTAAGGAATGCTTCCTTAGGAATTGATCAACATCTACACACCATAGTACCAGTACAGTGCCATAGTACCTACCCTGGTGCACTATATACAGTAGTCACATAATGCCTACCATGGTAATGTCTGGAGTATTATTGCATGTACTATAGTCAATTATAGTAAACTTTACATTCCATAACATAAAGTATAAAGGAGTTCTTCCTACATCACTGATTGCATAACAACTAACAAGACAAAAGGCTGTGTCCAACGGTGGTAAAGTGTCTAGTAGAAAAAGGAGAAATCCTTCATTAATGGTATGTAGTTGCTCTGTAAAATGATCACACAGGCTTCTCTGGACTAAAATCCCCATGTAACACTAATCCAGTATGAACAGGGCTCTCGATGAAGTGGATCAGGTGTAGAGTCAACAGAAGATTCCCCTATGAGCCTGAAACACTTATTTAGGGAGACCAAACAAGCAAGTGCACTCTCACGTTACAGTACCTATGGATTTAAAGAAAAAAAGAAAAAAAAAACTTCCTGTTTTGACCAACTTTCAGACCTTACATCTCAAATATCCATTTGTTTTTCTCACATTTCTCTCCCACACAATAAACTGACTTTTATGCCTCAGAGCACTCCAGTTTTGATTCGGTGTCAGAAATGTTTTTTTTTCTTTACTTGGGCTGTAGTGTTCAATAAAAACCCCTGTGTGGCGGTAATCCAGGGGATTAGCCCAGTAGCCTAATCAATCCATGCATGACGGCAGCCGCATGTCTCCTCTCGATATCTCCAGCTCACAGACATCCCATGGCCGCCATCCAAATGACAAGAAATCAAAACATGGGCCGCGGGAGCCGTCCTCTAATTCGCCCTAACCAAAAAAAGAAGAAGAAGAAGAAGGAGAAGAAGAAGAAAAAACGAGCCGGAAAATCTGTTCAAATCCATTCTTTCATGCGAATTATCCCTGCTGTGCTTAAATGTCAAATACTTATTCATTTATTTTAAAATGAATGTTGTTGTTTTTTTGCCTGAAATATAATGTAATTAGGCAGAGTGTCTGCATTATTTGTCTCTCGTTCAGGGGCGTAGGGTGTATTTTGTATGAATTGGCAACGGGACGCCCCATGTTCCCAGGCTCGACTGTCAAAGAGGAGCTGCACCTGGTTTTTCGTCTCATGGGTAAGTTTAGGTTTTGACAACTACAATAAAAAAAAAAAAAAAAAATCTTTTTTTTTTTACTCTAAGACGTGTCATATGTTGTACAAAAAGCTCCAAAGCTCTGAAGAGCACCAGCCTAGTTTCCCCATAGGATCTTATTTGTTTAGCAATTTGAGAAGTAACCTTGTGTTCTGATCGTTATTTCTAACTGAATATTATTTTCTTTGTGTTTTTTTTAACAAGGAACCCCGACTGAAGAGACCTGGCCTGGGATTTCAACTAACGAGGAGTTCAAGTCGTACATGTTCCCTCTGTATAGGGCCCAGGCGCTGATAAACCATGTTCCCAGGTAACACAATAGTCTGGTCTCTGTATTTTGTCACTTATACAGTAGTAAACTCCAGAATTATTGTCACCCTTTAAAAAAATGTGTTGAATTGAATATATAAAGTATTAACATTTCTTACAGTATATACTGTAATGGAAAATGTGTGATTACACAGTATTTTTTTATCAGTAGCCAGGCGTTGCTAATCAGCCCCTGGTTATTTGATCATCAGCTAGTCTGCAGACCTCTATAAAAGCAGACATTCGCTGGTCTTAAACATTTAAGATTCAAGATTCAAGGAACATTATTAACCACATAAGGAAATTGCTTTGCCCTGGTTACAGTTGCTTAACCTTTTTTTATGAAGAAAGGAAAAGAGTAATAAATTAGACAGGGGTTGGGGTGAGAAATCATAAAAACAATAAATTCAGGTGTGTCTTACCACAAGACAATGGTCTTAAGGGAAAGGGTTATAAAAACCATTTCCAAACAATTTGGAGTTTAATAATGTACAGTGAGAAAGATTCACAAGTAGAAAGCATTCAAGACAGCTGCCAATCTCCCCATGAGTGGATATCCCAGTATATTCATCCCAAGGCCAAACCATGCAATGCTCAATTAGAAAATGACAAAACAAGTACGGCCTAAAAAGAACAAAGATGCAATTAAAGAAATGAGAACAAATGTTTTACTGTGACAGGCTGCACAGGGCCTAACGATACAATTTATTTATTTATTTTTTTTTAATGGTGGTCTGTACTTGGTCAGGTGCAGGGCCAGAGACATTAAAAAGCCCTCCTTCTGGAAGGAGAACTATTCCTCAACACAATATTAACAATACAAGAAAGTCTGGCTTTTATAAAGCAACAGATGCACATGATTACAGTACATAGGATTGCTCTGATGTACAGTAGAGTGATTATGTCCCTCCCACCGGGTGAGCAGGCCAGTTCTGTGTCTCTGTTTTCTGGCTGTGGCATTGTTCCAATCTACCAAGAACATGGGTTTGATTTCAAACCATGAGCAATGTTTCAGAAGTAGTACTATGTTGTTGTTTTTTTTTTTTTCTAAGTAATTGTCACTCTTACACGTAATATTTGCTTTTGCACTCGCTTCCTGGCACTCTGCTAGAGACATTAATCTTTATCAAGTCCTTGGCTGTGCTTGCTATCTACAGTGGTGTGAAAAACTATTTGCCCCCTTCCTGATTTCTTATTCTTTTGCATGTTTGTCACACTTAAATGTTTCTGCTCATCAAAAACCGTTAACTATTAGTCAAAGATAACATAATTGAACACAAAATGCAGTTTTTAATTGATGGTTTTTATTATTTAGGGAGAAAAAAAATCCAAACTTACATGGCCCTGTGTGAAAAAGTAATTGCCCCCTGAACCTAATAACTGATTGGGCCACCCTAAGCAGCAATAACTGCAATCAAGTGTTTGCGATAACTTGCAACGAGTCTTTTACAGCGCTCTGGAGGAATTTTGGCCCACTCATCTTTGCAGAATTGTTGTAATTCAGCTTTATTTGAGAGTTTTCTAGCATGAACCGCCTTTTTAAGGTCATGCCACAACATCTCAATAGGATTCAGGTCAGGACTTTGACTGGGCCACTCCAAAGTCTTCATTTTGTTTTTCTTCAGCCATTCAGAGGTGGATTTGCTGGTGTGTTTTGGGTCATTGTCCTGCTGCAGCACCCAAGATCGCTTCAGCTTGAGTTGACGAACAGATGGCCGGACATTCTCCTTCAGGATTTTTTGGTAGACAGTAGAATTCATGGTTCCATCTATCACAGCAAGCCATCCAGGTCCTGAAGCAGCAAAACAACCCCAGACCATCACACTACCACCACCATATTTTACTGTTGGTATGGTGTTCTTTTTCTGAAATGCTGTGTTACTTTTACGCCAGATGTAACGGGACACGCACCTTCCAAAAAGTTAAACTTTTGTCTCGTCGGTCCACAAGGTATTTTCCCAAAAGTCTTGCCAATCATTGAGATGTTTTTTAGCAAAATTGAGACGAGCCTTGATGTTCTTTTTGCTTAAGTGGTTTGCGCCTTGGAAATCTGCCATGCAGGCCGTTTTTGCCCAGTCTCTTTCTTATGGTGGAGTCGTGAACACTAACCTTAATTGAGGCAAGTGAGGCCTGCAGTTCTTTAGTTGTTGTCCTGGGGTCTTTTGTGGCCTCTCGGATGAGTTGTCTCTGCGCTCTTGGGGTAATTTTGGTCGGCTGGCCACTCCTGGGAAGGTTCACCACTGTTCCATGTTTTTGCCATTTGTGGATGATGGCTCTCACTGTGGTTCGCTGGAGTCCCAAGGCTTTGGAAATGGCTTTATAACCTTTACCAGCCTGATAGATCTCAATTACTTTTGTTCTCATTTTTTTCTGAATTTCTTTGGATCTTGGCATAATGTCTAGCTTTTGAGGTGCTTTAGGTCTACTTCTCTGTGTCAGGTAGCTCCTATTTAAGTGATTTTTTGATTGAAACAGGTGTGGCAGTAATCAGGCCTGGGGGTGACTACAGAAATTGAACTTTTAACTGTGATAAACCACAGTTAAGTTATTTTTTAACAAGGGGGGGCAATTACTTTTTCACACAGGGCCATGTAGATTTGGAGTTTTTTTTCTCCCTTAATAACATAATCTTCATTTAAAAACTGCATTTTGTGTTCAATTATGTTATCTTTGACTAATAGTTAACGGTTTTTGATGAGCAGAAACATTTAAGTGTGACAAACATGCAAAAGAATAAGAAATCAGGAAGGGGGCAAATAGTTTTTCACACCACTGTATCTATCTATCTATCTATCTATCTATCTATCTGTCTGTCTGTCTGTCTGTCTGTCTGTCTGTCTGTGTATCTATCGTAACACATTGTTAGTATTTGTGAGATTATCTGTAAGATAATTATCTGTTATATATCTTCTTCTTTTTGTTCCCCCCATGTGTAAGGCTTTTCCATTATCAGAAAAGGACATGATGTGTTTGGAAAAGCAACAGAAATCCTTTTCTTCCTTTCTTTTTAGACTGGACACTGAGGGCATCGATCTTCTTTCAGCTCTTCTGCTTGTGAGTTCAAAGCTTTACAAAACAATCGACCTTTTATGAAGCAAGTTTTTTTTTTTACCAATGAAAGCAGATAGATTCTTTGCATCTGTAATTCCTTAAATCCATTTATAACAATGTAAACTTTTTTAATTTATCAATCAAAGTTTTCCTCGCCTTGGTTTATGTGGTGTCGGAAAGTAATAGAAAATTTGTTTTTGCCACAAACATCAACTGAAGTAGTACATTACATATTAAAAAATCTTAAAAGATGCCTTTAAAACTAATGGAATAAATATTTTATACATAAAAAAATGTACTAGAATGAGTACTAAACAGTATACAGCCTTAAAATCGATTTAAAATTGTTTGTTACGCATCATGAGTCTTAGGTAGATGCTCCTGGCAGCTTTACGAGAACATTAGCTGCTGAGGTTTGCTAAGCATCTCTGGGACCATAGCACTGTTCGTCTGCAGACTTTCTAAAACTGACAAAAAGTAATACATACATACATCTTTTTTTTTTTCATTTTTACTATTTGATTACTTTCAAGTCAAAGCAGAACTTTTAATTGCGCAGAATAACAGAACAAAATTATAAGAGTTAAAAATACTTTTATTTCTCTTTAGAATCCCCTGTTACACTAATGCACTCATCCCAGCCTTCTCTCGTGCTTGGATACCATCAAGATAGAAAGTTTCCTCAGTACACCAGAGCCATGATCAGACTGCCTGCTTCACATATGGCCACCCGGAATCTTTTTTATGGCCCAAACATGTGGAGATGGCTTGTAGCGAGGTCATGACTTTATGTACATGTGGCAGTAACTCCCAATCGAGTTTCTGTAATGTGCAAGTGGTGTTGATGAATGATTGTCTGTACAGTTCCCAAAGACAAATGAGCCTGTCCCACAAGTTGGCGAGAAGATATTTTTGACGTTTTTCAAGGATCTTGCATTCCACTCCGTGAACGTTCACGGGAATGATTGCAGTGGGCTCTGAGCCACCCCAGCCAGGATAAACGTACCGTAGCGAATCTTCTTTAAAACATCTGCACCATTTAAATGTTTTACTGCAGCGAAGAGTCTCATAACCATACTGTGATTGAAGTCTTTTGTAATTATCAGTCACTTTTATGCCTTCATTCACAAGAAATTTAATCACGAGTTTCGGTATATATAAATTTTAATATTACAGATATTTTCTGCAACTTCTGATAAGAAGGGGAACTTTTTTGAAACCTAACACGCTCACATTAAGGATAATTAAACTCCTTTATCTTATCCTAAGGGTCTTCAAACTTTTTTTTTTTTTCTTTTTTTTACTGAACTATAATCGGCATATAAATAACATTTTTAAATTTATTCCAAAACTTCATGGGCAAAGTACGCAGGCATTTAAAAATGACCCCGAACTGGTCCAGCTCTTCAACTCGTCTATTGAAAATTCCTTTTAATCCATAACTAAGCTGCGGCATCTGCGCTATTTCCTCAGATGAATGCATAGACTAATTAGGAGTCATAGCGATAGACATCCATCTCCAAATACCTCCTGAGAGATAATGCGGATAGCTACAGTTACAACAACTTTAGAGAAATCTCTCTCTCTCTCTCTCTCTTCTCTCTCTCTCTTACACACACACACAAACACTGAAATCCACGGCGTGCTGACTGATGTTAATACGCCGCTACATATGGTACGAGCAATTACCTGGCAGGTGATGCTCCAGAGTAAATCCTTCATCTTTGTGTTTGCTAAGACAAATTAACCACATCTACACATATGATTTAAACCTTTATAGAGGTGTGCAATTGAGTGCAAACGTTTGCACACCCTCACTTTAAAACATAAAATCTCAATTAGATGTTCCCTCTAGCAGCAGGTGCTCGGTATAAGGCTTGTGATAAATATATCGCTGCTGTTTAAAATGGACAAATTACAGCATGAAAGCATGTGTGAAAGAAGTCTCCTGGGTCAGTACAGGAGTCAAAGCCCAAAAGGGTTCCGGTTTTGTGGTGTTCCTCTTCCTCTCCGTCTCTTTTTTGTCTTTTTAACATCAAGAATGAAAAGAAAAGTTAAGCTGAGAATGAAAAGACTGTCAAAAGATATAACTTACAGTATCACATTACATGACATTACATGTAGCACTAAATGCGTTAAAAAATACATAAAAGGAATGAAACACTTAAGGCTGTGGTTTTCTATATATTTCTCCATAACAGCACAATTTTATTCCTAATACACTCTGTATCTGAGCTTTTATTCTTCTTGCTTTGGTGTCACTATGTTCTCTATAAACATTTTTTTTTTTATAACTATTTTTGTATCCCCATCTCCAGCTCTACAGCTCTCTAAAAGGTCAATATTTTCCATTTTATATCCTGATGGCTGACGTTGCATACCAACTCCTAACTGCTTGCACTGAATGGACAGTCTGATCCTATTTGAATTTCATGTCTTAACTTGGAATTAAAGATTAAACACATCCGGCCTGTTTTAGTCATCAGACATTTTAATGAGCCTCGTTTTAATAAAAGTTAACTCATTAAAGTCGATAGTGATGCAAACCTTCAGAAATAAAACACTATTAAATGAAGTTTTATTTTAAGTGTAAATGGATGCAACTTTCATGATTTCTGTAGATTCATCCACATTATCATAGAAAAAAAGAAAAATAGTTTTTATCCTATTGCAATAAGTGTACTGAATACTGCTAAAAAAAATGCAAATAATGTGCAATTAGATTCAAATATTTATGCATTTTTCTGCTTTATGTAATTAATGCAAAAAATGCATTATTGTGGATCATGTAATAACGGAATGTATGTTTTGTGGGAGTGTGTGTGTGTTTGATTTTTTATTTTTTGCATTGAGGGATGGCACTTTAAATTTAATTGTACTTGTTGCAATGACAATAAAGACTATTCTATTCTATTCTATTCTGGAGAAAACTTACAAAAAACAGGGAGAACATTCACACTTTAAATGCATGCAGACCAGTGGGGAGATTCGAACCTCGAGTCCTGTAGGTAGGAGGCAACAGCGCTCATCACTAACCGAGCATGTCTTTGTTTTTCTTGGTTAACTGAATTTTTTTTTTAACTTTGTCAAAATTTTGTTAAATTTGTCTAAATTCACTGATTAAGATATACTACTTAAAACACTTTCTTTTTTTCCACGATAATGTGGATAGAAATCATGAAAGCTGCATCCGTTTACACTCAACGTGTACTCCCAAAAAGTGGAAAAACGGAACCCTCTCCACGCAGTCCCTGCTGATGAACCGTGGTGAAATGTCCATTTTTTTCCTCCTAAAATCCATGATGACCTCCTTGGTCTTAGAGGTGTTGAGGAGCAGATTATTTTCTCCACACCAGGCTGTGAGCCGTTCCACCTCATACCTGTAGGCAGACTCATCCGCCCCAAAGAGGACCCCTAATATTGTTGTGCCATCTGCAAATTTGACAAGGGTGTTACTATGCTGGACAGTTGTACAGTCGTAAGTGTACAGGGTGTAGAGCAGAGGGCTCAAATCACAGCCCTGTGGTGACCTGGTGCTGAGGCTGATGGCCGGCGATGTATGTGGGGCCCACTCGCACCCTCTGACTGAGTCCACACAGAAAGCTCCCAATCCATACGCAGATGAATATGGAAGTCCCAGGTCCCCTAGTTTGTCTATCAGTTTGTGGGGGAGGATGGTATTAAACGCAAAAAGTAGCCATAGGTAGCTTCGCAGGTGCTCCAAATGGGAAAGTGCAGCCTGGAGAGCTTGGTGGGAGAAATGAAATGATGTGACTTTGTACCAGCTTTTCGAAGCACTTTATCACCACAGGAGTGAGAGCCACTTCCCAGTAATCACTGAAACTGTTAATTTGTGATTTTTTTAGGCAGGGGGACTATAGTCGAGGACTTTAGGCAGGGTGGAACAGTGGACTGAGACAAGGACTGATTGCAAATCCTGGTGAGGACTCCAGCCAGCTGGTCCACATAGTCCTTGTGAGCACCCTTCCAGAGACACCATCCGGTCCAGCAGCCTCTCTGCAGGATACGCCTCACCTCCCACTCTTCTACTGTCCATGCTCCATAAATGCCCAGTGTAAGTATGGGTGCATCTGGTTGATCCACCTCAACACGGGCAAAGAAGTAGTTCATCTCCTCTCCCAGCGAGGCATCACCATCAGCAACAACAACGTTGGTCTTGAAGTTGGTAAGATGCTGGACTCCCTGCCACACCTGCCTGCTGCTGTTACTGTCCAGATGGTCCTCGATTTCCCTGTACTTCAACTTAGCCTCTCTGATGCTTCTCTTTAGGATGGCTCGGGCTGTGCTGTAGATAGCCCTTTCGCCAGACTTGAAGGAGGTGTTCCTCTTCTTCAGGAGCGGTCGGACCTCCTTGTTCATCCTGGGCTTTCCATACCCATTTGTCCACTGTGATAGTGTCTATGCAGTTCTTAATGCAACACAGAACACTGTCCGTGAACACCTCCGGGTCTGGATCTTCAAAGACATCCCATTTTGTTCTGTTAAAACAGTCCTGTAGCTGCTGAGAGGCTCCAACAGGCCATGTTGTTACAGTCTTTGTGATTATAAGAGCAGTTAGTGTGGTAGTGGTCTTTCCTTATAGCCTAGCTTGATGTTTGAGTATATATTGTCCAGTGTGTTTGCTCCTATAGTAGAACATTTTACATGCTGGTGAAATTTGGGAAGCACTGATTTTAGGTCTGCCTGATAAAAGTCTCCTGCTATGATGTGTACAGCATCAGGATACATGCTCTGCCACCTGCTAATGCTACTATATAAATGTCCTATAGCCGAGCTAGCATAAGCATCCAGTGAAATATAAACACTAGTTATCATGACCACGTTAAACACTCTCGGTAAGTAAATGGGCCTGGATTTAACAGTCACATACTCCAGGTCTAGGGAGCAGTGTCTACAGCCGTAATTGACAGAAACACAGAGCCCCCCCCCTGCTCCTGTCCCTTGTTCTGTCATGAAGCTGTGTTGTGTAGCCTGCTAGCTTGATAGCAGAGTCCAGGATGAGTGGATGAAGCGAGGTCTCTGTAATTAATACAATACAGTTGTCCTTCACAATGTTATTAGATGCCATCTGTAACCACAGTTCATCCATCTTGTTGGTAAGTGATCTGGCGTTCGCCAGCTAGGAAGCGGTGGTCTGTGTGGCTGGCTCCGTAGCCTAGCTAGCGCGCTGGCCCTGCAGCCTCGCTTCTGCTTTCTCTCACTGTGCTGCCTTCGCC
This sequence comes from Clarias gariepinus, assembly GCF_024256425.1. NCBI lineage: Eukaryota > Metazoa > Chordata > Actinopteri > Siluriformes > Clariidae > Clarias > Clarias gariepinus. The sequence continues at coordinate 6,030,508 of NC_071122.1, read as the reverse complement.
CCCTCACCGCGGGGATGGTAATCCATGGACAGCTGGGGCTTCTCACTACGTCCATTGGGATCTTGTGTGAGTGTAGAAACTCGGCTGCAATGGACTTCTATCTTAAGAAGATCATGCCGGCTGTAGATGTTTTTTGCCCAACAGGATGTACTTGAAAAAAAACACAAACCGTACAAGCACCTAGAGTAGCACTGTGCCACTGCAACAGTGTGCGCCGCCATCTTGGCCCATCTTGTCGCCATCTTGTCGCCATCTTGCCTCAGGTTCCAAAGTCATGGCATTGTAGATTAGTGTATGATTGGGTGCGTAAGTGTATGTATGCTTGTGTCCTGGATGGAGTTGTCCCTTGAAAGTGTTATAATAATTAATCCTGCGTATGTACATAACCACTGAGCTGTCTCCTTTTGAAGCTCAGTATTTAATCCTGTGGATATAATTTGTATATAATGGATCTCAGTTTTTTTATGTTATTCTTCAGCAAAGCAGTGACCGTGTAATGTGAGGGTGTTAGCGTTGTTCTCTGTGTGCGAGATGCAGTTCTAGAACTATCTTCCTAATTAAATAAACCAGCATTATATCACACAAACACCTCTGGTAAAATGTTAGCTTTTACACTCTGTATAGACTCTAAGACATATTGAGCCAAATGCAAAATTATAAAAACGTTACAGTATATATTTCACTATGACACATTAGCTAGCTTTTATGCAAACTGATTTTTAGCTAGTGCTACTGTACTTTACAGCTCAGCTTACAGTTCTCATCTTTGATATACTTATCACTCTTTTGCCTCCTCTTTTCATCCTCTTTCTGCTTTTTCCTCACTCTGAAATGTTTAACAATCCAAATAAAATATAGCACAAGAGTTCCACATGCTAGCTCAAGAGCTTAAAGCTTCCAAACTTTATCTGTGCTGTACAGTAGCTTTGCCTCTGCTCAAAAAAAAAAAACTTTTTCAGACCTGTTTAAAAGCTTTTTTAAAGATTAATTACTGCAGGGTGATGTGCTATATTAAATCAAATAAATAAAAAGTTCATTATTATTATTATTATTATTATTATTATTATTAATAATAATAATAGTAATAATAATAATAATAATAATAATAATAATAATAATAATCATAATAATTATTATTATTATTATTATTATTATTATTATCTTCCCCTCCCTTTTAGCCCAGTTATAGCATAAATACATCTGTATTAAATATAATAAAACTGCAACTAATTTAACTAATAAACTAATAAAACATCCATGAAATTTCTTTTCTGATTCAAATACATATGCTATTATTCTGACAATCTGACATTTTCATTGCTAATATTCACAATATTTATAAAGAAAAGAAACCCAAAGAAAAGTAAAAAGAAAACAAAAATAATTCATAAATTTTATATATATATTTTCATTTTACTTTTATTTTATTGTAACTTATAAACCTGTAAATTTGTAGATTGTAAATTCATCCCCAATTCTTTAAAATTTTAAATTAAAAGTAAATAAACGAAAAAAAAAAAGCTATATAAGCATTTCACTGCGTATTATACAGTGTATGGTTGTGTACGTGACAAACAAAAATTTTAATTTGCATTCGAGAAGGAAAGAATAGAGGAGAAAAGTAAAGGAAAACAACAAAAAGAAAAATTGTATATATAAAAACTATAATCTAATTTTAAAAAATCATAATGGTGAAAATTTATTTAAATTTTTTTTATACTTTTCACATGACCTGAAAAATATATAGTATTCAAGGCAGCACTGGTTAGCACTGTGTCTGCACACCTCTCCAGGGTCTGGATTCGATTCCTGCCTCGGGTCTGTGTGCATGAAGTTTACCTGGTCTCCTCATACTTGGTGGGTTTCCTCCAACAGTCCAAAGACATGCAGATTAGGTTAAATGCCATTTCCAAATTGTATGAGTGTGCCCAGCAATGGCCTGGTACCCCATCCAGGAGATAAATATTACTATATTTATACTTGACACATGGATGAAGTCATTACGTTACATGACCAAATGACACGCAACTAGTTCCTAATGGCCATAAACTGGCTACATTTGAGTAAAAGTTACCCGGGAAGGGAATACAGTCTGGTTCCCACAGCTTCTACATCAGAGTACATCAATTACACACTTTATTCATCAGCCTGGAGGCTAGCGACCAACTGAGCCCAATTAAAAAAGAGACATCATGCAATACACCGAGATGTATTTTGATTTCGAGTGTGTGAGTTTAGTGAAAGAGAGTGAAATCAGGAAAACCACTGCTGCGAGTTAAGCCGTTTGAAGAGCGCTACAGTGCGTTGCTTGATTTAGACAGATTTAAAGAGTGTGAGCTGTTTATCTCAGCAAATGATCAAAGCAGGCAAGTTTTTAAAGACCTTAAGCAAGCAGGAAGTTCTAATCTGCAACAGCAAAAAAAAAAAAAGATTCCATGTACTTTACGACGCCGTGGGTCCCTCAGCCCTCAGCACTGTGGTGGAGCTGCTGTTATTAATACCACAGTTATTAATGAGACACGTGTGCTGGAAGAATGAAGGGAGAAGATGTTATTAGGCAGTTTCTGATTTCTGCTTTGAGCCATGGTGCACAAGCTCACATGTTAATAAAGTGCACAGAAGTGAACAAAAAACGCATCCTGCATAATGCTTTACCTGACACATGGTATACTCACTTTAATTTGAGGTGTTTTACTGAAAATGATCATTTAGGTAAAAAAAATAAATAAATAATTATCCCATGGAGCAGCATCACTGCCTCATGTAAAGTCAAGTGTTCATCTCTAAAGATGAAGAGAGGAGATGATCAACTTCCTGAAAAAGTAAAGAAAAACATCAGTGATGATATTACTGAATATGGTAGCATTAGACAGACAAAAGGATGGATGGATGGATGGATAGATGAATGGATGGATGGATGGATGGATGGATGGATGGATGGATGGATGGATGTGCTATGACAGGCCCAGCATTGTGTGTGCTGTGCTGAGGACGGTACCCGGGGATTATGCTGGGGAAAGGTCACTTCACTCTGCACATCCTCCATCTCATGTCCTGAATACTGAAGAATTTATACTCTCTCAATTTTACTTCTACTGATATCCCCATGCAGATGACCCAGTGTAGTCAGGGGCCCTTTACCTTCTCTCTCACCTCCTTCATTTCCTGTCTCACCTTCTATTCTCTCTTCTTTACTCCTTTATGCTTTTTTTTCTCTCACCTTGTTCTTCTCTTCTCTTCCATCCCCTTCCGGCTGCACCCATCTCCTTTCTCAACTCATTTTCTCTCTCTTCCATCCTCTGTCTTTACATTTAGGGCATTTGGCAGATGGCCCTATCCAGAGCCAATTATAATTTATTTTGTTATACATCTGAGCAGTTGAGAGCTAAGGGCCTTCCTCAAGTCCAAGAGCTTGTCCTCATCTTCTCCTTTTATTCACCTCCTGCTTCTCCTCTTTATGTGCTCCCTTACTTCTCTTCTCTTTTTACCTTCTCCCCTTTCCATTTTTAATCTTCTATCACTTCTGCCACTTTCACAAACTTTCACAACTTCTTCTTCTAGCCCATGCTTCTTCATTCACTCTCCTGCTTTCACTTTCTCTCCTTCTTTTCACCTCCTCTTGCTTTTCTTTTCTTATTTTACTCTTACTTCTTTCCTCCTCTCTTGTCTTTCTTTCATGTCTCATTTCCTTTCCTCTCCTCTATTCTTATTTTTCCCTCCTTTCTTCTGTCCTTTACTATCTGCCCATCTTATCTCGTTCTCCATTCCTCTCTTCTCTTCTTTCATTTTCCTATCAACATATTGTCTTGTTTCCCTCCCTCTTTCCTGCTCTTCTCTTCTCGTCCCTTCCTCATCTCCTCTTTTCTAGTTCCCTCTCCATCTCTCTCTTTCTCCTCTTCTTTTTTCACCACATGCAGCGAGAGAGAAAGGTGACCTGTCACGGTGATAAAGGACCGTGCGCGTGCCGCCGAGCGCGCGATCTGTTACCAGAGACGGCGCCCTTAATGAGTCCAAACCTCGCACCTGTTTCTCATCAAACCCCGCCGAGCGTTGGCGCAGCAGACGATTGCTCTAACGCGAGCCAATTTTATACCTCGTGAAACATGACAGCTGCGTGACGGCCGCTTCATTTTCTGTTGCATTCATTTGCATGGCGGAGGGATTGATCGGGTCGACGTGCTTAGGCTAACTCTACCGTCCGGCTGGTAATGAAGAGCGGCACTAGGAGGAAGATCCGCAGTGCTGGAGCTTGTTAACACAAACCTGAGGAAAGAAGTGTGTTAAACACAGCCTCAGAAACACTTCTTCATTCAAACCTGTAGCTTGTTTCAGACTTGGAAACAGGAATGCAAAACCTTACAGAAAATCTCCACCTTGAAAAATGTTTAATATGTTCACGGTAAAATAACTGCAACGTGCGTAGTGTTTCTTTGTTGATAGATGGTTTCGCATTGTAAAAGAAATCCAGAATAAAAACAGAACCGTTGAGACTTTGAAACAAATCCTGGACCGGGATTCCGAAAATGCAATCAAGCTTGGGACCTGACTAGGTTATTTCATGATCTATAAGATAATGATCATGATCTTGTTGATGACCGTATCGAAAAGAGACCGCATTGTATCACAACAGAACGAGGTGGTATCAAAAAGTTTTGGTCTGAACAGATGGCAGCACAAGGCTGCACGCACAATCACAGGGAGCACCAGCCTTCATAAGTCAGTGTGCCAAAATTGCCCTATGTATCTCAGAAGCTGTGCAACTGGTGCTATTATAATCACGTGTTACTACCTCTGAGATTTTATCATGGACAGCAAGTTGGAACAAAGAGTGACATTGAAATTCTGTGTGAAACAAGTCCATACCAGTCCAGGTAATCCTCACGTGTAATTTGAATATACACCATGTTGCTGCTGCCAAGTTCATCCTCAGGCTGCTGACCCAGGGGCAAAAGGAACATTGCATTGAAATCTGCCAAGAACTCTGTCAGCATGCCCTGGATGACCTGTTCCTCATGTAGAGGATCATTACGAGTGACGAAACTTGGATGCATCGTCACAACTGAAAAAGGCAAGGCAGGTCCGCTTATCAACTTTTTTTTATGGAAATTCGCGGCATTGTGCATCAGCAATCCATCACCAGGGGCTAGACAATCAATAGCAAATTCCACTGCTAGGTTTTAAGGCATCTAAGGGAGGACGTACGGCAAAACCAACCAGATCTGTAGTGCACAAACGTTTCGATACCACCTCCTATATCTAGTACCTATCTATAAGCATTTAGCTAGGTATCACCTTATTATCATGCTAGCTATTGTTAAAAGTTAGGACAAACCATCCTTAGCTAATGTTCTCCAATGTCTATTGTTTCATTAGTAAATGTTATAATCTGGAAATAAAACCAGTGTGTATTCTGATCTTGTCACATTTTGTGTGTGTGTGTGTGTGTGTGTGTGTGTGTGTGTGTGTGTGTGTGTGTGTGTATGAATTTTTTTGGTGCTTCTGAATTTTTTCTATATTTAATGTAAGAGTTTAATCTGCTTTGATCTGAGATGGTGCAATTTGTCCTTTGAAATTCAATCTAGTATACAATAACCACCATAAAATGTTTCATAAGGATTACGTCTGACTCAATGCTTAATAATTTAGGCACTGTTTGCTGAGACTTTAAGTTGCATCTTGTCAAAGACATTATTGACTTGTGAAAAAAACAATCACCATTAGCAAATTTTTTATTTCCAATCCAAAACATTGTAACTCTTTTTGTCTAACCATTTAGAGGCACATTTAATGATCGAGGCTCAATTTCTTCTCTCTTTATTTATTTTTTCTAAGGATGTCTTTGGTTCATTAAGTCTTTGGATTTCTCTGTCTGATTGTAGTACGACACCAAAAAAAGGATCTCTGCCGAGACGTCTCTAAGACACACATACTTCCTCAGTCTGGGAGAGAACATTCATTCCTTATCAGACAGTGAGTCACTTCATTATTATTTTTTTTTTACTACACTACAGCTATTAAATATTCAGTTTGGTCTCTGTATATCATTTAACTTTTTTTTTTCCTTTTTTTTTCTTTATGCAGCTTCTTCAGTGTTCTCACTAAAGGAGGTGCAGCTTCAGAAGGATCCCGGCCACCGGAGCTCAGTTTTTCATCCAGGTAGTGCAGTTTACATTTTAATAACTCAGACAGTTGATGTTACCTTGTGAATTCGTTTAACATTGCTAAAATCCCTGTCTCATTAGTTTTGGCACAGCTTTCAACTGGAAAGTGTCGGGTTTGGTGGAATATCCATAATCTCATGACATGTGGTTTTCTGGTTTCCTGGGTGGAGATCTAAACAGTGCAAACTATTCATTGGACAAACTCAATCATGACAGAAACATTCTGATTAGTGTAGTTATATGCAATATCATAGCATATATAAAATATAGGATGAGGCTTTTTATATATCGGTAGAAGGATGCTGAGGTTGGAACTGCAGGCAGGAGGTCTAGAGGAAGACCAAAGAGGAGATTTATGGATGCAGTGAGAGAGGACATGAAGTTAGTTGGTGTGAGAGAAGAGGATGAAGAGAATAGGGTTAGATGGAGGCAAATGATTCGCTGTGGCGACCCCTGAAAGGGAACAGCCGAAAGACAAAGAAGAAGATGAGGCTATTTATAGGCATTTCTATTATGCTGGAAAAATGGATCTTAAAGTTTCAGTTTGCTAACAAACCCCCAGTAATGTTGCATGATTAGAAGTTATTTGGGTTATATGTTTATGTATTCTATGTTCTCCAGATGTTCAGACAGAATGGCTAAATTTACATCTAAATCAAAATTTTCTTAAAGCTTTAAAATGTAAAAAAAAATAAAAATAAAAATGTTAAAAATGTAAAACTCAATGCTCCCACAAAGTGGGCGTGTTAATACTCCAGATGAAATACCCCCGGGAGCATTTTTTTCATACCTCGACCTCCCTCTGTTTCACTCCTTCTCTGCCTGGTGTCTGTGTACTGTAAATAAGCTACTGTTGAGCCACGCACCTTCAGAGAACACCAGAACCGAATATTCTTGGGGTGGGGGTTTGAGTAATGTAAAAAAAAAAAAAAAAGACAAAAAAATACATTTTGCATACTATACTATACTATACTATACTATACTATACTATACTATACTGTATGGGTCACTAACAGGCGGACCGCGGTCCAGATCCAGATGGCTTCCTGTACAGACCCGGACCTATAATTAATCGTTTAATGAGGCGCTCCATTTTAAACCGCTGCAGCTTTTCCTGTTTTTACAGTACTGGTTTAGTGGACCCGGAAACCAGTTGAATGCAAGTAAAGCCAGTTCACGTGATTCTACACAGCCAAATAAATCTGTGCATCTCAGGTGGCAAAAACACTACAGGCCGATTAGGAAGAGGCAAGTGACGGAGCGATACAATAAGAGACAAGTGAGCAGGAGAAATACGAACGGAGAGAGAAGGAGAGAGCGGCAGATGGGCAGAGAAACAGATGGAGAGAGTAGGAGACAGGCAGAGAAACCCTAACATAAATAATTATAATACAGTGGAACCTTGAATTGCGAGTAACTTGGTCTGCGAGCGTTTTGCAAGACAGACAATTTTTTTTAATGAATTTTAACTTAATAGACCACGAAGTCTTTGTTAAAGAAGTTTCCCAACAGACTTGTGTGCGTGTGAAGCTGAAGTTTCACAAACGCTATGGGAACACTCTCCGTGTGACTGGTTGTTGAAGCATGTGTGTCAAACACTTCAAAGATTTTGGCATATACTTTATAACCGTGGTCAGGTGACGTCATTTGATTGGGTGCACCAAAAGGTTATAAATAGGCATGAACCGGAAACATCCTCAGGTCTTTTTGTCTTCAGGACTGCATTGTTGTGTTTGTGTGTGTGTGCAAGCACTTTTTCAAAAAGAAAGTGAAAATAAAAAGTGTCTTATTACTCACCAGAAAGATGGCAGAGTTAGACACAAGTCCGTCCCTCTGTGTAGAAGAATATCTCGCTAAAAGCGATCTCCACGTTTCTGTTTTCAGTGTTGGGGGAAGAGCACGCTATCCTCGGGCTTCAGGGAGCAGGTAAGTATTGCGATTTCTCCCGATTAAAGTCCCTCGCGCTCGGCTCGACGTCTTTAAAACGAAACCGCGAGCCGCGGCGCATTTGAATAATGAGCCTTTTACCGTCCACTTCTCAAGCGTGCTTCGGCGCTTCTTGTGAAGGGGGGAAGAACTGTCTTTCTCGCTTCTGCGGAAATGGAAACTATCACTTCAGAGCACTCCTCTAATGATGAGCGAGGGTATTAGTTGTTGTTAGAGGTGATAACACGCGCGGTCTAACGCGTACACCTCGATATACATATATATATATATATATATATATATATATATATATATATATAAAATTAATAAATAAATAAATAATAAGATCCAGCAAACGCTCAAAGTTAGACGACAGGTTTCTGTTGGCCGGCCGGAGGAGGGGCCTCAACGATTGCCCCTCCCCTTCTTGGCGCCTTCCATGATAAGTTAACTGTTCCATGGAATAAGTCGTATTCATCCCGTGTTTTGTGCTATCGACATTGATTTGTTCGATTGTCGTTGATGCGAAAAAGCGCGTTTTTTTTATGATGATGCTCCAGATTGAAGAGACGCTTGCAGGCTATCTCACTCCTGGGAGCTCATCCTTCCTGAAAAAAAAATCCACACTCCCCACCAAGCCGTGCAGACTAACATCTTCGATGGTGGGAAAAGCTTTTTCAGGCAGCGGGTAGGGCTGGTGCTGCCCTGCACACAAGCCTGTGTATGCCCACTTTGCAGGCATACCAGGCTGACCTACTGATAGATCTGAGCACAGACGGGTCTGTCGATGATGCGGCGTTTGCAGAACTACGCCGAACCACAGATTATTTCTTTGATCAGACGGCCTGTGCTATCGGCCATTCTATGGCTGCCATGGTCGCCACGGAGAGACAGCTGTCACCTAACCTCACAGACATCAAGGACAGGGATCGTATCTTCCTCCTTGATGCCACCATCTTGCCTTCCGGGCTTTTTCAAAGCTCTGTGAGCAGGCCTTTGAGAGGTTTCTCCCTGCCGTGCTCAAGGGGTCAGAACTGTCGGCCACCCAGTCCTGACCAGGTCCGGTTCGCGCCAGGCGTGAAGCGCATAGGGTTGGCCGAGCCAAGCACCCACTTGTAGATTGGGGCGGGACTCGCCGCCCCTCGCAGTCCGTTTCAGGGAGGCCATGGTTCAATCTTCGCCACCACTGGTGTTTCGGGGAGCAGTGGTCTCCAGCGAAATGTTAGGTAGAACATGTTCCCCTGCCAGACAGAGAATCAGGCTATTATAGTCAGTATTTCTTGGACACGGGGGGTTGCGTCCAATTTTACATTTTGTTGGCTGAATATAAAAATGTTGACAGCCAAAATGATTGTTTCTCAAATACAACCAGAGCTTTGGTTTTGTGACAATCCACCTGAAGGATGCATATTTTTATTGCCACAACACAGGAAGTTCCTGAGGTTCGCTTTCGGGCGAAGCCTACCGGTATTGGGTCCTTCCATTTCTATGATTCCAGGGCACCTGTATCCTGAATTACCCAGACGACTGGCCGATTCTGGCTCAGTCTTAGCAGCTAGCGCTTCGACATCGAGATGTCATCCTAGCTCACTTCAATTCTTAGGATTGAGATTCAACGCCACAGAAAGCAATTTCTTTCCTGCTCAAGCACAACATATTATGGGAGTCATATAAGATTCGGCCGCAATGCGGGCACAGCTGTCTCCTGATTGTGTCGAATCCATTCTCAATACCCTAAAGGAGATCAAGCTAGGCCAGAAAGTAAATTTACTACTTTCAGAGAGTGTTCGGTCTCATGGCAGCTGTTTCCACGGTAATACCCTTGGACGTTCTGCAGATGAGATTGCTTCAGTCGTGGCTAAAAGCCAGGGGATTTCATCCAAGGGCCAATCCCCAGAGGCAATATGGGTTACGCGCCGAGAGCTTCGTACCCTTTCTATGTGGTTCAGACCCTCGTCCTTGACTCTGGGTCCCACTCTAGGTCCGTGTTGTCGTCGCAAGCTGCTAATGACAGACGCTTACCTCACAGGCTGGGATGCGGTCTTAGATGGCCGTCCAGCCCAAGGGATCTGGAGGGGTCATCTTCTCACATGGCACATCAATTGCCTTGAAACGATGACTCTATTTCTGGCCCTGAAATACTCCCTCCAGCAGTTAAGAGGCTACCATGTCCTAGTGACTGTGCTCGCGCCGCCAAGATTCTGCTTTGGGGCACAGGACAAGTTCCTGCCCCTCAGGATGATTTACATTCCAGGGCAGATGAATATGGGAGCAGACTTTCTGTTCAGGCAAGCTGTGACACACAGTGTTTGGAAACCCCACCCCGAAGTAGTCAATCCTCTAGAAGAAGTTATGCCCTCAAATGGAATGTATTAAAAATTGGTGCACAGCAAAAGATGTAGACCCAGTCCACTGCCAAATTGTTTTAGTGCTGGAGTTCCTACAAGAAAATTGACTTTGGGCTCATGCCCTAGTATTCTCAGAATGTACATAGCCGCTATTTCAGCTTGTCGGGTCTTGGCCCCTAGGCTGGTCAAAGCTATTCAGCATCCTCACCCCAACCATCTTCCGAAGGTTCCATTTTCGACTATGCACCCAGTTGTTCTTAAAGCCTCTTTCCTCCGCCTTTACAGCTCTGAAGCAGTAAAGACTTCACTCCACTGTGCTCTTCAGATTTACAGTACATCCACTGCACTAGCCAGTGATGTAAATCAGAGCAGGTTTTTATACAATGTGGGGACCGCAGCTGTAGGGCGGCGGCCACTGGACAAATTCTGTCACATTGGTGAGAGATGTTATTGCCCTATGAGGCGCGTGGAAGACTTCGCCTCTAGTAATTAGGGCCCATTCAACCAGGGGGCTTGCCTCATTGATTGCTCTGCAAGAGGCATCCCCTTGAAGCAAGTGTGTGATGCGCATAGCCATAACCCTAATGACTACACAACATTCTTCCTTTCTTAGCTTCCACCACTTTGTCCTCTTCACCTTCCTCACCACCAGGGTTATTTTACACACCACCATTCTGTGTTGTCTGGCTACACTCTCCCCTACCAACACTTTGCAGTCACTAATCTCTTTCAGATTACAACGTCGACACAAGGTGTAGTTTACCTGAGGGCTTCTGCCTCCACTCTTATATGTCACCCTCTATATGTTCCTGCCTCTTCCGGAAAAAAGTATTTACTACTGCCATTTCCACCTTATTTGCAAAGTGCACCACCATCTGTCCTTCTACATTCCTGTCCTTAAGACCAAACCTGCCCATCACATTTTCATCACCTCTGTTCTCTTCCCCAACATGTCCATTGAAGTCTGCACCAATCACCACTCTCTCACCTCTGGGGATGCTCTGCATCACTTCATCTTACTCATTCCAGAATGTCTCCTTCTCTTTTAACTCACATCCTACCTGTGGGGCATAGCCACTAACAACATTTAACATCATCCCTTCAATATCCAGCTTCATACTCATCAACCTGTCTGATACTCTTTTTACCTCTAGAACATTTCTAACAAACTCCTCTTTCAGTATAACTCCTACTCCTTTTTTTCTTATCCACACTATGGTAAAACAATTTGGACCTTGATCCTAAGCTTCTAAGCTTCTAGCCCTTGCTACCTTTCCACCTGGTCTCCTGGACGCACAGTATATCCACCTTCCTTCTCTGCATCATATCAACCAATTCTCTTGCCCCTTCCTGTCATAGTCCCTACTATCACTTCTAAACTCTTGCCTTTCCTTTTCTCTCTCCACTTTTTAACACGCCTTGCTCCTCTCCTTTTTTGACCAACAGTAGCCCAATTTCCACCGGCACCCTGTAGGTCAACAGCACACTTGGCCTCAACGTGAGCTCTTCTCCGACTGGGAAGGGGCCTTAATAGTGAACACAGTGCCTTCCTTGTTGGTGACTGGATCACAAAAGTTAGTGCTTGGCACAGAGAAAGTGCTGTGGCAGCGCATGCAGTCCTTTAGCCACATTTTTAGCCATACAGTGATCAAATGGCTTATTCAGGTAACTCGCCTTGAAGTTCTTGGAGTGTGTAGTATCGCTTCGCCCACATGTCTGCTCTTGCCACCTAACAAAAGGCTCAGAGCTTTAAATCTTCCAGGATGTCCGAAAGCAAGCGTAAAAGTGATGAAGCTGGTACTGTTAAGAAGTGCCACGCAATAATGATGGTGAGAAATTAGAAATTATTCCAGAAATTCTTTTAATGTCATCAGGTCCTTTAAAATGTCAGGAGAGCATGGAAACCCACCATTGTCTCCCTACCAGCTACAAAGAACCTCTGAGAAAGAACAATACAGTACACTGATACAGTACATGGCGATTTAACTTCTTTTTTTTCTTGCCATTTTAGGTCGGGGAAAGAACCGCCGACAAAGTATATTCTAACAGCTGATATATGGAGGAGGAAGATCATCACAATGAAGAAAATGGCTGTAAATCTGAGCAAACTGCCCAGCTGTATCCCAAAACCTCCTTACTTTAGCACACACTGGACACACACTCACAGCTGACTGAAGTTAAATCAATTCACTGTTGATTAAGTGAATTGGACAAAAGAATAGCTGATTACTCGTAGCTCCCTGTTGTGCTCCCTCAACACTCATATCTCAAACTGTAAAGACAAAAAAAAAAAAAAAAAAATCTTATAAAAATCTTAACACTTATCTTAAAAGTTACTTGGATCATATTTATGACCATTAAAAAAATAAAGAAATACAGTATCATGGTATAAAATCAATTAAAGGACAAATCCACCCCAAAGAACATGTATAATCATATCTGTAATTAATATAATCTACAAATGAAGCCCAAATTAATTTTAGAATTAAATTCTGAAAGCTTATTTGTTTTTTCTTTTGATATTTACAGTTTTTTTGTTGACATGTTGATCTGTTTTCATGTTTGTTAATGGTTTACCCACAATGCCAATATTTCAATATAATGTAGATAGATAGATAGATAGATAGATAGATAGATAGATAGATAGATAGATAGATAGATAGATAGATAGATAGATAGATAGATAGATAGATAGATAGATAGATAGATAGATAGATAGATAGATAGATAGATAGAAAGAAAGAAAGAAAGAAGTTTACACATTAAACATGGACCAGGGTGGAGTTTTCCTTTAATTGTAAACAAATTTTATGCTCATGAGAAACTTGGAAAGTCTGTCGCAGTTATACAGGGACATGTTCTCAAAGATTTAAAAGTTAAAATTAAATAATATCAGTAGATGTCTAGATTTTTCTTTTCTTTTTAAATTTTTTTCAAATTCAAAAACTCATATCAGGGTTAAATAAAATTTTTGTTACAGATGTTAAAGACAAGGTTTCCAGAATGCAAATCAGTAATCATGTATAAAATAAGTCAGGTGAAACACAGGACATGTGCGATTGTAGGTGAATAATCAACAACAGGCTTATGTAAAGAAGTCTAGTCAGTGGGATTTCCAATATTATTTCTCTTCTCATTTGGTTGCTTGTCTCACATGCCCTAAATTACCTTCAAATTGGCTACGAATTAGTTATGAAATGGTATAACTCCACTACAAATCCTGCAAAACTCATGCTGAACTCTCACAACCTGGCTTAACACTTTTGACCTAGGTAAAGTGTCTACTACACTACAAAATGTCAAGTCCTGCTGTAATTTCTCACCTGCTACCAGCCACCAGGATTTAGAGACCTGTGACCACAGATGCTACTAACCTGCAGCACACTTTTGTAATAAACCTCCCCATACACTCTGTAATATCTAATATCTAATAGAGTGTGCTATTTAGTATTTCAGTGCACAGGGTGAAACTTAGCCATGCGATTAGTATCTATTCAATTCGATTAAATTTTATTTATATGTACATTTCCAAAAATCTGGAAAAAAATGTAAAAGATGTGAGAAAATATGTTTAAATTATAATTATCAGATTGTCCCTCATGAGCAAGCCAAGGGTGACGGTGGCAAGGAAAAACTCTCAAGAGGTGATTACAAGTGCTATAGTAGTAGCAGCTCCAAGCAAGGAATTCTGTATTTTATTGGACTCTACAATCCATTACAAAGAGACAATAAGCACCAATAAGTGCTAAAAAAAAAAACCCACTATAAATTAGACCTGCAGCAATTAAATTTTTATTTAACTGCTACTGTAAACTTCTCAAAATTGCACCAACTTGGGATAAAATTCAGAAACGTGGAAAAACCTCAATGTTGATTATTTTCCTAAAACACCACAGCCTGATGCAATTTATTTTATTCATACCACAGCAATTTAAGAACAATTTGAATTTTTTTATATATATATATATATATATATATATATATATATATATATATATATATATATATATATAAATTAACATGTCATTCTTTATGGATACATTTAGGGTTTTGTTTCTCTCCTATAAAGTTAAAAAGTATTACTAATATGGGGAAAAAACACAACCAACTTTCTGACAGTTACAGATGTTGAATGTTAAACAACTTCTAAGAAAAAATCGGCTATTTAAATACAAACATTAAATTCAGTTATTATTCCCTGCGGTTAAGCAGTTATTATAGAAATGGCAACATTTTAGATGATGCGCATAAAAAAAAAAAAACTCCTGCCCAGTCAGATTTAAGAATTCAGCAGTGCTGTATATAATGAGCAAGTGAAACGATGATTGAATAGACAATTGTCTGTTGTTTCCACACAAATCGATAGCCTTGGGGATTGGATTAGATGTTAAAAAACACAGAGACGAGCATGTCCAGAGTCTGAAGGTTTAAATTTGACAAATTGATGATAATATGACATACATGATGGTGAAGCCATTTCTTGAGATATATGGTTGTATGTCATCTGTAGTATTAAACACACTGAACACTGTCACTTTTGTGCGTTTACCTCAGAGATGAAAATGTTCTTCGAAGCATCTAAAGGTGCCTTGTACAAACCAATTACAGTATGATGAAGGGTCCAATTTTTTAAATAATTATTATTGTTATTACTATTTTAATAGGTATTTTAATACTGTTATAGGTTATAGAGATGTTGCTCTCCATCAACAATTGCACATGATTTATTGCTTGGTATGATGAAACTGCTCTACCGTGTTTGCACATGGCATCCAAGTGTCCTAAATTTTGTTGTTGCCTGATCTTTTCTTTTCAACCCAATATTTCCCTTACAAAAAAAAGCACTATATGTTTTTAGTCGAAGCCATCAAATACAGAGAATCATAGTGACATTTTATAAATAGAGTAAAAAGCATTAAAAGTACAGGAAGAAGGAAGAAAGAGTGACAATGAGCATGGCTGTGTTCCAGTACTACCCCTCATCATTTCCCCATATGATTTTCTTCCCATCTGTTCTAGCACCTTATTATCAGGGGTGAAATTTGTTAGACGAGCGCTGAGGTGTTGGAAAGATCTAATCAACATGAGAGTCAACATGACTTTTTCCCCACAAAGCCCCCCATAAAACAATAAGATAATAATTTATATTTAATTTGCTCCTGAAATTGGGTTTCGTACAGCCGTCGTCTCACACGTCACATAACGGAAGTGAAAGTGCCTATTATGGCAGATAAAATGTACCCTATGGTGGATAAAACATGATAGCATGCACTCTATGACAAGGTGTTGTTATACATTTAAATGCAAACTATGGTGCACTGGCAAGGGAGAAAATAAGAAGAATTGGCAATGAGCTCCCCCACATGACAAAATGACTTGAGGTGCCCTAAAATAAGACAACATGCTCTCTTAACTTCCTTATAAGAAAATAATTGCCCTATAAGATCTACACCTACTTACGAGTGTCAAAATTAGATGTTGTGCTCTGTAAATTTCTCTACACACAAGAAAATTAAATGGAGTTCCCTACAGGCTATGCAACAAACTACCTGTGAGCAAATAAGACAAAGTGCCCTAAAGGTTTCCCTACATAACAAAATAAATGCCATGCCCTGTAAACTGCCCTGGAAAATGGGATGACAGCCTGCAAACATCCTTACATGTCTCTACATGTAACAAAATAGATTATGCCCTGTAAACACCCCTACATGCAAGAAAATAAGATGGAGTTCCCTATAAGCTGTTCTACATGAAACATAATGAGACTAAGTGCTCTTTTAACTTCCCTACATGCAAGATAATCATCTGAAATGCACTATAGTTTAATCTGGATGTAAGAAAAAGAGAGGTAAATGCCCTATAGACTCCCTACATGTAAGAAAATAGATGGCATGCCCTCCAAACCATCCCTACATTCAAGGAATGAGGAAGATGTAGTAACCTTTAAATATCCTTGCATCCCAGAGAATGACGGAGATAAAGTGCCCTGAAGTCTCCTTTGCATGTAAGAAAATAAAACAGTGTGACTGGTAAACTTCCTTGCATGCAAGAAAGTGAAATGAAGTGCACTCATGGCTCTTGGTTTCCCACATAAACGAAAAATTTTATTAAGTGCCCTATAGGCTCCTTATAAGTGAGAATAGGTTGCCGTACATGTAAATGTCATTATATGCAAGAAAAGATGGAGGTCCCCTATAGGTGCTTCAGTTCTTACATTATTTTTTCAGCATCTCATGAAAATGATTATTTTGAAGTAAAAAAAAAACCATTAGTATGGTACCATTCCTAAGCATTGAGCAAGTGGCCAATTGTATGTGATTTCAAAGAAGCAGTCTCTTCCTGAGGGGACATTGACGAGGGTGTGTATGGTACTGGAAAACAGGAGAGAGAGAGAGAGAGAGAGAGAGAGAGAATAATATATAATCCATAATCATAGGAGAAAATCCCTTTTGTGTGTTTTTGTGATTAAATATAAAAAAATTTAATAATATATTGGAGAGAATTAATATATATGTATTTTAACAAGTGTTTTCCTTCTTCTCAGTGAATATTTTGCCAGGAGATTGACTGTATTAAATACATTTAGATTATGTCTACATGTTTTATAAATAAAAAAGAGAAAGATTTAGATTTTTGTATAAAATGTGCTATTAAATATTTTGTGTGATGTTTATTCTATATTTCAGTGTCTTAAAGCTGACTGTATTGTGAGTGATGAAGAAGCCAAAAGTGATTAAAATAAATGAAGAACTAAGTAAATTATAAAGCTCAATATTTTTTCCTGTGCTGTCACTTTCGAAACATTAGCAGGATTAATAACACTTATCCACCAAATGTATGCAAATCTATTATTATAATTATTATTAATAATAATAATAATAATAATAATTAATAAATAAGTGAATGACCCATAATAAAAAATGTGTTAGTCTCAAACAGCTGGATAATGTATAGACATTCATTAGTAAATCATGACTGTTGATTATGACAGTATATTTAGAAAATATTTCATAGCAGGATCAGAGGACTACACTGTAAAGGTGTTTATAAACATGCTGGTAGGTATTTGCATTTTTTTCTCCACATAAGTAAATTAAAATACATACATACATAAAGTAAATATTACATAATATAAAAAATTTCCAGGGAAAAATAATAAATACATGTAAAAAAAAAAAAAAACTTGGTGGCCAAATTTCAATGATTGTACATTTCACCAGTAAGAACAGAGTGTGAAGGTTTAATTAGCAGAGTAATAGCACAGTTTTGCTTAAAATATTGCAATGCACACAACATTATAAGTGCCATATTAGAGTTCAAAAGAGGACAAATTGTTGGTGCGCGTCTCCCTAGCGCATCTGTGACCAAGACAGCAAGTCTTTGTGATGTATCAAGAGCCACGGTATCCAGGGTGATGTCAGCATACCACCAAGAAGGAGGAACCTCATCCAACAGGAGTAACAGTGGACACAAGAGGAAGCTGTCTAAAAGGGATGTCCGAGTGCTAACCCTAATTGTTTCCAAAAAACGCAAAACCACGGCTGCCCAACTTACTGCAGAATTAAATGTGCACCTCAACTCTCCTGTTTTCACCAAAACTGTTCGTCGGGAGCTCCACGGGGTCAATGTACATGGCCGGGCAGAGGCCCTACACCATACCAATGAATTATTGTGGTTTAAAACCAGACAATTTCGTTGCCCAACCATTGTATATATATATATAGTGGTGTGAAAAACTATTTGCCTCCTTCCTGATTTCTTATTCTTTTGCATGTTTGTCACACTTAAATGTTTCTGATCATCAAAAACCGTTAACTATTAGTCAAAGATAACATAATTGAACACAAAATGCAGTTTTTAAATGAAGGTTTATGTTATTAAGGGAGGAAAAAAACTCAAAATCTACATGGCCCTGTGTGAAAAAGTGATTACCCCCCTTGTTAAAAAATAACTTAACTGTGGTGTATCACGCCTGAGTTAAATTTCTGTAGTCACCCCCAGGCCTGATTACTGCCACACCTGTTTCAATCAAGAAATCACTTAAATAGGAGCTACCTGACACAGAGAAGTAGACCAAAAGCTCCTCAAAAGCTAGACATCTTGCCAAGATCCAAAGAAATTCAGGAACAAATGAGAACAAAAGTAATTGAGATCTATCAGTCTATCAGTCTAAAGCCATTTCTAAAGCTTTGGGACTCCAGCGAACCACAGTGAGAGCCATTATCCACAAATGGCAAAAACATGGAACAGTCGTGAACCTTCCCAGGAGTGGTCGACCGACCAAAATTACCCCAAGAGCGCAGAGACAACTCATCCGAGAGGCCACAAAAGACCCCAGGACAACATCTAAAGAACTGCAGGCCTCACTTGCCTCAATTAAGGTCAATGTTCATGACTCCACCATAAGAAAGAGACTGGGCAAAAACGGCCTGCATGGCAGATTTCCAAGGCGCAAACCACTTTTAAGCAAAAAGAACATTAAGGCTCATCTCAATTTTGCTAAAAAACATCTCAATGATTGCCAAGACTTTTGGGAAAATACCTTGTGGACCGACGAGACAAAAGTTGAACTTTTTGGAAGGTGCCTGTCCCGTTACATCTGGCGTGAAAGTAACACAGGATTTCAGAAAAAGAACATCATACCAACAGTAAAATATGGTGGTGGTAGTGTGATGGTCTGGGGTTGTTTTGCTGCTTTAGGACCTGGAAGGCTTGCTGTGATAGATGGAACCATGAATTCTACTGTCTACCAAAAAATCCTGAAGGAGAATGTCCGGCCATCTGTTCGTCAACTCAAGCTGAAGCGATCTTGGGTGCTGCAGCAGGACAATGACCCAAAACACACCAGCAAATCCAGCTCTGAATGGCTGTAGAAAAACAAAATGCCGTTATTGCTGCTAAGGGTGGCCCAACCAGTTATTAAGTTCAGGGGGCAATTACTTTTTCACACAGGGCCATGTAGGTTTGGATTTTTTTTCTCCCTAAATAATAAAAACCATCATTTAAAAACTGCATTTTGTGTTTACTTGTGTTATCTTTGACTAATGGTTAAATGTGTTTGATGATCAGAAACATTTTGTGTGACAAACATGCAAAAGAATAAGAAATCAGGAAGGGGGCAAATAGTTTTTCACACCACTATATATATATATATATATATATATATATATATATATACACACACACACAGTGACGTTAAAAACAATAGCAGTGTGTTGAAAGAAGTGAGTAAAGTTTCATATCCATATGATAAATAATTTAAATCACATAATGCATAAACACCCTGCACATTCTATTCTGAATCACAACATGAAAAAAAGTTGCTAAATGTATTATTAATTTAATGTAAGTGAAGAAAAACAAATATTAGTCTGTTCAAAAAAATAGCACTGTCATCACTCATCTTTACAAAGTGATGAATTTACCGTTTAAACAAAAATGCTTGAAGTTTAACACATTTTCACATCTGTAACTATTGTACTACTGTACACGCCACAATTCCTCTGCATTTCTTGGTTTTGCCTCAGAAACAGCATTTTTAATGTCAGCCCACAGGTGTTCTATTGGATTAAGGTCTGGGGATTGGGGTGGCCACTCCACAACGTTAATCTTGTTGGTCTGGAACCAAGATGCTACTCGCTCACTGGTGTGTTTGGGGTCGTTGTCTTGTTGAAACACCCATTTCAAGGGCATTTCCTCTTCGGCATAAAGCAACATGACCTGAAGTTTTCT
The DNA here is from genome assembly GCF_024256425.1 of Clarias gariepinus. Taxonomy (NCBI): domain Eukaryota; kingdom Metazoa; phylum Chordata; class Actinopteri; order Siluriformes; family Clariidae; genus Clarias; species Clarias gariepinus. The sequence continues at coordinate 6,010,341 of NC_071122.1, read as the reverse complement.
GATGTACTCAAATTCATCCATGATCCCTGAAATGTAATAAATATGCCCAACACCATAGTACGAGAAGCATTCCCATGTCATGATGCTTGTGCCTCCATGCAATTCAATGTTTGGGGGGTCGCCTGACAAACTGTCTGCGGCCTCTAGACCCAACAAGAACAATCTTGCTTTTATCAGTCCACAAAACATTTCTCTTTAGGCCAGTCAGTGTGTTCTTTTGTAAACTGTAACCTCTTCAGGACGTGTCTTTTTTTTTAAACAATGGGGCTTCTTGCTGATAGCTTGGCTTCCCATAGCCGTCTTCTAAAAGTACCAGTACTAACAGGTAACTTTAGATGTTCTTTGAGTCAATTTTGTTATTCTTCGATCCATTCGAATGGTAGTTTTCCGTTTTCTTTCACGTCTTTCTGGTTTTGGTCTCCATTTTCAAGCTTAAAAATTATTTGGTATCATTTTAGCAGAGCAGCCTTTTATTATCTGCACTTCTTTGTATGTTTTCCCATCTCTAATCAACTATTAAATCAAAGTACGCTATTCTTCTGAACAATGTCTGGACAACCCATTTTACTTCGATTTTCAAAGAGAAATGCACAGGACAACCCTTTCTGCATTTTTTCGTAAATAAAGGAAACTTGTTTGACACTAAAAATACATTTAGCACATTTTGCACGGTTTGCTAAGCAGCATAAAGACTGGTCTTTGGAGCGATGGAAAAAGATCAAGTGGCCTGGTAAGTAAGGATTTACCCTATATCAGAGTGATGAGCCCATCGGGGTAAGAAGTGCATGAAGCGATGCATCCATTATGATTAGTGACCACTGTACTAGCCTCTGGAGACAGTGTTATGATGAGTTTTTCTTACCTGATGGTACAGGTACGTTCCATTTAAATCTAGTAGTGCATGGATAAAATGTTAACCTCCAACACTGACAGAAAACAAGACTTTAAGAAAGTAATCCTGCTAATTTTATCCAAGCAATTAAAAAAAAATTGTCCATATTGCCTATATTCTGAAAAAGAATGCCTCCAATAATTGAAAAGACATTTCTTGTTTTTATTTTGTTGAAGCTCTTAGATTTTTTTTTTTAAATAAAAGATATTTATGGACTGGTGCATCTTAATAAATTAGAATCTAATTGAAAAGTTTATTTATTTCAGTCAAAAAATGTACCTCATTTTATAGATTCATTACACACAGACTGATATTTATTAAGTGTTTATTTCTTTTCATTTTGATAAGTATGACTTACAGCTAATGAGAGGCCAAAATTCAGTTTAGAAAAAATATTTTTAACACAAATGTTGATCTACTGAAAAGTATGAACATGTACAACACCCAGTACTTGGTCTGGGCTCTCTTGGTATGAATTACTGCAGCAATGCGGCGTTGCATGGAGGTGATCAGTCTATAACACTGTTGAGGTGTTATGAAAGCCCAAGTTGCTCTGATAGCAGCCTTCAGCTCTTCTGCGTTGTTACTGTAGGTATCGTGATCTTCCTCTTCACAATGCCCCTTAGATTCTCTATTGGGTTTAGGTCAGGCGAGTTTGCTGGCCAATCGAGCACAGCGATACCATATGCTTAAACCAGGTATTAGTACTCTTTGCAGAGTGGGCAGGTGCCAAGGAAAATGAAATCAGCATCCCCATAAAGCTGGTCAGCAGAGGGAAGCATTAAGTGTTCTAAAACTTCCTGGTAGACGGCTGCGCTGACTTTGGACCCAACTGTAAAAGTTTCCACTGACTGTGCAAACTTTACATTTGACTTCAAGCCTCTCCAGACTCTGCGACCTTGATTTCTAAATGAAATGCAAAATTTACTTTCATCTGAAAAAAAAAACAACAACCCTGTTGGCCCACTGAACTACAGTCAAGTCCTTTTTATCAGACGCTTCTGACGTTGTCTCTGGTTCAAGAGTGGCTTGACACAAGGAATGCGACAGTTGTAGCCCATGTCCTGGATACGCCTGTGCGTGGTGGCTCATGAAGCATTGACTCCAGCTGCAGTCCACTGCTTGTGAATCTCCCCCAAATTGTTGAATGGGCTTCGTTTCACAATCCTCTCAAGGCTGTGGTTATCCCTGTTGCCGACACGTGTTTTCCTTCCATTCAACTTTCCATTAATGCGCTTGGATGCAGCACTCTGTGAACAGCCAGCTTCTTGAACCAGACTGAGAGACCATTTAGGGACTCCTTTGCAGGTGTTTTGGGTTAATTAGCTGATCGGAATGTGATGTATCTAATGTTGAACTTTTTCACAATATTCCATTTTTTATTTTTATTTTTTTTAGATACTGAATTTTTTGGTTTTCATTAGCAATTCCTTCTCTTGTTCTTGTTCTTCACACCGGATTTAATTCACCCGTTAATTAATTAAGAAACACAGGGTTGCCAGATTAAACATTTACATACCTTCTAAATATTTTAGTATCAAATACAGAAAACTTGTTGTGGTATATTCAGTATTCATATTTTATATTTAATGTTTTTCATATTATAATTATTATTTAAATTGTGTGTGTGTGTGTGTGATAATTTGGCAACCCTACACACACACAGTGCTGGGACGCGCTGTATGGCGCAGGGGTGTGGAGTTTGAAGCGCGTTCTGAGTTTAAATAGTGTGTGTGTGTGTGTGTGTGTGGGAGGATCATGAACGCAACATCTTGAACACTTTGCAAACTTTCAGTAGGCCACGCGTGCGTGCGTGCGTGTGGGTGATCAACGGCAGGCAGGCAGGCAGGCAACGGCAGGATCACGCGCTGATGTAGGAGCGCGCGCGGAGCGATGAACCTGGACCGGAACTGTAACGTGGTGCAGAGTGCGGTGCAGAGTGCCGTAGGATCCCACAGCTGCGTGTTGTTCCGCGGCCACTGGCAGCCCACGCTTACCTACTGGAGCGCGTTCTTCAGCTTCGGCCTGTGCCTGGCCCTGCTCGGCCCCACCGTGCTCGACCTGCGCTGCCAGACGCACTCCACCCTTCAGCAGGTCACACTCGCCTTCTTCTCGCAGCAGTTCTGCCTGTTCGTGGGCAGCTTCGTGGGCGGAATCTTCAGCAAGTCGTGAGTAGAGGCAATACAAAACTACACACGCTCAGCGTGTAGGCTCTGAAGGTTCATCCTGGACACACACACACACACACACACACACTTTCTCTCTGTCTCTCACCTGAAACTGCTCGCCCACATCCATCAGTGTAATCTATTCATAGACTAAAGTATTCTGTTACCAGGAATAAATTCACATACAGTAGTTGCACATCACAGTAAACATTGTAATTCTTGGAAATCCATCATTTATACAATTCTTGAATGAAACCCTTTTACATTCTTCTACAAACTACACCAAAATGAGAGAAAAAAAAAAAAAAAGTAAATCAACACCACACACTCACACACCGCCTCCTAATATTAGTCATGATTAAAGGTGGCCATAATCACCAAGATGATAAATTATTTTATTGCTGATTGGAATTAGTACCTGTCGTTGATGGGTAAAGAGTTTGTAGAAAAAAAATAAGCCAATCAGCTTTAAATTAATCAGTGATAAGCCCATGTATGTCTGCCTGTCTTTCTGTACAGCAAAACTCGGTGCCTTACTTTATTAATATGAAGAAATAACATTTTGTAGGGTTGAGTTATTTTACAGCTTCTTTACACGAAGTTGTACTTCTATCATCGTCAGGCAAATACACTCCCTGTTCAGTAATCGGAAAGTGAATCACAGATAAGAAATTGAAAAACTAGATCGGATAAAGAGTAAGTTTTGCTTTAAAACGGCTCCACTAAAATTCACTTATACCACAGTGTATTTCAGCTTTTTTAATTAATATCTATTGGTGCAGGTGTTTGTTTACGTTGTGCACGTAGCTTATTAGAAGCTTATATTAAAGTAGATTATTAAATCTGGCACATGACTGTTAAACATAAATCAAACATGAATTGATTATATCACTTTTTTCTCAGCATTTTAATTTCACTTATGGTGCAGGTTAAACTTTAGGCAGATGTCTAAGTACTGCAAAAGTTTTATGAAATTCAGTCCAACAGTCAATTTAAGACACGCCGACAGTTTTTTTTTATTTTTATTTTGGCACAGGTTTAAATCAAGGCAGGTACCTAAGTACTGGCAAAGTGTCCTTAAATTCTGTCCAGCCAGTTTCGCGTGATGCTGTGACAAAATCTGGCTAAACATATGTACAGATAAAAAATTTAGAAAAATAATAATAAAAAATTGGGTATTCCAATATATGAAACGTAAAGATATTATTGAAAGAGCAAGTTCTGACCAATGTACAGACAAAACCTTTCTTTTATTCATATAGATCTCGGGCTAATTAATCTTTCTGTGCTTCCAAAGCTTTTAAACGAGAGGGTTTTTGTTTTCAACAGATTTTTTAATAGCATAAAGATGAAGCTCCGGTCCGACAAGCTGACCCTGACTTTGCAGATTTTTAACCTTTAAACCACACTATAATTATGTTAACAATAAAAAGAGGTATTTCAAGATTGCTAGCTGTTTGTCTCGGGCACGGTCCACCCTCATATTGACCAACAATCAAGCCTCGTAAAAATGAGAAATTTCCTTGGAATTTTTGCTTCTAGGCCTCAGTAAGGATGGGAAATTCTACAGTTTAATAAAATAATTTAATTATGTGAATAATAGGCAAATAAAATTTTTCCCCATGTGGGGGTGGGGGGTAATTTGGTTAAACTGAAATAATAAAAAGGGGGCTAACATTGGATACACTAATATAAATACTTCTTATTAAATTATAACGATAGGAAGAGTGCATATAAAATTGATTATATCTAAGTGAATAAAAATTGTGTAAAACTAAATGTTCATGAAACATGTATATAATAACTGCCATTTCATAAACATCTACAGGGTGAGTGGACTGAACTACGGTGAAGTAACTTGGCATTAAAATTTCAAATAAAATTCAGATTTCTAATAGAAATTTATTGAAACACATTGTAAATGTACTTTATTACATAGGAAAATGAGAGCAAATATTTAAATTGGGTGGCCACTTCCTGCATCGTTCACCGAGCCTGTGGTCATCAGCTGTTTATGACAATCTTTTATTGTCTCCGGACGTGGTGTTGCATTTCTCCCTTTCACTGTACGCCACCATCTCTGCACAAGAACAATGGAATTTCACACTTCGTAGTGACTGAAATCTGTTTTTTACTGAGTATTTTACAGTGTGTGAAACTGCGCCCACATGTAACGGTCTTACCTCGGGATACGAATTTAATCTGTTCATGTGTATAGCAAAACACATTTTTCCATAGGTTATAATGTAAATGCAGATAATCCTTATAATAATGAAATAAATGGAAATGACCCCTCACTTAACATTCCTTAACTTTGATTCCTCTTGGCACTGGCTGTTTTAAAAATCAAACTGTAAGTGGCTGCATTTTCTTCTTGCTATGGCCCATACTAACATTCTTGCGACCCATTGTGCGACGTCTTCTCTAAATCTTGCAAAAAAACAAACAAAAAAAGATGTAAGCTCGATTCGTGTGGCTTTGTACTGACACAAGCAAGTTTTGAACGGCTCCCGAATGTATGTGCAACTTAGCAGCCATTGGTTCGACCCGGTTGGTATGCTTAAAATACTTTGTATGCAGAGGCAAATTTCTTGCAATATATCAGTTCTCAAGATGAATATTCATAAGGCAGGTCATTCATAGGCCAAGGTGCCACCTTATGGCACTTTCACTATCATGTCAAAGGAAGCCAGGCAGATTGGTTCTCTTTTAAAAAAAAAAAAAAAAAAAAAAAAAAAAAAACTTTTTATAGACTAAACTGTGATTTGTCAGAACAATGCCAAGGGGAACAGGGTGGTAAGATGGCTTCCTTTGTTAAAAAAAATATATATATATATGCAGTAATTTGGAATTTTTTTTTGGGGGGGAGTACCACTACAGTAGCAACTAAATAGTAAAAGGCAGAGCTGCAAAACAGACAGGAAAATAGTGTGGACATCATGTCTGAATCCCTTCAGGGTGTCTCATTATTACTGCTAAACTTCAGCTGGTGTTCTGATGGCCATGACTTTAATACTGCTCATTGTGTCGTGCTCGCCTGGTATAGCTGCACATGTTATTTACTGTAGTCATTTTACTGTGATTGTTTAAACACAATAAATAAATAGTATGAAAAGAATTTGTCAAGACCGTATAACCGGGTTTATAAGTCTTATGTTTAATATATGTAGCCTCACTGTCTCATCTATACCGCTTTATCCTTTATACGGGGTCACGGGAGGCCTGGAGCCTATCCCAGGAGATTTAGATCATCTGGCTGTTAAAGCAGTGACATGAGATATACAAAACACACACACGTACAGAGTAATAAAAAGGACATACAAGTCATCCCAGTTGGCTTCTTCTAAGTATTTCTCCACACTGCTGATTATACCCATCATTAGTATAACAAGTGGAAGGTCGGTACACTGGATTAAATATAGCATTGCCTGGGGCTAAGGAACTTTCCAGAAGCATTTAAAACGGCCAGCAGTAAACGTCAGGGAAGCATGTCGATAACCATCTCGGCTTGTTTGTGTTCGGTTAGTGGCTGTCTGACCCCTAACTATCCTCCAACGCAGCTTAATTTTCAGGAAAGAACAAATGTGTTTGCAGTATCTTAAGGCGAGATTGAAGATAAGAGACTTTTTCAATTGGGTCTCAAGGTGATCTGAGTCTAAAGTTTTATAAAAACAGATTGTTGATTTATTAAAAGCAAATTTATAAGACTGCATCTTAATTTTAAACTAAAAAAATATCCATATTTTAAGGGCGGATTTTAAACTCTGTTTTTTCCAGCCATAACATTTTGATATGTTATCACTTTCAGGGCAAATAGAAATATCTCAAGTCAAGGTTAAATTAAAGTTGTTCCCAGGAGTTCTGTTACTTGGCTTGCCATATGAGTCTTTTTTTTAAATGATTACAGTATTTTTAAAACCTGTTTAAATAACCTTCTTTACATATCACTGGAAGTCCCACAACTATGTCATTGAAAAAGGCAATAACATCCCTGAAATCTTCGCGCTTTTTTCCAAAGAAAATAAATTGTTGGCCTCTTTTTTTTTTTTTTCCTTTGTCCTTCTTTCAAATCGTTTAATAAAAGGTCTTATACTGTCACATTTGTTGACAACTGAATTGTATTTATCATCTTTATTTTTAAAAGTATTAAAACATCTTTTTTTTAAAGACATGTTTTTTTATTTTACATTGTGTGTATAAAATACAGAAACCATAATAAAGAATGGGAAAAAAAAATAAACAAATAATCTTTGTACAGAAATTGACTGTAAGGTAACTTAGGGACTCTATGAGCAGCACTGAGCTTCTGTTGTTATTATTAGTAGTAGTAGTAGTAGTAGTGGTAATGGTTATTTAGAAATTAGAGATGCACTGATTTAAATTTTCTTGGTTGATCCGATTTTCTTCCCCCCTGTTAAAACTGATTTTGGTCAATAAGCAGACTTTATGTAACATCATATGGATTACCTTTAAGTTACCCTAGTTCACATACTTTCATAATGAACATGAGTATTATGGTAATATTGGGCTTTTGTTCATATTACCATCTTGAAGGGACTTAAGCAACATTCAAAAATGTGTACCCGAATGTAGACCACAGAACTGATTTGTGGTTGGTTTGTTTGTTTTTGTTAATGCACAAATTATGTTTTTCAGATCACATCTGTGTCTCTTTCGTATGGGGTCATGGATCTGATATATATCGGATGTGGTCATGTGACTTGAATGAGAATGTGCAGACATTAGTGTGTACGACTTTTTGCCTCTGTGCATGCATAGCATACTCCCTAATGTCATCAATCGCACCGGCAGTGCTGTAATGCACATTATAAAAATTTCCCAACAAGTTTTTATAGTAATGCCAGCAACAGCTGCTAAAACAGCTAAAGCGAGGTGTCTAGCTTTCTTCCTTCTTCTGAACCTCAACAAATACAGCCGACTAACTGCTCACCATTCTCCAGAGCAAAATCCCAAGCAGATGTTTGCTAAAATCCCATACATTGTTTGAAATGAATGGGTGGTCGCAGAAATATGACATGTTTACACCCAGATGATGCAAGCAAAGAGATGTTATGTGCATGTCTGTTTCAGAGGACCAACGCGTCCACATTAGTCAGATAAATCACTTATTACGAAAAAAAAACTCGGAACTGAACGATGCGGCTTGTAATGTGAATGTGGCCATATGGATTTATTTAAACTAGTCTTTTTCTGGAGTAGAAAGCTTGTACTACATAGATCTTTGGAAGAAGGAAATGGACAAATTTTGGAGCACAAGGTTTAAATTATTGTTTTGTTTTAGTTTTTTTTAACTTAGCATAGGGTCAGGATTACCTAAAGGGGCAACATTATACAGATGGCACACCTCACATTTATACCTGATATCATTGTTATCTTAAACAACACTTTGTCTACTTGGCAAGTCCCTGATCAAGGGAACTACTTGGTGTGTGGAACAACTGATTTTACACCTTACATAATGCAGTGGCTTTTTTTTTGGCTTTCCTTTTTTTTTTGGCTTTTGTTGATTAACTATTAATTAGAAAGCTTAAAATGTCTGTACGGCTTTTTACGGAGCGTAAAGCACAGCATATTAAGTATCTAAATGAGCTAAAGCTAACACTAGTAAGCGCCATTAAATCCAGGAGGAATCACATGTCATCACAATGTAATCATGTCATGGTAGTCACATGTTTGCAAAATGTCAGTAGGGAAAACCTTAATGTTCCTGATTGTGGTTAACCAGCTTTTGGGGCAATAGACGCTATTGTCAGAAGCATTAGCCTCAGAGTGTGCCTACATTCAACAAACAAACTTGACACACAGTAACTCTGAAATATAACACTTACAGATTGAAGATCTGAAGTTGAGTCACGAACAGTCAGACTAGATTGACTAGACTGTAGTGGATTTTCCTTTCGGAAATGCTTTTAAGTAGCACTGTTTTTAGAATACTTTAAAAGGGTTTAGAAACTTTATTTTTCTTAGCATATGGGCAGCTAATGTTATAAAAACCTCATGTAGTGTGCATTGGATCTACTGGTTTCATGTTGTTGGCACCCATAATAAAAGAAAGGCTCTTATGGCTCGATACCTAAAACTAAACCCTTGTTCTAGACTGAATGTTGATCTCTGCTCTGCAGATTTTGCTCCTCCTTGACGTCCCTTGCTGCATCCACATTCATCATCTCTGTGGTGTTTGCATTAATCCCACTATGCAGCAATCTGTCGATGCTAGTAACAGCAATGGCCGTTACTGGCCTGGCCATGGGCATTATCGATACCATCTCCAACCTGCAGCTGGTGAAGCTTTACCAAAAGGACTCCACTGTCTTCCTCCAGGTGAGAAGATGCACTATATTTTTACAAAAGTATGTGGACACATGACCATCACACCCATATGTCCTTTCTGAACATCTCTTTCCAGAGTTTGTCTCTCTTCGCTGTCTTCTGGAGAGGAGGATTTTGAATTGTGACTGGGGAATAGGAGTTGCAGACGGGGCTCTTTGTAGACCTTTTGGTTGCTTGCACACTAAGCTTATCTTCATGGACGTGGCTTTGTGCACAAACGGGGACAGGGTGGGGTCGCATGGGAGATGATGGGGATAGGAATATGATGGTCAAGTGTCCACATGCTTTTAGCCAAATGGGTTAGGGTTGAGGAATTGTGCTAGCTTCATAGAAGTTTCTACAGGCATCTAAAGACTTAATGCTTGAAAGAAATGCTCTTGTTATTATGGATAGGCAAAAATGTTTATTAAGCTCCTCAACTGATAATATTTCAGTAATGTTCCACGATAAGATGGGAATGGGCATTCTCACTTTAGTTCCATGGTCCCCAGATCTCCAGTTTCATAAATATAGAATTAGGTGGACTGGTAGGGCTAAATTTCCCCTAGGTGTGAACATGCTTGTGAATGCAATCGAATGGCATTGTAACTTACATCCAGAATTCATAGGATAGGTTTTGCTTTCAGGTCAAGTGCCACTCGACAAGACAAAGTACTAAAGATGCATGTTTTGTCTAAATACAGCCATCACCATCCCAAACCCATTTAGGTACAATGAATAGCCTATTTTGCATAGACAGGTAGCTCAAACTCCTGAACCTGTTAGCTGAATTTAACAGCAATCTAACAGGCAATTTGTTACATTTATACACTTGCAGCAAAAAGGTTTCATTTAGCAGTTTGTAGGGCATCTTGACATTCAATGTAAGCATGACCATAAAAAGACATATTTTAATAAAGGTATGTGCTCTTCATTTTATTTCATGTTATTTTACTCTCCAGGTGCTTCACTTTTTCATTGGTCTCGGAGCATTGTTAAGCCCCCTCATCGCTGACCCGTTTCTATCTGAAACTGACTGCATCTTAGGAAACACCACCATCAATTCAAGTTCAACCATGAGGCACCTGAGGAACACGCTATCCGGCAGACACCTACATAATGTGTCCCACATTTCTCTCGAAAATGACGGTGAAGTGGGCACCAAAGTGTCTTACGCCTTCTGGATCATGGCGTTCGTCAATGTAAGGCGTGTCGATTATGTTACTGCAATTTTGGCTAACTAGCGTTTGGGGCCTCAGAGTGTGCCTACATTCAACAAACAAACTTAGCACACAGTAAGTCTGAAATATAACACTTACAGATTGAGGATCTGAAGTTGAGTCACAGCCAGTCAGACTAGATCTACACACTTTAGAGCTTTAGTATTGTCCCTCATTGAGAAATCAGTCTTGCATTACTGTAACTGACTCAGTGGTTTAATTCAAAACACTATGTTGCTTTTGGGCAAATAAAATGACTCCTGGGCATAGCTGGGCCCTGAGAACTTTCCCAAATTTATTAAAGAAAAAAGGAGAGGATGTTATGTTTTTTTCCCATGTACTTGCACACTAGGGACCCATGAGACTGACCAAAAAGTACATTCCCCATTAAGTTACTTGCAAAGTTGTTGAATGTAACTTATTTTCTAGGGTGGATCGGAAACATCTTATGATTTAAGGCGGGGTTTGGAAAGGCCACTGGGATGACTGATATCACTGTGTGTGTTGTGAATGCCTTAACATTGAAATTGCAGCACATGGAAGGTGAAGTTTCTGAATCACTGACTGTGCATTAGTGAACTTAATAACTTAAGATAAGATACGATAAACCTTTATTAGTCCCACAAGTGGGAAATTTTGTTTTGCCACAGCAGCAAGTGGACAGTACAAAGTTAAAAATTAAGAAACAACAGAATAAAGTAAAAAAAAAAAAGAAAAAATAGAATACTAACAGTAGAAAATGTATACTATACAATCTGGCCATAAAATATGGACATCTGTGTACGGGCCAGGGGTAGCTCAGTGGTTAAGGCATTGGACTACGGTTCGAAAGATCCCACAACCACCTCAGGGGTAGCTCAGTGGTTAAGGCATTGGACTACGGTTCGAAAGATCCCACAACCACCAAGTTGCCCACCTTAACCCTCAACTGCTTAGATGTATAATGCGATAAAAATGTAAGTCACTCTGGATAAGAGCGTCTGCCAAATGCTTAAATGTAAAAAAGTATTTACATAAATATATATTTAGACTATAAGTAAACACCGTTAACTAAGTAATATGTTTGTACCCAATGAGTATATGTATACATACAGAGAGTGAGTGACAGGCATTTACAACAATATTTTAAATATTTTAAATTGCACTTTGCCCAGTTATGGTAGTTCCCCAAGACGGAAAGAAGAATTGCATGTTCCACCATAGTATTGCACATCACTATAAAGTTTAACATGTTCCGTCATTATATTGCACATAACTACCATGGTGTATTTGATGTGTGTGTTTGTTCATTTGTGCGTTTGCTTGTGCGTTTGTGGTCAGAGTCTAAGTTGTACACTCTGATAGCAGTTGGCAAGAAAGACTTACGGAATCTCTTCTTCCCACATCGTGGGTTCAGGAGTCTGCCACAGAAGGAGCTGCTCAGTGCTGTCAAAACCTCCTGCAAGGGGTGAGAGATGTTATCCAACAGGGATGACAGCTTAGCCACCATTCTCCTGTCACTCACCACCTCCACTGGGTCCAGAGGGCATCCTAGAACAGAGCTGTCCCTCCGGATCAGCCTGTCCAGTCTCTTTCTGGCCCCAGCAGAGATGCTGCTGCCACAGCAGACCACACCATAAAAGATGGCTGATGCCACCACAAAGTCATAAAAAGACTTTAGGAGTGGGCTCTGCACTCCAAAGGACCTGAGCCTCCGCAGCAGGTATAGCATTTGAATTGTGAGTCCAGTCCAGTTTATTATTCAGATGAACACCAAGGTACCTATAACTCTCCACAGACTTAATGACCATGCCTTGGATGTGGAGGATGTTTGTGCACTGCGAAAGTCTAGCACCAACTCTTTGGTTTTTCCAGTGTTGATCTGGAGGTAGTTCCTTTGGCACCAGTCCACAAAGTCCTTGTTAAGTTCCCTGTACTCCTTGTCATCCCTGTCAGTGATGAGGCCGACTATTGCAGAGTCATTGGAGAACTTCTGCAGGAAGCAGTTCGTGGAGTAGTGAGTGAAGTCTGCAGTGTAAATGGTGAAGAGGAACGGACATAGAACCGTTCCCTGTGGGGGCCCCCGTACTGCAGACCACCATGTCCGACACACAGCCCTGAGTTCTCACGTACTGTGGTCAAATAGTGAGGTAGTCCAGTATCCATGTTGTGAGGTGATGATTCACTCCTGTGTACTCCAGCTTGTCCCTCAGGATTGTGGAAAAGATGGTGTTGAAGGCACTGGAGAAATCAAAGAACATGATTCTCACAGAGCTCCCAGCAGTCTTCAGGTGAGAGAGGGAACGATGCAGTAGGTGAATGATGGCATCCTCTACTCCAGTGCCAGGCTGGTAAGCAAACTGAAGTGGGTCCAGTAATGAGCTAACTAGGGGCCGAAGCTGAGCCTGGACCAGCTAATCCAGGGTCTTCATCAAATGGGATGTCGGAGCTGTTTAGGTCCTTGGGTTGTGGGGTCTTTGGCACTGGTACCACACGAGGTTTTCCAAGGCTGTGGAACTCTCCCCAGCTTTAGGCTCATGTTGAAAATAAGCTCCATCACCCCACACAGTTGATTTTTTGCAGGACCTTACAACTCTGGAGCTGATTCCGTCTGGACCTGCATTCTTCCTGGCTTTGATCCTCTTAAGTTCCCTCCTGACCTAAATTGTTGAGAGAGACAGACTGGAGCCGTGTGTTGGATGTGTACTGGATGCTGTGGTTGGGGGTGGGGAAGTGAGCAGGATGTGTAGAGGAGGTGTAAAGTGATCTTATTTTTGGGTCAGAGGTGGAACAGCAGCAGTGAGGTTGGGGGTGTCTGCAGCCAATGTTAAAGAAGTGATTCAGTTCATTTGTTCACCTCACATCCCGCATGGGCAGAGCGTTTTGATCTTTGTGGCCTGAGATGGTTCTGAGGCCTCTCCAGACTTGCTAACATTGTTCCTCTGAAGCTGGTTTTCCATCTTCTTCCTATAGCTGTCTTTCCCATCCCTGATCAGTCCTTTCAGCTCTCTCTGCACCCTTTTCAGCTCCTCCTTGTCTCCAGATTTGAAGGCCACCCTCTTCTGCTTAAGGACCACTTTTATTTCTGGGGTAGTCCATGGTTTGTTGTTTGAGAAGCACCGTACAGTCCTTGTGGGTACAGTGTTATCCACACAGAAGTTAATGTAGTCCGTCATGCAGGTGACAAGGCCATTGATGTCCTCCCCGTGGTCGTCACAAAGCACCTTCCACACAGTAGACTCAAAACAGTCCTTTAGAGCCTCCTCGCTCTCCTCCGACCATCTCTGCAATGTGCGAGGGACTGGTGGCTACCTGCGCTCTAGGGGTTCGTACACAGGATCAAGGTGCACCAGGTTGTGATCAGATCTACTTCCTTTGTATTGGCAAACAGTAAGTCCAATGTTTTATTGTTTCTGGTGGTGCATGTCACATACTGGGTGAAGGTGGGCAGTGTAGAGTCCAGTGATACATGATTGAAGTCCCCAGATATTTAAAAAAAAGGGCTCCTGGCGATTGAGTTTGCAGTCTGCTGGCTACAGAGTGGAGAGAGTCACGGGCTGCCTCTGCTACGCTGTTTTCGCGAGTACATGCGAGAATTCTCGTGGAAGATAGTAAGGACGCATGCTAATGGCTAACAGCTCAGTGTCTCTGCTGCATTGTTGTTCTTTACAGTGATGTGCCCAGGGTTACACCATCTGTCGTTTACAAACACTGCCAGCCCCCCCCTCCTTTCCTCTTACCGCTCTCCCTCATCCTGTCCGCTCGCAGCAGCTGGAAACCGGGCTGCGCCACGTTCGTGTCCGGTGTTAGCATTGTTAGCCAGGACTCCGTTAGCATCATGATGCTACACTGCCGGTACCTCTGAGATCGGGTTAGCGCTGTTAGCTTATTCATCTTATTTACAAAAGATCTTACATTTCCCATGATTACAGAAGGCATAGATGGTCTGTAACGTCTTCTTCTCGGGTGATGACGCTCCCTCCCGGCTCAACATCCCCGTCTCTTCCTTCTCACCTCGCTGGGGATATCGGGTATATTCGCCAGCAGCACCGCTGCTGGGCGCAGGGCTAACGGCTGATCTCGAGTATAAACGAAGGAACCATGTGCCGGGTCTCCAAATACGGGTGAAAAAAGTAGTAAAGACTAGAGAAACATGGCCAGGACTGGCACAAAACCGTAGTGCATGCTGTCAGAATAAACCTATCTGCTCCCGGGGTGCAGTATCCTTGACTGACCCTGTGGTCTGACCACAGCTTCCTGACTAGGTTAAGCAAAATAAAAAAAAATTATAATAATTTCACCATGCTGTAAGGTACATGAGAAATAGAATCTTACTCTTATAACAGTGGTGAAAATAAAATGCAGTGTAAGATCCAATCAGTAAAGGTTTTGCATTTCATTTTTGCACGTTGTCCTCATGTTGCCAGTGAACAGCAGTACTGCCTGTTTATTGTCTCACAAACCCTTTGATATTTTTTATTTTTTCATATCTGCCAGGCATTCGTCTCTGTACTATGTGATAAATATTTTATTTGGATGATGATAATATAGTTGTGATATCACTAAAACAGTCCTTGCTTCCCCTCTTCCTGTTGAATACACACTGGATGTGATTACCTCCACACACAAAGCAATTCGAGCCTGAGTAGGGAAGATATCAAATTTTAAATTTCCTTCCTTATTCCCACAACTAAGAAACCTTTTCATACAATATAAGGTGAGGCTAGAAATCCTTCAAGTCTAGCACCCCACCTTGTCTATACAAACTAACACCCTCATGTTAATCCTACAAAAGCTTCTGGGATTGAACAGTATAAAAGTGAAACTTGACACAAACCCAAGAATAAAATTCGCCACCCATGGGCTAGAACAGCCGTGTCAAATTCAGTTTCTACCTGGGCCAAGAAGCATTTTTTCCAGGCCATTTATTGTCTATTCTGGTGAGTCAGAGCTCAAGTTATAGGTGATAAGGTACAGTAGAGGAAAACAATTCTAGCAAGCGGTTTAAACATGCATGTTATTAAAATTAAGTGATGTCATTGGTTAAACCGAGCATTTATAAAATGCACGTTTTCCAAGTATAAAAAAATATATAACCTTAATGAAGACCTTGTGCACTGAGTTTATTCATTTCAGCATTTTGAAATTAATCACTCTTTCGTCCTGAAGATTGTAACAATTTTTTAAAATACGTTTCTGATATGTAAGCAGCAAATAAGCATTGGTTTTCACCAGCCTTACAGCTATGTGAGTGTGTGAGAGCTCTAAAGTTAACGTCTCGGTTACAGGTCTACTGAAAATTTTAGACAGGAGAATATTTGGACAACAAATCAGAAAACTCCTCAGGCCAAAATGCATTGATTTGTATTGATTTGTTTGTGTAACTCATTTACATGGACAATGAAATGGCATGCTTGGAGAAGGATTGAAACAGTGGGAGTTTAAGGTATAAAATGTGCATTTAAGGAGAATTTGAGACCTGCATTAACCCCATGGTGAAAATATGGGACCTTTAGAGCAAGGAAGTTTTGCCCATTGTTTTAAATTATAACAATCCAGATGTATCCTTCTGATAATTTCATATACATTTCCATAATTTTTTCGTTTGATTCTGTAAAGCTGCTTTCCAACAATGGCCATTGTTAAAAGCGCTATACACTCACTCACTTATCTTCTTTATAGCTTTATTCTGTGTTCAGGGTTGCGGGGACCTGGAGCCTATCCCAGGAGGCTTAGGCCACGATGCGGGGTACACCCTGGACAGGGTGCCCATCCATCTCAGGGCACACACACATACTCACACACTTGTTTACAGACTATGGGCAATTTGGGAACACCTATTAGCCTAACCTGCATATTTTTGGACTGTGGGATGAAACCGGAGTACCCGGAGGAAACCCACCAAGCACAGGCAGAACATGCAAACTCCCATGCACACTGAGACGGGAATCGAGTCTTTCCGGGAATCGAGCCCGGACCCTGGAGGTGCAAGGCGACACTACACCATCGTGCCGCCAAGCACTACATAAATAAAATTTAATTGAATGTCCAAGCAGACATTAATTCATTGGAATTCTGAATATTTATTTCATGTAAATAGAATATTTCAGTCTCTATTTTCAGTAAATTAACAAAGCACTTCTTCAAAACATCTGTATTGTGGAGTACTGTGTTTAGAATGATGAGGGGCAAGAACGGATTAGAATCTGTTTTAAATAGTGCGTGAACCTTGAAAGCTTCTGAAAACTTCCCATTGAGAATGTATTAACAGTTTCATTACAAACTTAAATTTTTTATTCTAACCCTGCTATATATTTGTGTTTTTATCATACAATGCCATGCAAAAGTATTCATACCCCTTGACCTTTTCTTCATTTTGTCATGTTATACCCGCAACCATAAATGCATTTTATTGAGACTTTGTGATAGACCAACACAAAGTGGTACATAGTTGTAAAGTGGAAGGAAAATGATGAACGGTTTTCAAGATTTTTAACAAAGTAAAAATCAGAAAAGAAGGGCTAAAATCCAGTGGAACCAATTACCTCCAGAAGTCACTTAATTAGTAAAAAGAGTGCACTTGTGTGTAATTTAATCTTCGTATGAATACAGCTGATAACCTTAAATGTTTGCTGTTTGCGACTATGTGGGGGACACAGCAAATGTGGAAGAAGGTGCCCTGGTCACATGAGGCCAAAATACTATGTGTGGCAAAAACTAAACTAACACCGCGTCATGTTGTGTGGATGCTTTTTTTTTTTTTTTTTTAGCAGGGACAGGGACGCTGGTCAGAGTTGATGGGAAGAAGGCAATCTCAGAAGCATCTCCGATCGAAGCATATTCATATGTTAGAATGGCCCAGTCAAATTCCAGACGTTCTCCATCCAAACTGACTGAGCTTGAGCTATTTTCGTAAAGTAGAATGTTCAAAGGGAGGGGGGAGGCTAAATAAAATGCACGTTTTACTTTTCAGATATTTATTTGTTATACATTTTCCTTCCACTTTGCAATTATATGCCACTTTGTGTTTGTCTAATACATAAAATCCCAGTAATATACATTTGTTTGTGGTTGTAATGAGACAAAATGTGGAAAAGTTCCAAAGGGGTATGAATACTTTTGCAAGTCACTGTTTTACCTTTCTTTCCTTTTAGGAGAGTTCAGTAATTAGAAATAAATAATATCTTTTGGAAAATGAGAAATCATGCAGTGCATTGAGACTGGAGTAAAAACCAAGTGTATAATTGCGCGCCCTTCTTTCCATCCAGCTCCCTGTGCCTATTGCTGTTTTGATCCTAATGTATCGGCAGCAAATGCTCCCATGCTGCCCTGAGCCCAGTCCTCGTCTCCTGGGTCAGGAGTCACGCTTGGGTGCAGTGAAGATGCAGGGCAGCGTAGACAAGGCAGACGTAAGCAGCACAGAGCTGAATGAACCTACAGGCAAGACCCAAACTAACTACACCTTCTTCTTTGTTCTGATTGAGTGCAACACAAAAAACAAAGGAAATGTGTTATGTCTGAAGTAAAATGGAAAGAAAGCACATAAATTATCGAACGAACCACTTGATATTAACTTTTCTCCACAGGCCACATGGACATGCTAAACTGCTGTCGCCTCAGCAGGTTGAGAGGACAGCCTGCATCCTTCTTTGGGCTCCATGTCTTCGGCGGGATGGTGCTTTTCTTCTCAGATGGCATAGTGGTACGGAATACTGCTTCCAATCTACACTACTTTCTACTTTATTGTTTAATAGAGTGTGTAAGAAATATTAGTAGAAGCGCACTAGTGATTGATCTCATATTTTTTGCACTTCAGGGGTCGTACACAGGTTTTGTTTATACCTATGCCGTGGCTCCACCTATGAGTCTAACGCACAAGATGGCGGGCTACCTGACCAGTGTGTTCTGGGCAGCTATCACAGTGGGACGTCTAGTCTCTATACCGCTGTCTTACCGGGTCAAACCTGTTCGCCTACTCACATTTAACCAGGTATGTGTAAAAACCTACCAAACCTTAATTGCTTCAACCTTAAGCTGTGATGGTTATAGTGAGTGCTCATCTAGAAGGTCAAGGTACTATGTGTGTGGTGGTGTACTTCCAGTGTACATCTGTTTATTCCAAACAATGTATCAAAAACAGCTGTACTGTAGCGCTGGGATAATGGTAACCATTAGGGCTGCAACTAACGATTATTTTGATAATCGATTAGTTGGGCGATTATGTTTTCGATTAATCGATTAATCGGATAAACCTAACCACTTCATATTTCGCGTATAACTATATATATATATATATATATATATATATATATATATATATATATATATATATATATATATAAATCAGGGTATTATTTATGTATAAAAATAAACTTTTAAAAATGCAAAAGCCACATATAGAGTTTAATAATCTTTAATTTTGACATTTTAAACCTTAAATGAAATGTAGTGTGTGTATATATATAGAGAGAGAGAGAGAGAGAGAGAGTTTAAAAAATACACTGATATATTCAGTTGATAAGATATAAACAGCTAAAATTATGTAATTTTGTATAATAAAATGATGGATGCATAAGTAAAACCACAGTAAATTACAAGTTAACTTTGTAGTGGACTATAAAAAAAAAAATGTAGAAATGCAAAAAAGCTAATAGTCACAAATATACTGTTATTTGCATTCGCTGAAAACCACAATAATCACTAAATGTAATATTCTACTGTTATTCGCACCGTTTAAATTAAGCTAATCTAAAATAGCGCCATTTAACTAATCACTATTGCTCATGAGGTGATTGTGCGATGTGATGCTCGCGAGTAGCTCGTGAACAGATCTAGCGCGACTGTCCCGAAGTCAGCAAACAGTTTAAACAAAAGCACTTCAACTTTTACATGATGAAGGGATATAGTTTTTACTGACCCCGCTGACGTTTGGCCATCCGTAACACCAACATGTTTTTTTTTTTTAAGTATTCGTGCATGACATGCCATGAAAGCTCGGTCTTGCATAGCGTGCAGGTTACCGTCTTCTTAGAGGCGTTTAATGTAAATCACTCCCATACCTTGGAGGACTCGGGGCGCGCGCTTTTTCCTGCAGACGCTTCTGTAACCTCCATTGCGCGAGCGGCTGTGTGTATTTGTGCATCTTGTGGTCGCGCGCCTCAGTGACGTGAGCAGCCCAACTAATCGATAACGGCATTCGTTGACAACGAATTTCATTATCGATTTTATCGATTAGTTGTTGCAGCCCTAGTAACCATGAAGTTTTTTGAACTAGTGTAGGCTTAATACATGCTATGCTAATAGTTACAATGGACAAGTCAAACTGTGATCTTTTTTTTTTTTTGGAAATAAAGGTGTAAACCTGTTTGATGGAAGACTTTAGGCTGTAAAACATTTGCATAGGGCAACCATTTCAATGCATCTGTTTTTAGGGACTGTGCACACAAATGCAAAGTTATTCTCTGAGATAGACCCAAATAATGTAAGATTTCTTTAAAAGATGTCCCTAAAAGACCTGCTGCAACGGAATCCAATCAGGATATAAGATGCAGTGGAAGGCCCAAATGCACATCTTTCCAAGAAGACAAGTACTTATATGTGCAAGTCTATGGGAAGCACACCTTACTGCTACTGAATCCTAAAAAAAAAAGATAGGACTATAGGAGGCTCCAGTTGGCCTCATGGGCAGAGTTGCCAAGAAAAAAAAATAAACTTCTAAGGTTGGCAAATCAGAAGAAAAATTTTGCAGCTGGCCATTATGCAGAAACAATGGACTTTCGATGTTGGACCCAAGTTTTGTTCACTGATTTAATGTGTGATCTCATGAAAAGATGATAAAAGCCTACTTAACACCACTAGTAAAGGTGGCCCGAGATGCGCTCACAAAGGGAAAGTGGATAATCTGCATCATGTCCAAGACATCCTCTATCAGCATGGATACCACTCTATACTGAAGAGGCACGCTACTCTTTCTGGACAATGACTGACTGGGGATAACTTTATTGTAGAGCAAGACAATGACAAGGATCAAATCATTCTTCCCAATTGTATAAGAATTTTCTGGAGAGAAAATCACCGGATCTGAACCTGAGGTCTGGTGTGGGAGAAGCCGGAACGAAGATTTTAGGTACACTGGCCAACCAGCATAGGAGAACTTTGTGAAGTGCTGCAGAAGGCGTGGAAGAAAACCACAACGGGATATCTGCAAAAACCGATCAGGGGTAGCTCAATAGTTAAGCCATTGAAGAATGATTTGATCCTCGTCATTGTCTATGGTACGAAAGGTTCCAGGTTCAAAGCCCACGACCACCAAGTTGTCCCTGTTGGGCCCTTGAGCATGGCGTTTAAATCCTTAACTGCTCAGATTTTAAATGAGATGAAAAAAATCAAAGTCGCTCTGGATAAGGGCATCTGGCAAATGCCTAAATGTAAATGCTCCGAAGTTATTATGAAAGTTTAATGTGCAAATTTGATTTGACCATTATTCTTTCTCAAATATGCTTTAAATTGAATTGGTGATAATTTTTTTGTGTTTTGTGATTTATTTACATCAATTTGATTGAATAAAAAAAAGTGTTTGTAGAAGAAAAAGAAATGCTGGCTGCCCTGGAAAAAATGGTAATAGTGTTTAAGGAGCACAATAAGAAGGTACTTGACATGGTTGACATGGCCTGGAGAAAGCTGTTACTGAACCCATGCCACAAAACGGCCCTTTTCCCCTTCTCACTCATACTGTTTTCTTTAAAAAGTGGTACACATCTTGCAAATTCTTCCAAGGTATGTAAACTTTTTAGCACAACTGTATATATACACATATTTGTGTGTGTATAACGTTATCATTGATGTACAAATATGTATGTATACACATGTGTATGATAAAATTTCAGTTTGGAATTTCCTTAAAAATCCATTTACATATTTTTTTCTTTTAGTTCAATTTTATTTATATCGCGCTTTTAACAATGGTCATTGTCTCAAAGCAGCTTCACAAAAATGAAAGAAATTCATAAAAAAAAAAAAAAATATATATATATATATATATATATATATATTATATATATATATATATGTGTGTGTGTGTGTGTATTTTTTTCATAATACATACACGTTTGTGCATATATTATATATCATCAATTTTTTTTCTTTTTTATGTGAATGTTTTCCCGAAGTCGGTTTTACCACGTGGGCTGATGGTTTACCAGATTTTTTACCCCTTCAGCGTCTTTAACTTCTCCTTTACATAAAGATATATAAAACTCTGTAGTAGCATTCACTTGTAAAGTTTGTTTTTTTAAGGTTGACTTGTACCATAAAACAAATCAATCCAGCCATAAAACAAAGCACACATCTACATCCTTGTTCCTGCTGCATCGGTCACTTGGTACACTGGAGATGTCAGCCCACAGGTTTTATTTTGTTCTTTGTGCAAGGTGTATTATGTTCTATCCACAAGAGTATTTAAGGTCACCTGGACTGACTGAGGTAACAAACAATCAGTCAGGTGATCTTGGCTCCAGCACTAACTGTGTAGTAGTTGGTGCATTTGTCACGGTATATTTGTTTAACACAAGACAGGAATGTTTACTCAGATTTTATTGCCTGATTTTTGATGTTGGGTGAAGTTGGTATACCTTGGCTAAAAAAAAAAATTAAGGCTTAACTAATCAGCTGAGGCAGCTATCATATCCCCAACAAACCATCTACATCACTGTTAGCAACTATATAAATGTAAGTAAGTAAATGTAAAGAAGTGGTTTATCTTGACAGTAGATTCCATGTACTAAAGCAGAGTTCAGGCTAATTATAGGATTTAAAATCGATCAATTCAAGATAAAAACCTTTGTCCTTGTGAGTAAATTTACGTTTAGTAGGATAGGAACGTTTTCATCAGATTTTGTGGGATTTTCCTGAATAGGCGATTTTCTTGTGTAGAAGTTTTTACAGTTCTTATTTTGCCAGATCTTATTATCTTTCTTAATTTATTTCAACCTTGTACACACTCCAGAAATGTGATGACCGCTAACTAGAAATTTACTACTTATCACCATCACAATTTTTGTAACCGCAGATCTGTTTTTAGAGAACCTATTTTTAGAGACAGAGAACACACAAATGATCACAGGATTTTATCGGGCTCTTGCACAAAGTGAGAAGTAATGATCTTAAGACTAATATAATCACAAAAGGACACATCTTTTCTTCATTTTTTTTGTTGTTGTTTTTGTTCCTGTTCTTGCAGGTTGGAGTGATTTTGACTCAGTTGCTTCTGCTCATCCTGTACACAAACAGCGCCTTCCTTTTCGTTGGTACCTGCTTTCTTGGTCTGTTTATCAGCAGCGTCTACCCGTGTCTGCTGGCTCTGACGGAAGACCTCCTTGACTACAAAGGTATTTACAGCAATCTGTCACTAAGGATCTTGCTTTTGGTTCCCAGTGTGACACACAGATGATATCAGCAGTGTTTACCCAAGGCTTTCTGCTAAGATCAAGGATACGCCTGTAGGATGTGCCATCCTTTGGCTCCAAAACAAGTCATTCCTGTCCTCATCCCTGCGTTTATCACCAACGTCTTGGTTTGACTGCCCATCGATCTCTCTTGTAAGACTGACAGCTTTTTTTTTTTCTTTTTTTTTTTCTCCAAATTCATTCGGTGGACCCTGGTATTGGGACGCCACCTCAGAGTTGGACGCTCGATCCATATTCAAGTAAATGATAATTGATCTCTTCGGAGCCTCTTTTGGAAGGGCTGAGGAATTAGCACAGGCTCTGCACAGCTCAAGTTTGAAAGACATTAATAACCTTCTGAATGCAAGTCTGGGCGAGTGAATAATCTCATGATCCAGAGGAGAGAAATTAAAGCGGCATTAGTTCGTTCTCAGCGGCTTTAACACGTTCCCCCTCCTGTCCAATTAAAATAACCCCTCTTCTATTAAATTTGATGCCATCATGAATTGCTCTCTTAGAAGTTTTTCATAAGATACCCAGAAAATACTAAAATATGTCTGTGCTGTATGAATTGCTGCAGGGAGACCAAGTTTTGCATGATCCTATTCATAATTTTTTTTTTTTTTATTCATATTTTATTGAATTCATGAAGGGGGTTTGGTTGTGAAATTTAAGCATATTTTTTTTCTGGTGCTGTTTCTTTCTCGAATCCTCTGTAGAACATTGATGCACATTATTTTATATTTTTGTCATAAAGGTTGTGCCACTACAGTCCTTGTGACCTCTGCTGGGATGGGAGAGATGCTTCTTCAGTCACTGGTCGGATCGGTAATAAAACCCTGTTGTATTTCATATGTTATATAAATAACCTTGAACAGGTTTTGACCTTTTGCGCTTTTTCTTTTCCAGATGATAGATACACATGGCAGTTACAGCTTCTTGTTGTGTGGTATGATCTTTGGCTGCATGGGCTTCACACTCTTCCTGGCTCTGCTTTTAGTTCAACACAGACACAAAAAGCACTTAGCAGGTATGACTGCTTTTCAGTTACCTGTATTACTGAAAATGCATTTGTTTCGGAGGAATTCTTTGGCAAACAGAGAAGTATCAGTTAGAGATGTGCAATAAAACCAAAAATGCATTTTAATTCATCATTCGTTGGTCGTTTTGATCCATTGAACTGAGGGGGAGCTGGGTTTGCGGCACGCCAAACCAAATCACACGGGTATGGGATGGACTACATTGCTGAATGTACAAGGGGGTTTTAACAGCTCTCCTTTTCATCTCTTGAGTGCCTGGTTCTACCAGTGTAGATCCACCAGTATTGTGTTCCAGAGAAAAACCTGTTGGTTAACAGGTTGTTATGCTGGTGATTGTAATTTCAAAAACCTTGAACTAGTTTGTTGTCAATGTATTGTATTGTCTGTGTTGTTGGACAGCTGCGAGTGCCACTCCTGTAGCAGAAAGCTCTGGGACAAACGAAGATGAACACTGAGTAACCAGTCATGCTTTAGTCGAAGTAGGATCAAACAGACCAAGACGGTCACAGTCCGAGTCTGAGACTGCATCATACGAGAGAAGAGGACCAGACCGAGACTGAATCAGTGGATTGAGATGATCCTCACACGCTAAGATTTGATTTTTCAAAGAACTTTACACCAAGCCCAAAGATGATTTGTTGTTGATTCATCTGTATTAAGCAAGTAGAGGTGTTCCAAGTCTGAGGAAATCGGGGTTTTTGTTGCTGAGTCTGTTGTCGTTGCCAAAAAAAAAAAAGTGAGAAAGGCCTAGGACTTTCCTCCTGTTTGGACATGTTTGGTATGAGTTGGGCTAAAGCATGTTGTGAATCACCTTAAACGCTAAATTTATACATCACTGGCTGCCCGTTATGTTTGTGACTAATCATTATACAGTGTAAATCTAACAAATAAAACACATTTAATCCAACTTTCACATTGGGGTTAATGCATTTATTTGGGGGGAAAATATTTTGTGGATTAAGGTTAGAACAAGATGGTGGTCTTAATTGCTGTTTGTAAAAAGGGTAAATTGAGTACAATGGCCAACAAGATGCTGGAAATTCCAGCAGTGATTAAACATGGATCAAATGTATGGCATAAGCTTCTGGGAGTTTTTGTGTTGCTTGATATATTGTGTAATGCCTGTGGACTGTTTGCGTGTGGTGTTTGAACGGACATTTCAAATGAACATACATTTCTGAAGTTTTGATAAATAATTTTCAAATGATCTTAGCAAATATTTAAACAATGGGATACTAGATTTTCATGACCTAAAATTAAAAAGTACTTTTTCACTTTACTTGCAAAGAAGCAATAATGAGGCAAAGTTTTTAAACTAAATACAAAAAAAATATGCAATATTGTTTACACATTATTTTTTTTTAAATTTAAACGCACATCCTACAAGTCCACTAGTTTCTTAACATAATACTGGGTATCTGCAGGCATGTTTGGTGAAGTCCATGAACTTTGACCATGAATATGCGCAAAGTTAAGAGCCCTTTGCACAGTCAGTGTCTCCTTAATATCCACTGCTAACATAACAACAAACCAGAGAATTTATTAATTTCAATTTCTTTATTTCACCTTTTATTCAACTTTCACAATAGCAATGAAGCCATATTGACAGCTGTAAACATTTGCGCTGGTTGTGACAGACTGAAAAGACAGTAGGACAAAACATTCAAAAATAGCATTTGCACCTAGATATATTTATATATTTCTTCCTTTACAGGCTGAACATTTACATGATATGTTAAGGACTGGTCATGTGTCAAGGCAGTGTTTAGGAAATTTTTATTCCACTAAATTTAACCTTAGTTATTTTAAAAGGCATGAGCAGGTAACTTGAGTTGGCTTTTTTTCCCCAATCCAAATTTTCTGAAAATTTTATTCTTAAGAAAATAGATTTGTTTATCAATTGACTAGCTTGAATAGTGCATAAGATGAATATAATTCTGGAAAAAAAGTAGTAAATATAAAGGTCTCTTTAGCTGTGCAGTAAAAGACAGAGGTGCATAGATTTGTCTTTTTGTAGGAGGGAAAATGGAGGTACTTCCCCAGCTCCCCATACAGATTTGATTTCAACATGGGATATTTAAATGTAAGTGCCACAATAAAAATTAACACTGAAAAGTAAGATATAAGTTTGGGAATGCTACACAAACAAAAGAACGATTTAAAAAAAGAATGTCACAAACTAATCTACAGATAATATTTACATAACACAGACAAAACTATACATAAAATGTCAGCTTAAAATGTTTGAGGGCAAAATATGAGTATTTTTCATTTTATTAGCTGTATAATAAACATGAATATTGAGAAGAAATAAAAAAACAGTAATCTCCCATTTTACATCACACACTAAACACATCTGTGTGTGTATAAAATACACACCATAACGGGGTGAATACTTTCAGGAATGCTCAAGTCTAATAATTAGATATGTATTTAATCATTTAAAGCACACT
The DNA here is from genome assembly GCF_024256425.1 of Clarias gariepinus. NCBI lineage: Eukaryota > Metazoa > Chordata > Actinopteri > Siluriformes > Clariidae > Clarias > Clarias gariepinus. Next base: position 5,983,816 of record NC_071122.1, on the reverse strand, counting down.
AAGTAAATTGAAGGCTGTGGCTATTAAAGAAAACTGTTACTTGGAGGGGAGGGGGAGGGGGAGGGGGGAAAACACTGAGAAAAGCCACAAAAACTTCTCAAAGTAAACAGCACAAAAGCATTATTTTGAAGTCTAATTTTCAGGTCCTTAGACTTTCTAAAACATACATACTCTCAAATTACACTTTCAACCTTGTTAGCTTTAGTTAATATACGTTACAGCTAGGTTTTTGTTCCGAGTTTGTAAAGTCTGTAGTTCCAGAAAGCACCAACAGCCAAAAATCTGACCACAGAGAAACCAAAACAAAAAAGGGAGGGGAAAAAATTCTCTTGTATGGCAGTGAAAAATCAAATGCATTAATACACCTTAATTTCTACTTTCATGTTTTCTTTTAATAAAATTTATATAAAGCCCTTTTAAAAAGTTTAGGGATTAGAATAAAGAAATTGTAGCTACAATTTGTGTTTCTTTTAGAAACAACTTTGTTTTTCTTTAATATATAAATTCAAATAATTACCAATATATCCTTATCTTTTTATTGCAATGTATATTGTAGTTAAAATCAATTTTAAAATGGTTAAGTTACTGTTGAGTATTTATTTATTTATTTATTTCAAGTTATTCTGCCTCTTTATCGTTCATCATTACTGTTTAAATCGTACTGGCTTGGCTGTGTATTTATAATGCCCACATTCTCTACCTACGCAGTGTTTCAAGCTTTATACATACTGCATAAATGCTTTGTATTTGACATACCTGAGACTCAGTCTGAGATGCTGAATAATTTCAATTTTCTCTGTCACAATTTTGACACTAAGCTGAGCTGAGTTGCTCAAGCGCTTAAGTTGCAGATGTGTACTGAGTGAATAACGATAGCAGGCCGTGCATGGCCGTGAATCCAGTTCTGAGTTTGAGTCATGGCTTTACAAGATCCTAATTCGACACAATGACAGAGGTAGGATTTTGCGTTGTGCAACTGTTTAGATATACATTTCCTAGATTTGATCACAGCTGCAGAAATCTGCTGGCTTCACTATTAAAAGGAAATTTTATTTAAGACAATGGCCATGTCGCAAGTAGTCTCAACTGCATTGGATGGGAATGAATGGAATGAGAAATGTGGTACTACAGCAGGAATTTAAATAGTAAAAATCTTAAGTGAATTTGGAAGTAAAGCGTTGTACAGTAGTTGATTGAAATCTAACATTGAACTACATGACTTGAATTTGTGTTCAAGGCTTCAAATACAAGAGAATGATAATCAAGTGCAGAAAATATTTTAGTTGAACAATCCATTTCACGTTTAAAATTTGGGCAGTTAAATATGCGTTTCTTTAATTTCCTTATTTCCTACCATGTCAATCTATTCTGAAATGGATTGAGTTTTACACCTGATTATCATTGTACAGCTTGGTTTGAACCCGAGCAAACAAATATAATTTGATGCCTTTCAACTATAAAAATTTATTTTGAAATTTAAAGCTATACTTTTCAATTTTTTTTCCACAAAACTAAATGTGAAATTTTCTGGTAATAAAATGGCCAAATTAAAAGACAATTTTTTTTACAGACTTGTCCAAATAGAGCTCAAAATATTTCCACAGAATATTTGCGCTTTGCACTGGTATGAAATTTTAATTTTTCAATTTACGTTATGTACATTATATGTTTACTTAATTTAGATTCATTTATTCATTTCAATTCTTGCAGCTTTTGATAGAATTGTTTTATTTTTTGGTAAACATACTGAAAATTCTTTAAAACCACATTCATATTAATGTAATACACATTATAAAATAATCAGCTGTTTAATTTTTTTGGAGTTGATTTCAGATTAAGTTTTTTTTTTTTAAAGAGAAGGAGAGATTTAACTTGTTTTTTTACATTTGATGTCACTTTCTCAGTAGGTAACAAATATATTGAATAAGAAATGTGTGGAGCTGCCTACATTTACATTTTGACTTTTATTTAGACGTAGTGGCCTAAATTTTAAGTTCCAGATATTTATTTTCTATTTTTTAGTTATTTGAAAAATTACAAAAATAGTTTTTCCAGAAGAATCTTGGTATTATTTTTCAATCCAGTTTGACAACCAAATTCAACTTACCTGTCACTTAATTCCTCACAACATACGAATATATCTCTTAAAAAATAGTATGACAGCTATAAACCCTATTTCAACAGGCGATACAAACAATATAAAAATAAGAATCTGGATGCTTAGAGCCCCTGGGTCTTATTTTTCCATCTCAAAACTAGATAATTTCTAGATATTTCTGAAAAAGATTTAAACGTCCTTGAGACATTGTAAGTGCCTCAGTTAAGTGACTAAGTGACCGACATGAACGGTTGTGTAAAGGTGCTTGTAGATGTATGGCAAAAAAAAAGTGCAAAATAAGAGAAACTTTGTTTAAAATTTGGGTATCATCTCCCTCCAAATACGAAGGCAAAGAAACAAGAGGACTGGCCTGGCAGAGAGACAATTATGTAAACTATGCGTCATGATGTTGAAGTAGGGATGCATTGATACTGACACTGATGTTGAGTATCGGACTGATACCACATGATAGTACGTGTACAATACAATACAAGCTGATAAACTTTTTAAAATGCTAACTAGTTAAAATAACAGCTATTGCCTAGTAGGATGCTCTTGATAATCAGCTGGTTCATTTTTTAATAGAAACAGGTTTTCCGCATCTTGATAAAATTAGGCTTTATAAAAAGACCATATGTGCCTTTTGTGCTTTTCACAATCACTTCTTAAACTGAGGAAATATAAACAGAGCTAACTAATTTTCTGGCTGTGATATTCATGATCAATTACATAAGAAGTAGGTTACTTGTTTCCTGATAACTATCTATGATGACCAAGACACTTTTTTGGTCTTAGTTGATAATATTTATGCATCCCTATGTAGAAAGTATAAAAATAAAATCACTATCACAATCGCAATCACTGTATTTTTTTAAAACAACAGTGATTACAGACAGTGACTCCCTGAAAGCCATTCCCTAGAAAAGTCACAAAAACACAAAAAGAAAGAGCCAAAAAAATGTTCCCGTCTAAACATTTCCGTATCGATGGCTCTTCATCCATTTGAGCAAACAGCTAAAAAAAAAAAAAAAACACCTTTACAACTCTCCCTTCAGGACGAAGACAAAGTCCACCTGAAGTTCCTAAACACTCATTGTCGTTTTCGTCACCAGGAGGGAGCATTTGGTCAACAAGGTTGCACACATTTGTCTTAAAATAGAAAAAGACAGGATGAGGATGTGTGCTTTTTCTGTGTGTCAAGGCAACCCACCAATCATGGCAGTCTTCAATTTTTTTTGTTCCCCTCTTTTTATCCTCTATGTCTTCTGTGGGTCTGGAGAGAGGGGTCCAGGCGTGTTGGTGCCGTCCAGAGCGGGTACCGGCACAGAGAACTGGGTCGAGCTTAGGACAGATGGAAACTGAGGAGATATAAGATGCAAAGAGCATAAAAAGAAAGTCAGTCGAAGCTGTAATAAAAGTTGTACTAAAAAAATATTTTAAAATGTATATATAGTAGTGGCAAAAACTATTAAGACAGAAGTAAACCTAGTTTTGAAATGACAAGATAAGAATAATGTGTCTGCAAGTACTCTGGTGTTGTTCAATCTATGTCTGCTTGTTTGCTTCCTGAAGTACAGATGGTTTCTTAACTGCTCCTGCCTTCTTCACCATTATCCAGGAGTTTGCTATTGGCTTTAGGTCAGGAGAAAACCCAGGGCATGACTTCAGAAGCTGAACACCATTTCCACAAGTTTTTTTTCTAGTTAGCTCAACTCTTCAGGCTCAAAATTAATTAGTGACATTACCTGTTTTGTGCATGGAGAACTTTAGGACAATACAATATAGGGGCATACGATGTCTTAATACTTTTAATCACTATTATAATTTCTTCTGTGTACTTAATCATCCAAGATGTGTGTGTGTGATACTCTATATGGTACTTTAACACTGTATCACTAAACATTATGCCTAAATAAACAGTTTACCCAAACTGGTTGAAATTATATTGGTTTAAAATCATATATGTTTCTTAGAGATGGGGGGGGGGGGAAATCACTTGATTCAGTCTTTTGTGTGGCGATACACAAAACATGTCCACACTGACTATATATATATACACGTGCATTTGTGGTAAAAGGCTGCTATTCCTCTATTCCTCGATGATCCTACAGGTGGTGCACTCTAAACTATAGACCAAATATCATCATATTGGTTGGTCCCTGGTGATTTCAGTCCCTATTAAATACACCACAGTTTTGGTGAAAATACAAACTGCTTCCATGTTCTGCAAATACTTATGTTTTGTGAGAGTTTCGCTGCGTTTATATGTGGTTTGTGCCAATACTGCCACCTACTGGACCGGAGTGTTAAGCATAAGACTAGCATGGGGGAGTTAAAAAGGAAGACATGGCATTAAACAAATCAGTAACACAAGTTACACAGCTTCTCAATATTAATTATATACTTTTATTAGTTTTGAGACTTCAAAACCTGTAAGCAATATAGCTGCTTGAGAAGAAATCAGACAGTAAACATTAATGGTGGAATGTAATTGAAAAAAGAAAGTCACAATGCCAGTCACACCTCACTTTCACAGCTCACAGCACTTTCACAGCAAATTTACACACAACATTCTGTGTCAGTTCTGTGGCTGGAAGAGAGATAGTAAAGTATAAGGGCCAGACAAAGCATAATCTAATTTACAAACGTCAAATGAGTAACGTATGTTTTTTTTGTTTTTTGGCTTACTATATAGTTAGTGTTTTAGATGTAAACCAATAAATTTGCAGGTTAATTGATCCAAAGCCGATAATTGTATATAAGTATCAGCCCATTCAAAATGTAAAAAGAAGTTTTGCTTCGTTTATTTTCTATGATCAGAGCAGTACCTAAAGTTCCCTTCTTAGTCAAAGAACCATTTAGTGTTACAAAAGAATGGTTTATCAATTTGTATATAGCAAATAGTGCACTGTTTTGCTTTTTTTTTTCAATATTAAAAAATATATTCTTCATTTGAAACAATCATTGTTTGCACTATTTGCTTTAAATAATAGTGTTACTGTTGCACATCTCTCATCTATTAAATAAAAAAATGGACATAAATTTTTTTTATAATAAACAGACAAAGGTCATACAAATTGATCATGTCGGTCAAATAACTCTTCATCTTACCTTCTTCAACAAAAGGTACTATTCAACAGACACCCAGCGAAATAAAATCGATTTAATTGCATATTAAATATACCGTCACACTGACTTCAAATTGGATTTTTTTTTATACATTTTTACATGGTTTGCTGTTGAGGTGGTAAAGTGTTGTAGTTGCACCATAATCCTACAGGTGGCATATACACAATGGCATGCAGCACACCATTCCAAATAAGTTTTGCTGTTTGTGTAGAACTGTTACGAATATAAAAAAATCAGGATTTTTATAAAATCGTGATACTTACAGAATCACAGTACAAACTGAATTGGCAACTGGGTATGGCAATATCATATCAGGTGGCCCCTGGTGATTCCCATCCCTACTACTCAACATAGTCAAGTGATGCGTTTGTGCCAATATTAAAGTCATGGCGCAAATGCATAACTTATAATTAAGAATACATTACGTCTTACGTTTTTATAGAGGAAGAGTTACTCTACCAACATGTGGAATTCATGCCACCTGTCTTAATCAATAAAGAAAGATGCCCACTTTTGCATTATTTCAGGACAGCCCTTGTATTACATACAATTTCTGTTTTACATCACCCAGCCCTACTTCCATTTTTACCTACAAGCGTAACAATGTAATGATTGCAATGTTTTGAGCCCTCTTCTCATTCATTCTTATCAAGGTTGCATTCATACATTTTTTCCCCACCTCAACGCAAACACGCAGTTTTACATTAATCCTATAAGCATGTTTTGTTTAACTTCCTCTAACTCACAGGGACATGACAAGATAACAGGCAAAAACTGAAAGACGGGAATGCTGCATATTTTAAAAAGTGAGACAGAAAACTAAACCAAACGAAGCATGGTGACTTGCACCTTGTGAATACAAAATATGGATTAATAACAGGATGTGTGGATGAGCTAAAAAGAGACTCACCTGAAAGAGTGTATGTGCGCCTTGTCTTCGAGCCGGGCTGATTGGAGCAACAGGACTGAGTGTGCTCCAAAAATGGATGTTGGAGAGCAGAGGACTGGGTGTGAGCAACAAGGGTGTCTGTGGCACAGAACAAACATCTAATCAGCGAATGAGCTTACTTTACCTGTGTGTTCTCTTTACCGTAAAGCTATAAAATAAATTTCTACATCCTCATGTTTCTGTACAACAGCTGTGTTGATTTCTGAACTTTCTGGAAAAGAGACTTTCCAGTTTATTCAAAGCACATTAAGTTGCAGCTTTTTAGTCTTATTAAGAGAGAGAGAGAGTAAGAGTGACTAATAAGGGAATGTATAAAGCTGCTATAATTTAAGTGAAGACAGGAACAAATTTGAATTGTGGACATAAGTGAAGTCACTGATTATTTTCTACAATAGCGTTTCATTGTTAGTTTTAGCACAAACTGATCAAAATTATTTCTTTAAATTATATAAATATATATATATATATATATATATATATATATATATATATATTTCTTTGATTATGCTTCATTTTAAATATCTAACTGACTACAAAACAATGAAATATGTAAAAATGTTTTGTTACACATCATAACAATGCAAAAACCAGTCTGGTGGTACATGATTAGTTTTTAAAAAACACAGGAAGCCCATCCAGGCGTATGGACGTGCATTGTGACTACACAAAAGAAAAATCATAAACAAAAACAATACAATCCCTCATCTGTGGTGTAACTTTAACAAATAAATGGTTGAGCGACAGCTGAGCATCGTCATCTGCAACCAAACGAGTATCTGATCATAAAATCAGCCATTGTGTGGCCTTAATGAGGTTATCCATCAAAGCTTCATCCAACCAAATCTCCTCAAAACCCTGTGGGTGAGGAAGCCACCTATGCAGCAAAAAGCTAACCTCTGAAGCTGGAGCGTCACTGCCATCTACTGTCTGGATAACAAGTCTCCGTGTGGAAGAGGGAGGATATTAATTAGCCCCTGTTATCGACAGGAAGCTGTAATGGGAGTGAGGCATCTTGTCACCAGAACTGTCTTTCAGTTCAGACCTACAGATCACCTGCTTCTACATTCCTAACCCTAGCTACCTGTGGAAATATTTTATTACTGAGAAGATGTAACTAAGGGAAGCGTTCAAATCAATGAGGCAAAACGGAACACAGTTATGAGAGTATAAAGTTTCTTTATTTTTCTATATAATCCCCTGCTACACTAATGCACTTCTCCCAGAGTTCCACAAGTGCTTGAACGCAATCAACAAAGAAATTTTTCTCAGTATGCTGGAGACTGCCTCATGTTAGAAATGCTGGCCTCCGAAGAACTCCTAAACATGTAAAAATGGCTTGGAGTGAGGTCAGGACTATACAGTAGATGTGGCAATAACTCCCAGCCGAGTTCCGGTAAAGTGCAAGTGGTGTTGGTGAATGATTTTTTACACAATTCCCACAGACAATGCGTCTCTTTTGCAAGCTGGCGAGTCATTCACAGACTTACAGCCTTTTTTAAAACATTTGCATCATTCAAATGTTTGCAGCTAAGAGTCTCACCATACTGTGCTTAAAGCCCCGGTTTGACTTGAACACCCCTTATATATAATACATGTTCACAAGCGGACATGAGATATAACTTTAACATCATCTAGATCAGTGGTTCTCATCCTATTTCTGGTGGGACCACTGCCCTGCAGTGTTTCCCCTGCTTAATAAGAGAAGGCTGTTGATTAGTTGATTAGTTAAATCAGGTGTAGGTGTATCATGAGCTTTTTTAAAATAATCTACCAAATAAATAACACACGTATAAATCATTTAAGTGCTTTGGTTTAAAGACAGCCCAGTCTGCTTTTCTCCTTAAATCTGAAAATGAAATTGCATAACATGATCACAATGATTAACAGGCAAGTGCGACTAAAAAAAAAATGCATTTAGGCCATATCAAGAAGGATGATATAGACAGTATAGACTGAGCTGCATGTGGTTGCTATTGTCTTTAAATACCAGTATAACACAGTTAAACAGATGATACACCACATTGTAACCACTAGGGGTCAGTATAATCCTCATAGAAAATACATGTGTGCTAAGGAAATTTCAAGTAAACCTTCAATACATGTTTTTTTTTTTTTTATCATAACGCTGACTCCACAGCACCTGGGATGGTCAAAGAGGATCATACTAACCTGCAGGAAGGCTGGTGTGAGCGAGGCTGTAGGGAGTGACGGACTGGACAGGTTAAGGGGACTCAAATCCGAGCTGCTTACCAACAGCGTGGGCATCAGCTCAAGTCCTCTGGGCTTCTTCGACGTTTTGCCGCTTTGACTACGGCATAGGGACAGCGACATGTCTGAGGAGCTGGATTCAGATGAGGGCTGAATCTGGGGCAGAGGAGTAGCAAAGATTCAGTGTTAAATGAAAGGAGTCTCCAGTGTCAAGCAATACATTGTTAAAGCAGCTCTTCAGCATAAAAGATTTTATGTTTCAATGGTTTCAGCGGTTTTGGTTTTATTATTTTAAAAAGAGAAAAAGATAAAATTCAGTGAGGGAGGGATTATTTACAGCTGCTATAATGTAAGTAATAACAGTAACTAACTGGAAGAACTGTTGTTGCTGATTTAACTGTTGTGTGAGTTCAGAACACTGCAAATGAAAACCACAACACTAACCAGTAACTTGATTACTAATTAAGCACCTAAATTTATGGCCATTTTATGGTGGGACTTGACACCCATATTAACATATAAACTAATTTCCATAATAAATTTGGGGACTTTGCCTGTAGGTGCAGCTCAGAAGGCTGAGAGGAAACAGATTCGACATCCGTGTCTATAATCAGCTCCTTGGAGTCAGCGAGTGTGCTGGAAGAAGGCGACAAACATCCCAAAGAAGGAGAAATCCCTGAAAGGATAATGTTCATCGGCGCTGCGTCAGTACCGGGGTTCACCTCGAGCGGCGTGGAGGGAGTGAGCTGCTCTTCCTCAGGTTCTGACAACTGGATCGGGGGCTGAATCGCAGTTGGTGGAGGCGGAGTCAGCTTATCCATTACGCTCTGCGTAGGCACCCTGATCGGTGGCGAGGTCCCAAATTTGATGACTGATGGTGGCTGCGGGGCTTCCTTTTTCTCAGCCATCTTCTCCCCAGGATTTTCCATCTTGATGGACTTGAAGAGCTGTGTTCCAGACTGGAGAGAAGTCAGCGTAAAGGACGTGTACAGACCTGAGTGGATATAGTCATTCCGGCCCGACGATTTGGACTGGCTCGGAGTGGCGCTGCTTGGTTTGAAGGTGTCCTTGGGCGGTTTGGTGCTGGAGGCTAGCGCTTTGTTTGGCTGTTGTTGCTCAGGAGGGGGAGGAGGAGAAAAGGGACTCGCTTCGCTTCCTTCAGCTCGGGTGGCATAATCGGCTTTTAAAATATCCGGGTAGGAGACGAAGCGGTATACAAACTTCTGCCCGTTTACTTTCTTAATTATGTTCTAAGAAAAAGAAAAGAAAAAGCACAAGCCCCCAGCTCAGAAAATCACTATTTTGAAGTTACTAATCATCACAGATTCTACTGTAGTGAGTGAGAAGGTACCTTATCATAGTAGTAGCGCAGGGCTCGGCTCAACTTGTCGTAGTTCATGCTGGGCTTGTTCTTTCGAGCGCCCCATAGTTTAGCCACCTGCTCGGCCTGCAGCAGCTTAAACTCACCATCCTCATTGGTCCAGCAGATGAGCTGCTCATTGCCCGGTTCTAGCAGGAGCTGTAGCAGGAATTGCCACAGGGTCACTGAGCTGTCCATGCTCTTCTCTACATAAAAGGAAAACAAGACACCATACGTTATACTGTATATGTCTACTTTGCCAGCAAGTGAAGAAGTGTAGTGACCTTGACAGAGGTGACAGTACTGACAGATTTCAGGTCACCAGTGAAAAATTCTGATACTTATTATAGTGAGTCCTGGCAGCCCTAAATCTTAGACACTACCACCACTACTCACTACCGTGCATTACTGGTTTTAAGGTGTGGTCAGACTCGTTACTATAAGTACCACAGGATCACGCTCACCTGCATGCTGTGTGCGGTTTCTGCAAATTTATTATTCAATTATTTTGTGATATATAACTAACCAATCCCCTTAAATCCATCGTCCATCCGCTTACACCTTCCTTTTCCCCCTCCTATGAGAAGTTACAATATATAAACATTCCTGTACATACAGTATATATTAAGTGTTCGTTCCTCCATCTTTGCTCTGGTTGCTGTTGGAGCCAGAAGTTCATTAGGCATAGAGACATTTTTTTTAAATAGTTGTGTTTTTCAGCCATGAGAGCTCATGTCTCATTGTAAAGTCTTAAAGCTCATCTTAAGAGCTTAATAGGAGAGGGACACTTTCATTTATACTCATTTAACTTTTTCTAACCTAAAACAGTCAAAGTATGGAAGAATGTAACATAACCGAAGTGTAACAAACATGTTGGATATTTACCTCCTTACAACAGCCAACTGTGTCATCAATGTTTTAGGGCGCATTCACAATAGGCACGATTGATTTGTACCGAGCACAAGAACAATTGCTCCCCCCTCCCGACTCCCCAGTTGGCCAGCGTGAACATTGTTTTTTCTTCTCTGATCTCCCCAGGTGGTAGGACGCACCTAGTTGGTCATTAAATACGAAGAAAAGAAGAGAATGAGAAAGTCAATCTTCCAGCTATGCCTATTATTATTGATACTTTGTGGGAAAAAAAAAGTCAAGCGCACAGGTTCTGGAGTAGACATAAGAGACTGATGACATGTTCTGGTATGATTGGCTTCCATATCTGATTCGATCAAGCTGACTCAAGCATGGTTCCCAAGTGTGGAATGATTGTGCTCTCACTGATCAAAATGAATCGGACTTTGAAGTCAAGTGTTCTTGGAAATTATCATGGGTAGTAATGTGAAAATGACTTAGTGTTAATATACAAATATATATATATATATATATATATATATATATATATATATATATATATATTAATGGTGTCTTACTTTTTAGGCAACAGGGTGGTTGGTTTATTTGATTTCAATTGATTGGAATTTGGAAGTTAAAGGTTAAACTTCCCTAAACAAGGCCAGACATGGTCGTACATGTGTCTTTAAGACCTAAGTGTACAAAGCAAAGCATCACACAGAGCTCAGAAATGACCAAAGAACCCTGGAAAACAACATAAGCCACCGTGCCATCCTGAACGTCTCTGAACAGTGCCTCACTACCACTATGCATAGCAGTACAGTTTCTCCGAGCATCAAACACCATCAATACCATCATAATCACCATCATCTAATGCCCCTGGGGTTCCACTTTCAGAAAGGGATTAATACTTTCTTTAGAAAGTTTAGAAAGGAATTATTCAAAAACCCTGAATCAAAATACGTCAGAACACACTTTTTTAATGATATCTTAACAGTTTGTACATTGGAAGACCCAAAACCAATCTTTGACAGTATTTAGGTATTTGCCTGAAGTTAAACCTGCTCAATAACTGAAGTCAAAACGCTGAGAAGAAGTTAAGTTATGAGCACTTATGTGCCAAATTACAAACCGCAAGGTTTGACGGCGGACTGTACATGCGACAAACTGTGGGTGCGTATTAAATCAACCGCTGGACAGAATTTTATGAAACTTTTGCAGAGTAAACACTGCACTATAAGTGAAATCAAAACGTTGAATAAAAGTGATGGTATGAACAGTTATGTGCCAGATTTTTGACAAATTTCTATTTTCTTCTTCTATATTTGTTATATTGATATTTTGTTCTTATTCGTAAAGTATATTTTACTTTGTACAATATATTTCACTAGTTAATTTTATTTTCTAACGTTTTTCTTTTATTACAGTATATTTCACTTTGTATAGTATATTTTACTAGTTTATTTTATTTCTAACGTATTTCTTTTATTAATATTTATTTTTTTATGTATAAGCTTTTATTTTTTAAAGTCACTGGCAGTCGTATAAGCATTTCACTGCATATCGTACTGTGTATGTGACGAATAAAAATTTTATTTGAGATTTAATAACCTACTTTAAAATAACTAACATCTACTAACAAGCTTAATGTAAACTAATTCATGCACCAATAGATATTAATTAGAAAAGCTAAACTAAATATTTTTACTGGGATTAGTTCATATTTTCACTGCTGAAGTGGAATAAGTGAATTTCATCGACTGGGAAAGAAGTACATAAGTAGCATAAACAAGGCCTAAGACACTTAACCTTGCAAAATTGTAATTTCTTTGTATTAATAAGTTAGACAGAGTTCTGCTGTACAAAAAAAATAAATAAATAAATAAACTGATTCACTGATTACATTAAAGCTGATCAGCTTATTATTCGCTTCCCCCATGAACGGGTACTAACGCTAGTATATCAATCAGATCATTAGTATGAATCAACAGTGAAGATGAACTAGTTTTATGGATTTAAAAAAAAAACTCTCCAGTTGTAATGCATTGAACAGAATTCATACGGACAGCTATTTAGTTAGCTGGTTAATCTTAGACCTGGATGAAGTAATAATCGGGTTAACTTTACTATTTCGAGCTAGCAATGTACAGTAGTCGCAGTTTGTGTAACTTATATTACCGCGACCAAAGTTCACTGGCTAAAGTACCTAGCTAACTCAATTATCAACTCACCTAGCTAGTACACCTAACGTTATTAACCACATATTATTGCACACTGCATTTTAAAAACTATTTTGGTTGGTTGGTTAAAATATAACCTCAACTGAGCTCTGAGTTTCCACAACAAAACAACCTGTCAGCTTGCTAGCTAAAACTTAGCGCGCTAGCTAGGGAACTCTTGCTAACTCTGCTAGCTTCTCAGGTAAACAAAACAAGCTAGCTAGGACGAGTTAGCCGTCTGATCTTCAAGCATACAACCTAAATATTTATATTTTAACTTGTTTGATTAATAAGTTGATATATATATATATATATATATATATATATATATATATATATAAGTAGCTAGCTCACCTTGCTAGCTACGCTAAGATAGTTAACTTAGCCTCAATTATTCCCATCATAGATTCATACCTGCCAAATTCGATCCATCCAAAATATTTACTTTCTCACGTCGTTGTAAATAAAACAACAGCCTTCAAATTATTTAAAGGATTACAAACCCCTAAATTATAATTTTTCTTTTAATTCCATTTCAATGTTATTTTTATTATTATTATTTCTTTTAAACCAAAAACAGGAAGTGTGCGATTCATTCCTGCACTGAGTAAAGCCGCGGTTCTGTGTCCCGAATTCCTCGCTGTTCCCTACACACAGTGCACTTCACACAGTGTAAAATAAGGCCCTAAGAGCTAAGAAGTGCACTATGTCTCAGTTGACTGCGGTATTTAAGACGCAACCCGGAACCATCACTGTAAATGTACTGTATTTAAAATTATTAAAAAGCCAAAAGTAGAGTGGCAAGGGTTATTAGGGATGACAGCTGTCACTCTGAGACACCAGATTTTAAGATTTAAGAAATATCACTAATCTACGGAGCCCCTCTGGTGACATTGGGGGAAAAATATTTAGCGCCATGACCTACTAAGGCATAACTCAAAACTCCAAAACAACAATCATCCTGTCACATCTGGAACATGAATGATCTCATGATGATCGATGATGTCTCACTTACCTTAGTAAGTCATGGCCACAGAATATCGTTTCCTCCAATGTCATGAAAGGGGCTCTATACCAATCTAAAATGAAGGTGTTTATATATTTTTGATGGTGTGTGAAAATAATCAACTGGTCTAACAGTTTGTGTATTTAACAAATTTTCTTGTCTCTATAACTCTCTTTATTATCTATATACTTGGTCTATGTAGGAGTTCCTCTGCTAATGTAACAGTAGGCAGAATCATCATCATCTTATGAAAAGTGTATCACAGGCATTCCTTTAGAAAAAAAAAACAATAGACAGCATCATCTTCAACATTTATGTCATACGTTCAGCTGCCAAAAAATCAGAGCAGACTGAAGAACATCTACAATGGGTACACCAGGGTGAGGGCATAGCTACTAAAACCCCATATCAGACTGCATTGCGTGTACAGAGACAGTTTTTAGTCGTCAGGAACAAAGATGATGAGTGGTTGATCATAGGGAAATGATACTTTTGTGGTTGCTGGTAAGCTATCGGTTAGTGATTTATCATGGGAATTAGTGGTTGCTTTTTGGAACAATGATGATGTTCAGTTGGTTACTGGAAACAGTAATAATTAGTAATTGGTTAGTGTGAACAACTGTGGTCAGTGGTTGGTCAGTGGAATCAGTGGTAATTAATGATTGGACTGGTTGTTGGAAACAGTGTTGATCAGTTACTGGTTGTTGGGAAGAGTGGTGGTCAGTGATTGGACTGGGTGTTGGGATCAAAGGGGATCAGCGATTGGACACTGAGAACACACACATTTGATTCAGTTGGGCCTTACTGTAGTCTTGGAGAGCTGAGTAATCCTTATTTCTAAACTTTCAACTAGCAGGTAAAAAGTTATATTAAGTGCAGGAACATCGCACTAGACTAGCCAGGCATAATTTTAAATATAACCACTAAAAAGTTCTAAAAGAATCAACAGATATAGCAGCAAGATAAAAAAAAAAACAACTGATGTTGTGTAAAATATAAACATGCTATAAACAGCAGACCCACAGCCCACAGATGTTTTTTTTTTTACCAATCAGACAAAAGATTTAAACCTATATTGCAATATTGTTGTAAATATTAACCATACCTACATGCCAACTCTGCTTTAAGTAAGTTAGTGCAAATTTGCATATAGTTTGTAACAATGTACGTAGTGCACCCTAAATCAAAACCAAGTTTCACCATGTTGAATGGCTAAATCTTTTACAAATACCCCACATTTTTTATACTGGAACGGTATTTTAAACATAAACAGCAGCTGGCTTCTGAACCTGCCAGTTATTCCGAGTCAGCTATGCTTTTTAAACCCACTCCAGGCCTTAAAAATTGACCAGAGAGAGCCAGACATTCCTGTTTAACAGGCCGTCCAGCTTCCAGAGCCGATACTCAGATTCCATTCCCACATGCTTTATGTACCCGCTATATAAAGCTCTCACCTAATGCTCCAATAACAACAGCTTCAACTCTGAGACTCTGCATTGGGATGATGGAGTTATGATACTAAATACTAAATCGTGTTAAGATATTAGGATTACAGTATATTATTATCATTAGCTGTTTAATCTTGGCTGACTTATTACAATCAAGAAATAATTTTCTCTGACTTTTGCCTGACGAGGTTCATATTTATTCCACCAAAAACTGATTTCTTAATGTTATTTAGCCAAAGCATTAACACAATTTGTTTACAAATTTATTTGCACTTTGTTTTATGTGAATTATTAAATCTCTGCAAATAGCACATGACCTCAGATGTGTTGTGGTGTTGTCAGTTCCTTTAAAATATATAACAATAGTTATATCCCGAATTTAGGAGAAATATTGTCAGCACTTCATAAAAAATGAAACTGTTCATCTCACCAATATATGCACCTGTAAAATAATAATAATAATAATAATAATAAAAGAAACTAATTCATTTACAGTGGTCTCTTATTTTTTTCCAGAACTGTATACAATTTTTATATTAGATTTAGAAGCCCTAATTACCACAAAGGTTTGAATCAACACGCAGACATATAAATACAAAATCTAACATAACTGGATAAATAAATACAATTTCATAACCTAAACAGAAAAGAAAACATCACTCCACAAGAGCTTTACACTTAAACGATACATGTTCTTCTCTGGTTCTTCATCTTCAGCCTTCACAAGTAGCAACCATCCCCTGATTTGGGGCGTCGTCTGAAGCCAAGGAACTGCATCTTCCTTCCTTTTTCTAGGGACCTCCAGTCCCGTTTCTCTCCTCAATAAAAAGAGCACCTTTTATCCTTAATCTCCATCTCCCGGTGTCTGTGTTTGGTTTGCCCTGCTCAAAACTACATTAAAAACAAATGAATGCTTCAAAGAGTACTACTAAATAATTTTTTATTCCTTAAGGTAGCTACCCTTTATAGCACATTCATTACACACGCGTCCATGTGCACAAATGTATTATGAATGAATATATAATGGTAGATAAAGAATGTATAAAAATGTGCCTATACAGTGTTTATGTGCAAGTTAGTGTTCATTAATGATGTCACCGTGTAAGTTTAGAGTCATTTGTAAATAATAGGAAGGGGATGCATGAAGAATTTATAAATGCTTATGAACTTGAAACAAATAAACAACTTGTAGAATTTGGAAAAAGAAGTTTGTTCTCATATTAACATATTTATATAAAATGCAAAAAAAAAATCTATCCATTAATATTCCTCAGATTTCCATTGTTGAAATTTTTTTAGTCTTTCTAGTCATGTTATGAAGGCCCCGTGTAGGTAAAAGTGTTTATTTCTTTTAGGTTTGATGATTATAGCTTACAGCTAATGAAAATAACTTAATACACGAAACACACACTCTTATCAGCTAATTAATCCAAAACACCTGCAAAGGTTTCCTGAGCCTTTAAGTCTCTCAGTCTGGTTCAAGAAGCTGGCTGTTTAGAATGCTGCATCTAAGCACATTAATGGAAAGTTGAATAAAGGAAAAAATGATGTAGAAAAAGTTGCACAAGCAACAGGGATAACCGCAGCCTTGAGAGGATTGTGAAACGAAGCACATTCAAGAATGTAGGAGCAGATTCACAAAAAGTGGACTGCAGCTGGAGTCAATGCTTCAAGACCCACTACGCATAGAAGTATCCAGGACATGGGCTACAACCGTCACCTTCCTTGTGTCAAGCCACTTTTAAACCAGAAACAACGTCAGAGGCATCTTACCTGGGCAAAGGACAAAAAGGACTGGACTGTTGATCAGTGCGCCAAAGCCCTCTAAGTTTTGCGTTTCATTTGACTGGAACTTCTTACAAGTCTACCTGGGTCTTCAATACCTGGACTCCATATTAACATCAATTAACATCAGCTATTATAGCTGAACTGCCTCCCACCCTACACACTGTATAAATGCAGATCATTTACTGCTTTCTGTTTCACCCAAATGAGGATGGGTTCCCTGTTGAGTCTGGTTCCTCTCAAGGTTTCTTCTTATTACCATCTCAGGGAGTTTTTCCTTGCCACTGTCGTCCTCGGCTTGTTCATCAGGGACAAACTGACCATTTTGATTCATACAAATTCACATTTCATACAAACTTAAATAATTCTTTTGACTATGTAAAGCTGCTTTGCGGCAATGAAAATTGCTAAAAGCGCTATACAAATAAAATTGAATTGAATTGAATTGAATTTGGAAATTAAGGTCCCAGAGTCTGGAGGAAGAGTGGAGAGGCACAGAATCCAAGTTTCTTGATGTCCAGTGTAAAGTCTGCACAGTCAATGGTGGGTTGGTTCACCATCTTTTATTAGGTCCAAAGTCAGCACAGGCCTGTGCCACAGACTGATCACCTCCATTGCTGCAGTAATTCATGCAAAGAAAGCCTTGACCAAGTATTAAGTGTTGTACATGTTCATTCTCTTAACTAATATAAAAATTTTCTAAGATACTGAATTTTCGTTTTTTAATTAGTTGTAATCATCAAAATTAAAAGAAATAAACATGTGAAATATATCTGTCTGTGTATAATTTATCGATATATGATTTTTACTGTTTGAATTGAATGACTGAAATAAGTCAACTTTTCGATGATATTCTAATTTATTAAGATGCACCTGTATGTATTCTAGCTGTATGTAAAAGAAGACAAAAATTGGTCCAAATGAGCTTTATAGCTAATTGCTTTTTCACGTTTTATTGTCATACATAGGAAAATAACATTTATCTTCTTCAGTTAAAAAAAAACATTAAATAAAAGAGGATAGACTTCTCCAGCTACATGGCTGAGCAGCTATACTGGATGGCTTTAATCATGAAATTAAAGTGTTAATGCTTTAGTATGAGTCTCGTAAGATGAAGGAAAAAAAGGGAACGGCCATGGAGGGATGTGGCCAGAAAAAAAGCACATCTCTTCTACCAAGAGAAGAGAAAAGTGAAGAGGTCATGAGACATGTGTTTCAATACAGTTTTTAAAGCTGCCCTTCCTTTGAATGATTTGCACTTTCAAACTAAATCCAGCTCGAACACAGAGACTGAATCTGGACTACATGACCTTTTTTATTGCTTTAAAGTCTAATCTTTATGCTCTCTAGCAAACTAAAGCCTTTTTTTTTTATTTGTCTCTTCAACAGGTGGTTTTCTGTAGGTGAACATAGAGCTGATTATTCCCAATCCTGTGGTTTCTCATCACATATATTAAACATAGCTTTTGTTTCTACTGGCCTTTTTTTTAAATGCAACTTCAAGCATTTAAGTAATGATCTATTTAGACCACATTTTTATTGTGTAGTTGACAGCTCAGAACCGTACTTACAAGTTTTAATAATGCATTGGACAGCTTTAAACCCAGTTATTAAGTTATTTTAATGTTCTCTTTGCTTGATGCAGGGTAAAAAAAAAGAAAAACGTTTTTCAACAGGAATCAAATTGAATAAAAATCAGGGAACCAAGCTGATTTTATGTGTATAAAAAAAACACTACACATTCAGAGATGATGTTTAAACAGAATAAAAATTTCGAATTTTAAAAAAATAGTACAAGGTAAGATTCATTAAAAAATTAATAAAAAACCTAAATACAGATCACAATATCTGTGATTTCACAGAAATGTGTATTGTGAGACAATAGGACAATATGAATATTATATTGTAACTTCTAATTATGTATTTAATTTTTACAGTTAATACTAACACTTTTACCTACAGACTTAATGTTTTTACTTTATCAGTGTATCCAACTTAAAATGTAGAGATGCATTAGGATCAATCCATCTATCTATCTGATTAGCAGCATCTTCAACATTCGATATTTTGACTTATACCACAGCACTAGTTGATAGGTCTCCAGTGTCAGTGCCTGGTAACAGGGAGACAAAGCTGTGGCAGAGATTTATACTTTGTGATGTTTATACCATTAAATATTTGTTAAATTAATTTTAGGCAACAGTGAGAAAGGACAGTGATGGAGTAACTGTTTACAGCTACTGTAACGTAAGAGATTTTTCAGGTTTTTTAAAAATCTATAACATCATGGATGTTATTTACACTTCTGGGTTTTAAATCAGATTTGTTTGGCATTTTATCTAATCAATTGTTTTGTCATAACACAGCGACTTCTGGACTAACAGCTGACAATTACACTGCCTTAAGGTGAAATACCCTGGGCAAGTTGGCAAGGGCGTATTAAATACAGCATTGAAACAGAAAAAGTAACAACATGAAGCACCCTCATCATTTGAGCACCACCAAGTGAGGCACCTTTGTGCTCATGACTCTTCTAAAGAACAAAGAAAAGTTTGATATAACCATAAATCCAGATGTTAAAAAAAAATGCAAAGGCAAAAGTGAGGAAGCTTTATAAGCTACTGATCAGCTCTCTTTGATAGAGAATAGAACCTATAAGATGGAAAGAAAAAAGATTCACTGATTTATGATTAACATTCATAACACTATAGCTTAATTAAAATTGATAAAATATGAAACAATCATCTGCTCCCGATGAATCGAAATACAATACAGCTCCGCTCTTAGACATAGCTTATCAACGTTGCTCAAGTTTTTATTTATTGTCTGGCAGGGATGCATCGATGCACCTTTTTTTCTTTTAAAATATATAAACATCACAGATACATATACTGATACTACAAGTACAGAAGTACAGCTCTATACTGTACGATGCTTCTCTGGTTTAAACAGCGACCATGAAAAGCGCATTGTGTTTAGGCAACTAGGTTTGTTCTTTATAATGTTAGCTAAGTGATTTAAATTAAGTGCATTAGCTAGTTACAATAGTTAGCTGGAGAAGGGCAGATTTTGGGGTAAAGATAAACAATGCCTAAGTACAACTGTATTTAAAGTAGATTTTTGTTTTCATCGTGTCAGATCGCTCATTGGCTGCTTGTCAAGAACATCATACTGAGTAAGAGCTGTTATTTTCACTCTCCTAGCATGTTTCATTATCGCCTAGCTAGTGTTGTCTGTAAGGTTACTCGTACTGAAGGAGAATAATGCATTGCATTATCGTAAAAAATACATAGCCATCTCTGTCATCTGCCCATTCACACGACAACAACCATTAGTCTTACCTCACTTGGTAATTGTTTTTGCCCCAGTATGAATAAATAAGCCCAATATTCAACTGGTAACGATATTCTCGTATCGATGCATCCCTCTTCCCTCTTAGCTTATGTGTGCTTTTACAGTACGTCAGCGGTTTAATTCCTTAAATGTAGTGAATGTCATACGCCAAAAGTCCCACCCGGGATCTCTGGTTTGGCATTAGCCTCTCTCAACAAATTGAAAGAGATACGAGGCACAAAACAGATGCACTTCAACATGATTTGGTTCAATCAGGTATGTGATTGGGCCGTAAAGAGGACGAGTAGCAAAAAAAAAAAAAAAAAAAGATAGAGAGAAAGGAAAGTCAGTAACATCGGGCATTAGTAACAAAAAAAAGGAAGAAAGTAAGGTACATCAAGTTACAAAACACCAATCACACTGGATCTTGCATTGATTTTCAGAGGCAGGATATTTTTAAACCTCACCTTAAGTGCTAAACATTAGATACTGTTTTATGATAGTATAACGATATATTATATCGTTATATGTGTATAACGAAGAACTGATTATCTGATTCAAGCTGGCACGGCAGTGCATGTTTAAGAAAAAAAAACATCTGGATTATTATCGGTTCTCGGTTTTAGCGTACATAGAATATAGGAGACATTTTTCCACCTTTACAAGCAAGTATACATGATGCTTAGGAAAGACACCCCTGTAAATGTAAGGCATCCTGGAGACATGCTCAAGTTTGGGGTTCGGAGCTCGTAGGAAGTCTTTCCGATTCAGATTACTAGGGAATATTCACACGTTTAGCACCTTGCTTATCCTCACTTCGGATTTTTGCTTGGAAATACCAAGATCGTACAAGGGAAAGTGAGATGTGTGCGGCGCAAATCTGCTTCGGGGCTGAACAATCACATCCCTGAGGTTCAAGTTAGCCAACGCTAGCACCGAGAAAAGCAGAGATCTGGAGAAAACCAAGCAGGAAGGAAGGAAAAAAAATACAATGGAAAATCTAGCTTTTCCAGGTTTTGTGGAAGGATCGTGCTGCTTCATGTGCTTGGTCTGGCCAGTCTGCTTGCGCGTGGGCTCCTGTGCACCTTGGTGTGTTTGGACAGGTGGTCGCTTCTGGCGAACTTCTTGTCGCACATCGTGCATTTGTAAGGCTTGACTCCCGAGTGCGAGCGGCGGTGACGGGATAATTCATCCGACCGGGAGAATCTACAAGATGAAATAAAAAATAAAATTAATAAACATTAAAATAAAACACAAAGGAAGGATAAAACACAACTCCTAAAGAAGGAGATTTAATTACTGAAATCTTATACTTAAATACATCTACAGTCAACTCCAAAAATATTGGCACTCTCAATTTTAATACATGACAATCAATACACAATAAACAATAGCAAACCTATTAAAACAAAGGATCTTTTGCTTTTAAATACATGAAAACACAATAATCTTTTTTTTAATTAGCAATTGTGCAATTTAATTCCTGTATTTGTTTTAAGTAATAAATATTGGCACCCCCAATTTTAAAAGTAAAAAAAAAAAAAAAAACATTTTAAACGGAAAATGTAAAAATAAATGTATATAAATATTGTACATAATATTTTTTTAGTTTTAATAGTTAAACCTTGGATTGCGAGTATAATTCATTCTGGAAGCGTGCTTGTATATCAAAGCACTCGTAAATGAAAACCGAATAATGGAAACTCTGATTATTCGTTCCACAACCCAAAAATAGTTATTTATTTAAAAATAGTCAATACAAAATATAAAGAAAAAATTAAAACAAATTGACCTGCACTTTAACTCTGTAAAGGATCCTGACAGAGCAGTGTTTCCGTTAGTATGTGTGCGTGTATGTGAGTGTGCACGCACGTGTGTATGTGTGAAGACGAGAGGAGAGAAAAAAGGAGGAAGCTACTGTGTAGGATGAATTTCTACACTTTCACACGCACACTAATCATTGCTCTTTAATAGAGAAAGACTCTAAAAACTGGATCTTTAACAAGGGAACCTCTCTAATGACACTTGCTTTTACTTTACGCGCGCGCACACATGTGGTCACAACGTTATAGTAAACAGTACATGCGCGCACGGATGTTGACGATACGAGTGACACACTCGCACTGAGACGGAGCATGGGAGACAATTACCCACAAGGTGCAAAAGAAGAACCATTGGCTTGGTTGTAATCATGTGATGCTCAGCAGGCAAAGCACATGCATACTACGTTTATATAAAGACCTCGCTCGTTTATTAAGGCAAAATCTTAAAAGATTTTGCTCAACTTGCAAAACGCTCGCAGACCAAGTCACTTGCAATCCAAGGCTCCACTGTATTTTGAAAATGATTGGCACCTCATTTGAATTTGCACTTTTCTAAAATGGCTGGTTTTACATTAAAAACTACATCTTAAGTCTTATTGTAGAATATTAGGAATATTTATTTGCTATAATTGCAATTATTCACCTATAATGGGCATGGTTTCAAAATTACTAATCCCCCCCCCCCCCCCCCCCCCCAGCACACAATCACATTTGGTTGATGACCAGTATTCTGTTTCTGTTCTGTTAGAGGGTGCCATTACTTCTAAAACTGACTATAATATTAATTTATTGTGATATACTATGTATTCACAGTAGTGAAACTATACATATAGTTCTTTATAACAGATACATAAAATAAACAAATATGTTACATATATATGTAATAAATATGTAGCAATATTAAATTATGTTAATAATTAAATCTGAACTCCAAATAGATGCATTTAAAAAGTTAGAACAGTATTGAGTCTGACCTCCAGCCGCAGTCTGGCCAACTGCACATGTATGGCTTTTCGCCTGTGTGTCTGCGGAAGTGAGCCTTCAGGTGGCTGCTCTTGGTGTACATCTTCTCACACCCTGGATGTGAACACTTGTGCACACGCAAGTTTTCAGTGGAGGACCGGGGCGGGCGTGGAGGTATGGCTTTGACCAAGCTGGTCCCTGCTATGCCGACCGCCCTCAATGCGATGGGCAGGGGGGCGATCTTTACATACTTTTGGTCTTGGCATCCGGTCTCACCGACAACAGGCAGCACAGTCGCAGAGGGCACTGGAGGGCACAGCAAGGCAACATTCTGGCCACCCTGGACACCCAGCACCAGGTGGGCGACCCGAAGTCCGCTGGCAGGGGTGTTTATTTGAGGAAGCGTGTGGCTGATCTGCACAGGCTGAATCTGAAGCACCACTGGAGCTCCAACTATCACTGGAGCAGCTGCAGCACTAGCATCCTGACTAGCCGGTGCTTGCGCGCAAGATTTGACTTCTGTACTGTTCTGCTGACTTGCAGGAGACAGCGCGTCTTCATCAACAACCTGCTCTGTTTTTGTGTCTGGAATGACGAGGCCCTTTTCCACCTGATCCATCTTTTCCATTAAGAACTCCTCGATGTCATCAAGCGTCGGAGAGAAGCTGCTTGAAACGTGCAAGGTAAAATCAGGAAGTCGGGAAACATCCTCCAATGTGAAGTCAAAGTTCAAGATTCCATCTTCATCTTCTTCTTCTTCTTCACCCAAACCTGTGGGAGTGCCACCTGTCTCAGGACTGGAGCAGGAGGCTGAGCTGCCTCCTTCACTGCCCCCCTCGCTGCCTCCTGCCTCCATGCAGGGCAGTGTGAGCAGCATATGGGAGTCATTTGCAATGGCCACTGGTTTATCACCTAATGAAACCATTTACAGTCTGGGTGAAAAAAGGGCAGGTGAGTGAGGGAGTATACTACTGCAGACCTCTTGCTTTAATACTCCTAAAGCACATAAAAAAAGGAAACAAAATTATGGTGGAAATGAAGAACATATAAAACCTTTCAGAGTTAATGTAATATTAATACAAATGTAAAGCTAACATAAATGTGAACAGTATATTCTTTTACACTGATCACTAATAAAGTTTAATCCAATGACAAGTGGCGTAAATAACACTGATTATTTCCTAACAATGGCACCTGTCAGAAAAGTAAAATATATCTGCTGTTTTCAAAGTTTACACAGGAAAAAAAAAACAAGCGTGTGAATCTGAGTAACTCTGACAAGGCCCAGCTTGTGATGTCTAGACAACTGGGTCAGAGTTGTTGCTGGGTCAGGTGGTGTGTGGTGTTTCCGCTGTGCAGTAGCACCAAGCAAAAGTGCTAAGGACAGACAATCAGTGAAACGGTAATGGGATCATAAGCTCCCAAAGGTCCATTTCTAAACAAGAGATACTGTAATACAGACTGCTAAAAAAGTTCACGCTGACTCTGTTAGAAAGGAGTCTGAACACACAATGGATCACAGTTTATTGTGTACAGAGCTGCGTAGCTGGTGACCCCCCAGTGTCCATGACCAAATGCTCCTACAATGGGCATGTACTGGACCGTGGAACAATGGAGAAAAGGTGGCTTGGTCTGATGAATCACGTTTTTCTTTTTCAAATGTAGTATATGTTCTTTAGCAACTGTACTGCAACGACAGCCTCCGTAAAAGTAAAAAAGAAGTATGTAAAAACTGTAGCAGGAGATGAATCTGTTTAATGATAATGCAATCGCACATTTCGGCAAAATCCTCAAATGGAGGCAAAAGCAAGGGTCATTAGAAAGGTTCCTTGTTAAAGAAGATTTCCGATAGAGACTCTCTGTCAGAGACGAGTGATTCTGTTAGTGTGTGCGTGTGTTTGAGAAAGCCGTCCTACACAGTAGCCCCCCATCCTCTGTCGGCCTACTTCCGTCACAATTATTTTCAAAGTTAAAGTGCAAGTTAATTTGTTTCATTTTTACTTTACATTTTTATGTAAATAATTTTTTGGTTGTCGAATGATTTTAGGTTATGAATGATGTTTCCATTATTTCTTATGGGAAAATTCACCACGATATACGAGTGCTTTGGATTACAAGCACACTTCCAGAACGAATTGTGTAATTTAATATCTGTAATCTAAACATTAAAAATAAATAAACCTCTTATTCTATAATATGCTGAAATGTAAAATTATCGAGCGGCACAGTGGCATAGTGGTCAGCACTGTTGCCTTGCACCTCCAGGGTTAGGGATTAGATTCCAGCCTCAGGTTTGTGTGCATGTGGTTTGCATATTCTTCCCCTGTGCTTGGTGGGTTTTCTCAGGGTACTCTGGTTTCCTCCCACAGTCCAAAGACAATGGGCGTTCCCAAATTTCCTGTAGTGTGGGAACGGGTTTCTGTGTGTGCCCTGCGATGGATTAGCATCCTGGTCAGTGTGTACAAAAGTCTCCTGGGATAAACTCCAGGCCCCCCGTGACCCTGAATACCGGATAAAGTGGCATAGACGATGAGTGAGTGAGTGAGTAAGTGAGAAAGTGAGTAAAATTATTGGCACCATCACACACACAGTGGTGCCAATAATTATGCAATGAACGCAAACATTAAACTACAGTGGTGTACGAATGCCACACCTTAAGAATTTTCACCTTAAAAAATAAAATTTTGCAAGAAGTTTGCTTCGGCATACAAATAATTTTCAGCAAATGAGCACACGAACAAAACCAAAGCGAACACCAGCTAAGTTGCGTGTAGGTCCAGAAGAGGTTAAAAAAACTTTTTTTTCGGTTTGTGCAAGATTTAATGAAGACGAAGCTCCATGAGCCCCAAGAATGTTAGCAAGAAGGAAAGGGAGTTAAGTGTTAAGTGAGGTTTAATGTCCTGATGATTGATTTTATAGTTTACTTCATTGACATATCTTACCCAAATGTTATGACTGTTTTTACATGCAAATATATGATTACAGTGTTGGAAATTGGTAATATTTTTGGGTGTCTGGAACAAGTTATCTGTATGCTGATGTACCACTGTATAGTATAAGATTCAAATGCAAAATTAACCCAAAAAAAAAAAGAAAAATGTCCAAGTGGAATTAATATACAGAACAATGACAACATCAAAAAAGGTAAGAACCTCATTATAGTCAAGGTCAGAATTATTGGCACCGACAGAGCATCAGACTGGGGTGCGAATAATTTTGCAACCTGCGTTTTATAGCCTAAATGAAAGTATTCATCATCGCCACAATATGTTTAAGCTTTAAACATCAGACACTCAGTCTTATGTTTAAGAAATCTTGACAAGATTGTTCCTCTAAATATGAAATAATCATACATATACAATATATTGTTGATAGTTTCTGTATGTGATTTTTCAGCCCTATGTAAAAAAAAAAAAAACACCTTTATTAGTTTAAGGTCACTACTTTCTAAAAGTCTGTCTGCGCATATCGCGCGCTGCCACGCGGTAAAAGTGCGTCAGAGCTCCGGACTCGCGTGACGTTTTGCGGAATAAAAAACGCGACGGAATTAAAGGAAAGGTTTCAACTCGTTAAAACGAGTCTCCCTAAACAATCCCACACACGCGTCGCAGGGTCAAAATCACAAAATTTTTTTTTTTTTTTTAAAGAAACCTGCGTATTTTCTGCGCAGTCTCACCAAGAAGCGCGCGCCCTCCGCCTTTTCCTAAACACCCCGCGTGCGACTTTCCTCCTTAAGGATTTAAAGGTGAAAAAACTGACGCTTTGTTACTAATTACCTCGACACTGAGACGGTTGGAGATCACCGATGTGTAATAAAACATAAAGTCGTCTGGGACGCGGGTCGTTTTATCGCACTAATGCAGCTGAAGAACTCGTCCTCGCCTCGGTTCCATGTTGGCGTTTTCTCGGAGGCCCGCGTCACATGACCACACGGATCCGATTCCTTCACTCTGATTGGCTGCGCTTCCGGAGGCTCGCCTTGAGACGGCGCGTCTGATTGGTCACTCCGCCACGTTTCATGCATTATTTATTTTGAGGGAAGCCAGGCGAGAGCACGAGGCCACATACTGAAAACAGAGCCAGGGCGCGTGCTTGGACAGACACACTCCTCGGCCACTTTATTAGGAACATTTTAATAATAAATAATACATCTATATAAATAAAAGCATGGTTTTGTCTGTACATTGGTCATAGCTGTCTCTGTCAGTGATATCTTTATGTTTCATACATTGAAAAATTTCGGTCATCCTGCAAATTCAGACAGAATTTAATGAAACTTTGGCTTTGCCTGAATTTAAACCTGCACAATACATGACATCAAAATGTTGAGAAGAAGGGAGGTTATGAACAGTTACGTGCCAAATTACATCACAACATTTAATGCTTTTTAAAAAATATTTTTTATTCATCCTGCTGGAAGGTTAAAACCAGGATTTGCACGGCCTCTCCTATATAATTGCTTCAAATATATCTATTAGAACATAATTTTATCACATAAAATTGGCTGGACACAATCTAGTGAAACTTTGGCAGTACTTAGATATCTGAAGTTTTACCTGCACCATAACTGAAATCTAAATGTTGAGTAAAAGCGATGTTATAAACAGTTATGTGCTGGATTTAATAATCTACTTTATAATAAGATACTAATAAGCTACTTGATCGATGTAAACAAACTCCTGCACCAATAGATATTAAACAGAAAAAATATTTTTTACTGGGATATATTTTCAATGCTGAAATAACAGCGCTAAAGTGGTATAAGTGAATTTTACTTTTGCAATCTACTTTTTCAACTTCTCATCTGTGATTCATTCTCCAGTTATCAAGTAGGAAGTTTATTTGCCTGACGATAAAAGAACTTCAACTTAGCGTAAACAAGGCGCAAAATACTCAACTTTGCAGAATATAATTTCTTTGTATTAATAAGGCAAAAAGTTTTTCCATACAGAAAGACAGTCAGACATGTGTGCTTTACCCTGAAATAATATCACTGATTACATTAAACTTATTATCAGCATATTTTAAGCTTTAACTTTTTCACTATTTCTACAAACACTTAAGTCAACGACTGGTAAAAAGTTTTGGTTAAACCTGTTGATTATTGAATTTAGGTGTTGCTTCGGGATTCCATGTCATCTTGGACAATGCTATGCTTCTAACTTCGTGGTAACAGCTTGGGGAAGGCCCTTCTCTATTCCACCATGACTGTGCTCCAGTGCACCAAGATCGGGCTATAAAGACATGAAGAACTTAGCCCGCACAGAGCCCTGACCTCAACCCCATAGAGCACTTTTGGAATGAACTGGAATGGAGATTCAATACCTTCTTGTCCAACATCGTCTAACCTCATAAATGCTGAACGAATTTCCACAGGAACACTCCAAAATCTTGTGCCCAGCCTTCCAAAAGGAGTGTAAGCTGTTATGGCAGCACAAGGGGGACCAACTCCCTATTGAAGTATATGTATTTGGATACAATTTCATTGCAGATAGCCAAATAATTTTGTCCATATAAAGTAGGTGCACAAACATTAGGAGAATCTGGGATCTTCTGTTATATCACTTATTCCAACAGTATACACAAATCAAGACTTTTAGGACATTTATGAGATGGTATCAAAAAGTTTCGAGATAAGCTCTGTTTACAAGCTTTGTTTTTTGCCTCATGTCCTCCCTCAGATTCACTGTTGACGGTCTAGCACCTGAGAATTAATTCCCAATGCACAATACTGTGAACGCTGAAAACGATCAAGAGCATGCACTTAGTCGTGGGGATGATGGGCTTTTCCACCGTGAAGACTGTTGTTTCATCTCAGGGTTGTACACCCAAGTTACGTCACCGGTAATGATCATTGACATGAAGGACAGGTCATCCATGGCACACTGACTGAGTCCTTGAAGACTTTGTCCCAAAGGTCCTTCTGTTCCTGTGTCAGCAACCTGGGGACATACTTGGCATCAACACGCCGCATGTTCCAATCACACATAATTGTTCGCCGACGATCATCATGCACAAGTTGCCGAATGGTTTTGACATTTTCATTGCTTGAGCTTATTGAAGGTCTTCCTGATCTCTTGTTGTCTTCCAGGGATGTTCTTTCGCTCTTAAGGTTCGTGTGCCACTCAAAACACTTCGCTGTAAATTTGTTGAATCATGATAAACGTCTCTGTGGCAGATTTGACCAGTTTCACGCAGAATTTCATATTCGCTCTTTTTTCTAACTTGCAGTTCTTTCCATGATGAAATCGCAGATGTGGTAACGCATGTGGTTAGAGTAGCTCCAGCTGCACAGTTTCTGATTTACACTGGTCAATGTTTTTTGGCACACTGATTAATTAATGAATGTTGGTGCTGTGACATGTTATAAAAACTAGTCTCGAAACCCCATCATATATACACAGTGTGTTTAGGATATGTCAGAAGCACTCTGCATATTGCAATGTGCATTCAGTTTAAATAACTGCCTGGTCAAAAAAAGTCACTTGGATTTAAGCTAACAAATACTTAAGAGCTTTCCATTTAATGATGACTGCTGTGATTGATATGTTTCAGCTGGCAACAAGCTAAATTTAACCCTTACTGATGCACTGAGTATCTTCTTATTTCTTAAACAACCATGTCAGAAGACATGTCCTGTGTGGTGGCATAGATGTAACCCTGTTTAACAAGAGTCGAATTACAAATTATTGCCCTGTATCGAGCAGAGACAAAGGAGATGACAATACTAGAAAAAAAATAAGAACTGTCCAAAACATGGAAGTATAGTGATGGTCCATCATCTTTAAGGAAGAAATGGCATCAGACATTTTCTTTTGAGTGACCGTGATCAGACTGTCCTGTACTGTATTGTCCTGCATTGCTTTTAAACTTTGTGTGTCTACTATTACTACTACTACTACTAATAATAATTTTAGATTTGTGATTAATCTACATAACTGAAATTTGGTCTACCTTGCCATATTTTTTGTCTCATGAACACACAATTTTTTTTACTTAAAGTCACCTAACATATAAAGTAGGCTTATGTATGTGACATTCTATTGATAACCGGAGTGAAATGTGTTGCAATGAAATGTAAACACAACACCTGTGATTTAAAATGTGTTATTTAATATAGCTTTAAACACACACACACACACACACACACACACACACACACACATATATATATATATATATATATATATATATATACAGTGGTGTGAAAAACTATTTGCCCCCTTCCTGATTTCTTATTCTTTTGCATGTTTGTCACACAAAATGTTTCTGATCATCAAACACATTTAACTATTAGTCAAAGATAACACAAGTAAACACAAAATGCAGTTTTTAAATGATGGTTTTTATTATTTAGGGAGAAAAAAAATCCAAACTTACATGGCCCTGTGTAAAAAAGTAATTGCCCCCTGAACCTAATAACTGGTTGGGCCACCCTTAGCAGCAATAACTGCAATCAAGTGTTTGCGATAACTTGCAACGAGTCTTTTACAGAGCTCTGGAGGAATTTTGGCCCACTCATCTTTGCAGAATTGTTGCAATTCAGCTTTATTTGAGAGTTTTCTAGCATGAACCGCCTTTTTAAGGTCATGCGACAAAATCTCAATAGGATTCAGGTCAGGACTTTGACTGGGCCACTCCAAAGTCTTCATTTTGTTTTTCTTCAGCCATTCAGAGGTGGATTTGCTGGTGTGTTTTGGGTCATTGTCCTGCTGCAGCACCCAAGATCGCTTCAGCTTGAGTTGACGAACAGATGGCCAGACATTCTCCTTCAGGATTTTTTGGTAGACAGTAGAATTCATGGTTCCATCTATCACAGCAAGCCTTCCAGGTCCTGAAGCAGCAAAACAACCCCAGACCATCACACTACCACCCCCATATTTTACTGTTGGTATGGTGTTCTTTTTCTGAAATGCTGTGTTACTTTTACGCCAGATGTAACGGGACACGCACCTTCCAAAAAGTTCAACTTTTGTCTCGTCGGTCCACAAGGTATTTTCCCAAAAGTCTTGGCAATCATTGAGATGTTTTTTAGCAAAATTGAGACGAGCCTTGATGTTCTTTTTGCTTAAGTGGTTTGCGCCTTGGAAATCTGCCATGCAGGCCGTTTTTGCCCAGTCTCTTTCTTTTGGTGGAGTCGTGAACACTGACCTTAATTGAGGCAAGTGAGGCCTGCAGTTCTTTAGTTGTTGTCCTGGGGTCTTTTGTGGCCTCTCGGATGAGTTGTCTCTGCGCTCTTGGGGTAATTTTGGTCGGCTGGCCACTCCTGGGAAGGTTCACCACTGTTCCATGTTTTTGCCATTTGTGGATGATGGCTCTCACTGTGGTTCGCTGGAGTCCCAAGGCTTTGGAAATGGCTTTATAACCTTTACCAGCCTGATAGATCTCAATTACTTTTGTTCTCATTTTTTTCTGAATTTCTTTGGATCTTGGCATAATGTCTAGCTTTTGAGGTGCTTTTGGTCTACTTCTCTGTGTCAGGTAGCTCCTATTTAAGTGATTTTTTGATTGAAACAGGTGTGGCAGTAATCAGGCCTGGGGGTGACTACAGAAATTGAACTTTTAACTGTGATAAACCACAGTTAAGTTATTTTTTAACAAGGGGGGGCAATTACTTTTTCACACAGGGCCATGTAGATTTGGAGTTTTTTTTCTCCCTTAATAACATAATCTTCATTTAAAAACTGCATTTTGTGTTCAATTATGTTATCTTTGACTAATAGTTAACGGTTTTTGATGAGCAGAAACATTTAAGTGTGACAAACATGCAAAAGAATAAGAAATCAGGAAGGGGGCAAATAGTTTTTCACACCACTGTATATATATATATCCCAAATTACCTGATTTTAATATTATGTACTACTCTGTGTACTTTGGTGATGCAAAATCCATATAAAGTTCATGTCTTTTTCTGGCTATGACACAAATGACACTTATGAAATGCACTGTATACACAAGTTGGAATGTAACAGAGGAAATAGATCAAAGTCTATTGTTTAAGCTTCATCCTTAAAAAAAGGATAAAATGCTACATAGTCAGCATATATATACTGGACAAAATATAAGAATTATAACAATAATGTAGCAGTCAAAGTTAAATAATCAAATTTAAATTATTAGAATATTTAGGAGTAAGTTTCATATTTTCATCCAAATTCACAAAAATACACTTACTAAAATTACCTAAATTCTTTTAAAAACATTTCACAGTCCCATAATTCATCTAAGAAAATATACCACTATGAACTTGTATATTCTTGATTTTGAAATAATAATAAATAACAATAAACACAGTTGCTAGGCAACTAGGAAACATGAACAGTCTAATAGTTGTATAATTATGACACATTATATCTAAACTGATGTGACATTTAAGTTGACTTAGAGATAATACCGCTCCAATTTACAAATAATAAAATTGATGAAGCTGCACAGTGATTTACACCCTTGGAACAAAACTCAAGAGCTCATGGATCCATCTTTAAGTACCAGTGTTTTGTATACCAAATGGGGGGGAAATCATTATTCCTGAACCTGTGAGGTTAACAAGCTTTAACACAACAACCTTATTTCAGTTCTAAACTTTTACACAATATGTAAAATGTCAAAAACAAACAAAAACACAATTCCCGAAAGCAATCTCTTTAATACGTCCTCTAGTCACCTCTACAGAGGACTCTTCAATGACTGAAGTGTGTTAATCAGCATGGCACAAGGGCCAAATAAATATTTTATACATTCAAATAAGTTAAGAAATTCAATTAGAAAATGTTTCTGACAGAAATGAACAAAAACCAATAACAATACATTCACACTAGCAAGTAACAAAGTGTCTAGTCACTGGAGGTTGGGGATTCAAACCCCAGTTCTGGCCAGCTTTCAAAGCCCTTAACCCTGTCTGCTACAGGAACCATGTATCATAGCTAAGTATGTGCTATGACCCCAGCTCCCTTAGTTGGGATAATTAGGAAAAGAAGTTCACTCTGCAGTAATATAGGTGTAAGAAATAAACACATAACTATCGTCAGTCTTTATCTTTGTGCTAAACATTTTCACAATTAATTGTAAATTATGTAGAAGAGAAATGAGACAAATCTAAACAACAGGTTTGAATGATTTTTGGACCAATCTTGTGGCATGTGTGGTAAATTCTTTCTTCAGTTCCCCCTTACAACATTAGTTCATACATTGGAAATAAAGCCAAAAACAACTTAGTGCATAAGGTAATTTGTGTTTAACTAGTTAGCTTATGGAGCTTCGACTGTTTCTCATCGAAACTGAAAAAAAATAAAAAACAGCCACAAGAAACAAGAATAGCAGTCGCTGTATGACCACAAGAGACAAATTACAAGTAAAATGAGCAATTTGTCTCCTGATATAAACGTCCTGTGAACCTTGGAACAATTTTACACAATGTGTTATTACATTCACAGGTTTACACCCCAAGACATTACATTTTCTGTCATGGTTGTTACCATGTGTTACCGTGTAGTAGAATGCCCTTGGTGTGGACAGTCTTGGTGATAATTTCTTTGGCAGCTGGCAAAAATCTTTAGAATTTACTCTGGATTGGGTAAGATTGGAGGGAATTTCTCTGGGAGCGTCCAGTAGTGGTGAAAATGATTTCAGGTGTGTGTATGATTTGAGAGAATTTATTTGGGAGTTGATATGATTGGTGAAAGTTTGTTTGAGGGTGAGCAAGATTTGTCAGAATTTGGGAGACTAGTTAGAGGTCTGTTGGAAGTGGTGGAATTCCGTTGTATGTGGGTAATATTAGGGAGAATTTCTCTTGGAGTGGGAGAGATTGATGGGCAACATGGGTAGAATTCCCTTAAGGTGGGCAAGATTGGAGAATTTCTTTAAAAGAGAGAGAGAGAGATTGATGAGCATTTCTTTGGAAGTGGGCAAGATTTCTAGACTTCTCTTGGGGTGGGCAAAATTTGTGAGAATTTCCTTGGTAATGGGCAAAAGTCATCAAAATTTCTTCAGGGGTGGGTAACATTGTTGAGAATTCCTTTGGTGGTCAGAACTTTTTTGGGGGTGGGCAAGATTGGTAGGAATTTCTTTAGGAGTGAGCAACAGTGGTCAGTGGGCAAGATGCTGTGGGTTTCTTTAAAAGAAGGTAAAGGTCTTTAGGATTCCCTCAGGAGTGGGTAAGGTTGCTGGGAACTTGGTGGGGGAACGTAACAGTGGCTAGAATTATCTTTGAAGTGGATAAGATTTTTCAGAATTTCATCAGAGTGAGATAAAAATACTAAACACACACCTCTTACCATGGCAGCTGTGTGTAAACCTGACAATGCTCTGGCCAGCATGCACTTTATCAGATATTTATAGCTTTAAATGCTACAGATACTGTTAGACCACTGATGAATCACTTTAACATTTCCATTTCCTGCCTGGTGAAGACAATCCTGCTGGAAAGAATGACGGCAAGCAGGCTAAGAACCAAAGAGCACACTGTGTAGGCTGTGACGCTGCTGAAAAGCTGCACGATGGTGCCCATGAAGAGTGACGGTACGACCTGCGACAAGAAATATGCACTGTCCAGGATGGCAATGTCCAGACACATTCCCCTCTGAGGCAGGAAGGAGTCGTGCAAGGAGTCCACATCTGGGGAAACGTGTGAAACAAGTAAAGAGGAAACAGGTTGTTTGGTCATCGCAATTCCTGCTACAGCATGGCCATTCAAACAGTAGTTTGGGCTCGGGAACATAGCAGAAACCTGCTTATGACTAACCAGGCCACTCTTGCTGGACAGGAGTTTGCTACTGGAAAAAAACACCTAAGAGAAATAAAAGAGTGTAAAGTCATATACGACTACAGGTTGAAAACATTTCAAAGTGCATTCCAACAAGCTCACCTGCTTGTCTGAGTGGTAAAGACAGGTGAGTGTATACGGCAGGATCTGCAGAGTACAGAAGGTGTAACCCGTCAAGGCCGCCATCACAGTCACCAGGACGACATTCTTCGAGACGGTCATTACAGCCATGCTTAACGCCAGGAGTACCAAGCTACTCAAATAGAGTACACGTGCACCAACACATGCCACCATCCTCTCCATCAGTATTGAGAAGGTCACTGAGGTCACACACTGCAAGAACAGCCCAAGGCTGGCCATACGCACACCTGGCAAAATCAAACAGGTACTCTGTTAACTCTTCTATTCTATATTACACTGTTAAAGGTTATTCACAATCAGGTGTCACTCAGAAAAGGACAGGTTCTATTGCGAGTTTCTCATTTGGGATCTAAAAGACAATGTTGGCTGTTTAAAGCTCTGTGGAAATGAAATGTAGGTTTTTGCTTTTAATGAAAGTCACATTTTAGGTTTGTCTAGAATTACCTACAGTAGCATGTTTGCCAAATGTGAGTATCCTTAAATTGCAAGCAATTTATTATATCTAAGATGTAAACTGAAAACTGTAGCTACACAACCAAATGTATTTTTAAAAATAACATAAATATAACTATACTTTAGATTTGACAGAAGCAGAGACCCCCTTTTTCCAGAAAAAAGAATTAATGAATAAAGGAACAAATCAATCTATGAATTTGTTCCATATTATACAATTTATTTAGGTAATATTTTAAATATTAATTGAGTTGATAATTTGGTTAAACTATATGACATTTGGAATGTAGCTATATTTTAGTCATTAAAAAAATATATATATATACATAAAAAACCTGAAGCCATCACAGTCTAATAATATTGACTTTTTTGTTAATATTTTTTAAAATAAATTATTAAGTTGTTTAACTGGTTGTAAGAGATTACCTTCCTCATAGCGAAGTCTCTCCGGAGAGCCTGTCTTAGCGCTGGGCACACCATGATACAATCCCTCCCCCACAAAGTCCGTGTAAAACAGCACAAAAGTCATAAGAGCCATCCAGCTGCACAGCTCAGCCACAAACAGCCTAGCAATCACCCTAGGAATGTGACTGTACAGTGACCAGAGTCTGGGCATGACTGCCAACAGATTACCCATGGCACACTTCAGCAACTGCACTCTGGAGAACAAACCGAACGGCCCACAGCATGCGCCGTACCAGCTCTGAGATCTCCTAGACGACTCAGTCACAGTTCTGACTGTTGGCTCTTCTGAGATCAAGACTGTGGTCATGAGGCATATGAGGAATAGCCCTGTGAGGAGTGTGTAGATAAAGGCTTTCTGCCCTCCCAGGTAAGATGACACACCTAGGCCTGTCCAGTCCACAGCTGGAAGCAGATATCCGATGCATCCTCCCAGACTGAGCATGATGGAATAGAAGGAAAATGCTTGACGGCTCTCCTTTTCTCCAGGGTAGAGATCAGACACCAGTGCCTCCAGAGGGGTGAAGCAGGCCTGACCGCAAAACTCCAGTACGCAGATGGATGACACCAACAACAGAATCTCCAACCTGGAACAGAAAATTTCCATTGACCACCAAAAATAATTACAGTGTCTACTAGACAAACATTTGCACTCAGGACAAAATGATGGAATTTATACCTATATAACACTTAGCGTAATGTGGCATAAAGACATTGTTAACTCCAAAAGTTTGCCAACTTTTAAGACAAATAAGGGTATTTATAGCAAAACATTAAATACGAACTTTTTCACTCATGACTAGAGATGCATCGATACACATAGTAACTGGTATCAATCTGGTATTTTGCTTGTTTACTCACAGAAATGCTTTTATATGATTATATAATGTCAACATACCCAGACTGGTGCTGTTTAGAGAACAGAGAGGTGATCTGGGAAGCACGAGGGATTAACACAAGGCTGAGCAGAACACCAACACACAGGGCCCAGATGAAGGGACGCCGACGCCCAAAACGACTGCGCCACCTGTCGCTCAATGAACCGAGTGGAGGGACGAATATTAGACCCAGTACAGGGCCAACACCTGCACAACAACGAACAATGTAAATGAATAAAATGTTTTAAAGTGCTTAAACATGTTGCATTGTATGTTAAATGTATTGTATGTTGTCACTGTACAGTTACTTAAAAACAAGTACATGCACACGGATGTTAGCTATACAAGTGTACATTATACAACTACACAAGTACACACACTGAGCCAAAGCATGGAAGATGATTGCCCACAATCCCGCAGCGAGAGAGAGAGAGAGAGAGAGAGAGAGAAAATAACCATTGGCCCAGTTGTGATAGTGTGACGCTTGAAAGCTAAAGCATATACAGTACTTACTACAGTACTTGTATTGCAAGACCTCACTCGATTATCAGGTTAAAATTTATTTAAAACTTTTGCTCATTTTGTAAAACACTCACAGACTAAAAGTTATTCGCAATCCATGGTTTTACTGTATTAAAATTTTAAAATACTATAATTTTTTAATGTTGAAATTTTGGAATACAGTGGTACCTCGGCATGCGAATTGTATTCTTTATGGAGAGAAGTTCTTAAGGCAAAATTTCATTTTGCAAAATGCATTTTTCCTTTTTAAAAAATGTTCTAACCATGTTAAATATTACCAATATTACCAATTTCCAACACTATAATAATATTTTTGCATTAAAAAAATATGAATTAATAGACATTAAACCTCATTTAACCTTTAAAAATGCAACTGTCCTTGCTAACATTCTTGAGAGCCATGGTGCTATGTCTTCAATAAAAAGCTTCCCCTGACTTCCCCAGACTTTCCACTGACGCAAACAAGTTTTGAACGGTTCCTGGACGTACATGCAACATGCGCACGAGTTTTCGGTTCAGCGCGTTTCATTCACTCATGTGCCGAAAATGCTTCATATGCGGGAAAATATTCAGAAAATCCCTCTTCTGAGTGGAGGGAATAAAGGTTAAATTGAAAGAAAATTCAAAAACCTTGACAATCAACAGCAATTTTGGAAAGTTAGAATTCTGACTAAAAAAATTTGAAATGTTTTCTATCTAAAGTAGGAAATGGATAACCTTTAGCCGAAGCTAAAGCAGGATGAAGGAACCCGTGAACCTTTAGGATAAATTTCCCAAATTCACATTTATTTTTCAGTTCCCAAATGCTCACTCACCAAGCACCATGGTCATGAAGCGCTCCTGCACTCCAGCCTCCAGGAGCATGGGGGGGATGTAGATGGTGCCGGTAGCCATGCATATCTCCAGCCCACATGTTAACACATTGACCAGAAACAAGTCCAAGAGCCTGCTACGCATGGCCGAAAGGTCTTCACACTTCAACTGCTGGTGGGTGAACAACTCTGGATTTGGACTCGATCTGGAGGTTCATGCTTGACTTTGGATCCTGCATGATGTTGCCTGTAAAACACAGCTTAGTTGAAGTAAACTTTACTTTCACAGCTTTAGAACATTCAGAAAATAAGAGTTACAGTGTGTCACAGGTGTTATTAACTAACCACACCCACACCTGCTTTATTTATATTGGGAAGTAAATTGAGAATTCAAAGAAATAATACAATGTTATTCTACTGGTTTTAAAGTATTTTATTTCATGCAGTTTCTTAAATTTCTTAAACTAAATTTCTATAATTCTACTCACTACATTTACAATTTCATCAATACATTTCCCCGTAACTGTCAGAATCAGTGAAAAGTGCAGAAAACGTTAACAATAAAACACCTTTAAACTTTGGAAAAAGTCTAAAAGAACCTCAAAACTAGAACATCCAAAAACAAGGAACTAAACTTGGACAAGTAAAGTAAATGCTGGTAAAATGCAAATATTAACAGTAACATATACAAAGAGGTGGAACGAAAAAACAAGGACTTGAATAAAATAACTAAGAGGAGGAGAATACAATGAACCAGGGCTGTCAAGCCCAAGAGATGTTTTGTCTTAAAAACAATTTTAGTGTGTTAAAATTCATTGTAAATTCACAAAAAGCGCCGTTATTTCAGCGTCGAAAATATTACCATGGCACTTAGTTATTAACCTAGTTAACCCAGTGTAAGTATGTATCCATTGATGTAAACTTTAAAGCATTTTTGTAAGTTGCTCTGGATAAGAGCGTCTGCCAAATGCCTAAATGTAAATGTAAATGTAAATTAACTGATGCCATTAAAAATATTTAGTTTAACTTTTCTAATTCATATGTATTGGTGCAGGTGTTTATTTACATTAAGCAGGTACCTTATTAGTAGCTTAAAAAAGTCCACCTCGTACTGACAAATATTCATTAAATTCTGTCCAACAGTCGATTTAAGACACGCCCACAGTCTGATGCATGCATAGTACACTGTAAAAACTTGCGGTTCATAATCAAGCACATACATGAACTGCTCATAACTTCACTTCTGCTCAACATTTTGATTTCACTTAGTTCAGTTCAGGTGCAGTTCAGTTTCCGTTGTGTACGTCCCATTTTTTTGAGCAAGCCCTGATGAGTGGCACTGACATTTCGGTAGTTTCTGTGTCTTCCACAAACGTGATGAACTATCGCGTTAATGGGCTTGGCTTTGTTGAGTGACTTGGGGCAAAGGCTCCAAATGAATTGCCTCTCTTGAGTGACACGTATATCACACGTAAGCCACCCTCACCTTGAGGCAAAAGCGCTGAATTGATTAGCTCTGTTGAGTGATGCCTATAGCGTATAGGCTGGACAGATAAGAAAAACATGATCATCTCAAGGCTATATGGTTTGTTAAATTAGACCAGCATTATGCTGTTGTAGAACAGTGACTTAAGTTATACTTAACATACTTAACATGTTTACTTGACATGTTTGGGCTCTTTGCTGAATTTCTTGTCTTTTAGGCAGGCCACAATGCTTTACTATATTTAAAATATCTAACTAATGATTGGTTTGCCACATGTCTATGAAACACTGTAGGTGTAAAATGTTCTGCATCATGTATGACTATAAAGTTTTAAACCTGAAATCAGGGCCTCACTGTTTCCTAAAGCTTCAGTGGTGTGACATTCCTGTGTTAGTAAGCTGTAGATTTTTTTTACTAAATCATTACTGGTTAACATGATTAAAAGCTTACTGCGAGAACATATTCGAACAATGGGACCCAGGCAAAGCCCACTATTAAATGTTTTACACTATAGTTTTTTTTTTATGATTATTATTATTATTATTTTGTATTATAATAAAATAATCATTAGTAATGGTAAAATTATTACCTCTACTCTATTTTCTAATAAATATTATATATATATATATATATATATATATATATATATGATCTTTGGATCTTGGCATGATGTCTAGCTTTTGAGGTGCTTTTGGTCTACTTCTCTGTGTCAGGTAGCTCCTATTTAGGTGATTTCTTGATTGAAACAGGTGTGGCAGTAATCAGGCCTGGGGGTGACTACAGAAATTGAACTCAGGTGTGATAAACCACAGTTAAGTTATTTTTTAACAAGGGGGGCAATTACTTTTTCACACAGGGCCATGTTGGTTTGGATTTTTTTTTCTCCCTAAATAATAAAAACCTTCATTTAAAAACTGCAGTTTGTGTTTACTTGTGTTATCTTTGATTAATAGTTAAATGTGTTTGATGATCAGAAACATTTTGTGTGACAAACATGCAAAAGAATAAGAAATCAGGAAGGGGGCAAATAGTTTTTCACACCACTGTATATAATTATAATATAACATAAATTCTACAGCATTACTACCAAAGGGAGTGTTTTCCATTAATAGAATTTTTGTAATATTATTTACCCCATATACATAGAAACACATGCCAAAATTTTTAAAGAATAGTACTGTGAAAATGTATTTAACTCTGTAACTGATTATTTGTCTGAAACAGCATGATGTGGAGTTATTTATTGGTTTCTAAAGTTTATTAGATTACAAAATTAGGCACTGGTGGCTCAGTGGTTGGTGCTTCGCCTGCCATACGGAAGGCCCGGGTTTGATTCCCAGCCAGTGCCCAAACACCAGCCAGTGCCGGTCCCAAGCCCGGATAAAATGTGAGGGATGCGTCAGGAAGGGCATCCGGCGTAAAACCTGTGCCGAGTTGTAGTGTGGACTGTGGCGACCCCTTGCCGGGAGCAGCCGAAAGACCGACATTAGATTACAAAATTAACATTTTATTCATAAATTCTTTGGACTCATTACCTAATTAATTCTTTATTCAGTACTATAGTATTTAATTTTTAATGTTTTATAGTATAGTAGTGCAGCTGGAATTAGTTAGCATACCCTTTGAACAATAAAAGAACCCATCAACAGAACTGATAAACCAGTGCTAATGGCGCGTCACTAAGCAGTGAATCCCACTGCAAATAAAACAAGTTGTGTGTCATGAGAAAACATTATTTTAAAGGATTCACAAAATAGATCCTACTGTTACGGTAAATGATTCAGAAAGAGATGAGGTCATTTGTAATAATGCAATACTGACAGTAACGCCTGCTTAGTCAACAGTCAAGAGATTTCACAAGTGTACATTTTTCCTGATGAATTTCTTTCTTCAAACAGTACTGTATGTACAAAAATACCACTAGTGTATGACAATATTGTAGAATGTTTAAATTATCCTGACTCTGGTAGCTGTACCCCACAAATAGTAGAAATGGCTAGATATCTATTTTCTCTTTAACACTAAAACTGCTAAAACTTAAACATATGTGATATTGATATCCGTACATATGATATTTTATTATTTTATAACTACTAGGTGTTAAAATGTTATTTTTTTGTACTGATGTAGTCATAAAAAAAACGAAAAGGTGCTAGCAGCTTTTTTTTTATTTTACAAAACTGCGAATATAATAAATAAAATAATTAATAAGATTGTAGAGTGTACAATCCCTTGTTCCACACACCAAGTAGTGCCCTTGAACAGGGGTTAGAGAGATATTTGGGATTCGGTCTTGTGTTAAAAGCTAGGTAGCTTTGTAGCTCCTGTTAGCTGCGAACAGAACAAACAGACGGTTCACAGGCAGCTTAAAATGATTTAGGAGACAGTGTGTTGTTTAAGATGATATAACATTATCAGATGTTTGCTTTTGCTGAAAGTGCTTCTATGTCTGGTTTTAAATGTAGGTTTTGGCAGGCAGCTGCTCTCTCCTCAGTACTGCGGACCATACAGACCTACTTTTACCCTTGCTACAACTGACAGTTAGTGTAATTAACAATTGTAGTATACCTGGAAGACAGATTGATACATATAGTTCTTACATCTCAGTGCTGTTACTGTCCATTATTATCATTCATGGAATGCTTTTGGTTCAATCAGTTTACTTGTTTAGAAGCAACTGTTGTATAATAACAACGAAGAATCTTTCAGAGTATCCCTGGCTACTTTATGGATAAATAAGAGTCTTTAATAGATAAGTAGATAGAACGTCCACTCAGTGACTCTATCCTTAACAGTAACAATTACTGCTTATTTAATTTGCTGTCTCAGCATAACTGCTGTTTCTCTCTTATTATAAGGCAACTTCACCTTAAAAAAAATACTTTACAGAACTCACTGTATTAAAAACTAGCTGCCGTCACTGCGTGGTCTATTTGTGGTGTAAATTTGACAACATGTTCTCAAGAAGGAGTGGAGGATCAAGCATACGTGCAGGAAGCTGAGTACTGCGCAACTGCTGATGATACACCACCCTTTAAGTCAACTCGAGCCATGCTACTGTTCAAACACACACTGACTGTTCTTGGGGCAGATTTCAAAAAGGTGTATAGTGTATACACACAGACTTGTGGAAATGGAACAGAGTGCCGCAATTAATATAATGATAAAATGCATGCACGGAAAATATGACTGATGGCGTTTCCTTCTTTTTAGATTTTCATCTTTAAGCTTAGAAGTAAGAGAAGATATTAAAGATTATTATTTTTTTTCATTTAGCTTTATTTTAAATTAAGTTAAGCCTTCATTTGTCACATATGCATTATAAAAGAGACTGGAGTGTTGGTCAGTTTCGAACTGTCCTAGAGATAAATAGCTAGAAATCTTGAACTATACATGTACGTACAGTATATAGAAACTGTATATAATGACAGAAGGAAGACGTCTCAGTCTCAGTGCTTTGCTTGTCTTTGGGACAAAGGACTTTACAGTTTGCAGTTTCATGGTAACATAAGATGTTTTTCCCCTTTTAAATTTTTAACTACATGAGCGGAAAAAAAGAGAGGCAAGAAAGGCAAAGAGAAGCACTGACACTAAGGACTCCTTCCATTATGATATTCAAAAATTGTACATACTGTTTTTAAGGTTTAATAAAGGTCAGATCTTTTCTTCCCAAAATCAATGACAGAAAAAGTGCTTTGAAGGAAATTGATCACTTAATGGAGGGAAGCTTGTGATTCGGGATCCCTCCCAGGCTAACAGATGTTTCATCAAACACTTCTTATTTGCTTTCTTGCACTTTGCTATTTGAACAAGCTGAATTGCATCACACTGATGAATACGAATATGACTTGGAAGGTTTGAAAATTGTGTGGCATGAGAAACACACACCTGAGTTTTATTGCGTGTAATTGTGTATTGTGGCCAAACATTTGGGGCAATGAAGGTGTGAGATACAGAGATGTTTCATGAACCAAAGAAAAAGCAAATTCTTATCGGATTTGTCCGTGACTCTTTTATTTGTTTGTAAAAATGGGAAAATGGTGGAACAGTGTTTTTTTTAATAATGATTATGTTTTGCTTGACGCAAACTAAAATAGGAAAATTAAATCAAATTTAATATTTATAATTCAAACAAACACACACACACACACACACACCACATAACCACAGCTGAGAACTGACATAGAAGTAATTCTAAACATAATTCTCTAGAAACTAAAAATATACTTTGTACTGGATTTGCTGTTTTACATGCATCAATAAAAAAAAAAAACATTAAATAATTAATTTAGCTTAAAAGAATAATAAAGACTATAAAGAAATTATTAAAAACTGAACAACTGATCCAAGCGGATGCAATATATACAAGGACTTTATGTAATGTGATCTGTTTAAAAGCTTACAACTGTTTTGAACATTTTATTTGCAAATGATGCTGCCATTCAAAGAAAATTTCTTTGTATGTTCTACATTCTACAACAATACTGGGTATTTCAAAACTATGAAATAACACTTATTAAATTAAATAAATATGTATGCTAAATATATTGTTAAGTAAATATGATAAATATGTCTTTCTGGAGTGGTTCTTGCAAGAACAGTATTGTCAACTGCATTTGCAAAACCCATCAAGCACCGTGATGAAACTGTCTCTCATGAAGACCCTCCCAGCAATTATTACATATTTTAGATGCCTTCAGCATTGCTTTACAATGTAGAAATAAATAAGTGTATGTACAGTGTATATATCCTTGTTTCTCATATTTATAAAGTAAACTACATTTTTTCCCTTTTTTAATTTTACATTCTTACATTTAATTTTAATATAAAATTATTTAAATTTTTATTTTAATTGAAAAATATAGAACATATTTATAATATATAGATGATAAACCTGTTTTATTTTATTTGTTAATAACACATATTTATAATCATTTATTCAGCCAGACATTTATTATTTAGCCAGTATATTATTTAATAGTAACATGTAAGTAGTAAGACTAAATTTTTTAAAAACTTAATAAAAACTTTTTTATGCAAAATTTGTTAAAAGGTATCCAGTTGTTTTTTATTCTATAACTTGAACATGCATTTCACATCAAAAATGATAAATAATAATAAAATGTATAATTATGCAACATTTTAAAGATACTATGTGATGCTCTGAGCATAGAAAAATACCATGGTATGTTAAATTACTGTAAAGTAAGTTTAGAGATGATT
This sequence comes from Clarias gariepinus, assembly GCF_024256425.1. Classification (NCBI taxonomy): domain Eukaryota; kingdom Metazoa; phylum Chordata; class Actinopteri; order Siluriformes; family Clariidae; genus Clarias; species Clarias gariepinus. Next base: position 5,938,908 of record NC_071122.1, on the reverse strand, counting down.
TATAACTCATCTCTTTCTAAAAATCCTTAAACTATTTATTAGATTTAAAGCTTTTGTCTAAATAAAACCAGAACAGAAATTCACAATACATACATTCAGGTTCAGTTTTTGATGAGGATCCATATCTTCAGTCCTTCACTCACAAGTACAGTGTGTCACACTGTGCCATAGAATTTCATCTCAAGAATCAACATTGCTAAAAGGAGGAGTCTAATAAGGAAGTCTGTAACGCTGATGATGGAAAAAAAACTCAACAAACCAGAACTTAACAAATGCAGAACCTGAAGTTCAGCTTTTTTAGTGCTGACATGGACTCTTTACACTGACCAATCCTGAACAAACTAAAAGATTCTAGGTTGTGGGTAAAAAAGTTACAGTTGTGTGCAATAGTATGTGTATATAATATGTATATAAAATCACCAAATATTAACACAAAGATACCTTTTAATTCATAAAAGTCACAAAATGTAACTTGACAATTCACTCCACAAGAATCAGAAGATAACTTCAGGAGAAAACTGGTATGACAATTCCAGAGTGGAATACATTCTCTAAACCTTCAACCTTTATACTTAGTCTTAACCATCATGGGCTCCTCCAAGCAGCTGACTCAGGATCCGAAGTCAAAGCTAATTGATACTTACGAAGCAGAGAAAGAAAGAAAGAAGAAAAAGATATTAAAGCACTTCCAGACCAGTTTCCATAGGCTGAATGTCAGTTAAGGGGAATTTGGACGTCAAGCCAAGACCAAGCAAACTTTATAGATAGAACTTCATGTACTGGTGGGGAGGAAGGCATATAAAATATGACCTGCATGAAAGGCCCATCAGAAGTCAGTGTCTGAAGTATGTAAAACACAGGCTTTCTGGAAACAAGTGCTCTGAACTGTTGAAGTGAAAAAGGAAAAATCTGGGTCATAATCACCAATAGTGTAACTAGAAAATCCAGCATGGGGTGGAAAGGTTATGCGTTGGGGTTGTGCAGCATCCAGTGCTAAAGAAAACATTTTAAGCAGGGACGACACTTCTTCGACAGGATAATGATCAAAGCGTACCTAAAATTGACAAGACAATTCTTAAAATCTTGAACATAGAGAGGGGCAAAAAAATTATATTCACTATTATATATATATATATCCATCAAGGGACTGTGGAGGCCAGTGGTGCCATTGCACTTATTTCCATGTAAACGACCATTGTAGGCCCTCCAGTCAACATTCACATGAACATTCACACACTACAGGCAATTTAGGAACACCAACACTGCATGTCTTTGCACTGTTGCATCATACCCACAGTCAAACATGGTGGTGGTGGTGGTAGTGCAGCTTCAGAACCTGGAAGGCTTGCCATAATTGATAGAACCATGAATTCTGCACTGTACCAGAAAATCCTGAAGGAGGATGTCTAGCTATTAGTTTGTGACCCCAGGCTCAAGAGCCCTAGGGCTATGCAGCCATTCCATAGTTGCCCTGGCTTTATGTTTTGGGTCGTTGTCCTGCTGGAAGGTGAACCTCCGCCCCAGTCTCAAGTCTTTTGCAGACTCCAATAGGTTTTCTTCCAAGATTGCCCTGTATTTGGCTTCATCCATCTTCCCATCAACTCTGACCAGCTTCCCTGTATATATATATATATATATATATATATATATATATATATATATATATATATACACAGTGGCTTGCAAAACACACACACAAAAAATTAAGGTTTTGGAATGAGACTTACTCTGGACTTAAATCTGATTGAGATGCTGTGGCATGACCTTATACAGTTCGTTCATGCTCCCTCCCATGTCTCTGAAAACCCCCTGAATTAAAACAATTCTATGTAAAGGATTGGCCCAAAATTAATTCACAGCGATTTAAAAGACTTATTGCCAGTTCTTACAAATGCTTGATTGCAATTATTGCTGCCAAGGGTGGCACAACCAGTTATTAGGTTTAGGAGGCAATTGCTTTGTCACTTAGGGCCAAGTAGGTTTGGTCATCATTTAAAATATGCTTTTTAGAATGAAAAAAAAAAGATGATAATAAACAAGCACATTTCAACCTCTGCTTTGTCTCAGGATACATTTTGTCTCTTACTAAATTGCCTAAATATATCAGTGATGAGAATTAGCAGATATTGAAATGTGCTTGTTTTTTCATTCTAAAAAGTGCTTGCAGACGACTAGAGTGCTAGACAACTAGAAGACACATGATCTGTGTAAGGGAATAAAAATTTGCATAAAGTTACAGTAGAGCGCCAGAGCTATTATCATTTTGCCGCGTAGTTTCACAGTTGGTTTATTTCTTGATGACTCAGAAGTGTTGGATTTCACAAGGAAGTGAACGTTTTAAAAAAATAAACGTGAGTCAGTGAGAAACAGAGAAATAGATAGATAGAGAGAGAGCAAGAGAGAGAAAGAGAGAGAGAGAGAATTTAAAAGTTCTATTCATTTCATTTTTATACTGGCAGGCAGAAAGGCAGGATCAATAGAGACTGTATTTCCAGAACTTGTCTTTAAAACAGATAGAATAGAACCAGAATAGAACTGGAACAGAATCCATCTTGACTCCACTTTTAAGGAGGAAGTCATCTCTGCATGAATCATTTGATCTTACATTACATTAAGAAACATGTGGTGTTCTTGTCTTCAGTTTTAGAACTTATGGAATATCTTCAATTCTGATTGGCCATTTCTCTGCGTTAATTGGAACGACAAGGGGCATTTAAGCCAAAATCCCTTTTTCTCTCTCTATAATACCCTGTATATGGGTCATTGACGGATAAGACTTTAAAAAAAAAAAAGCCTTAAAAAAGTCATCTGGGGCGACCGTAATATATCTCAGAATTCACATTTTTATGTATCATTAAGACTAGTTGAACTCATATCAGTAAGTAGATAAACTGATGAAGAAAGATAAACTTTAGTGCCTTTTTCATTTCACAAGTTTATTCTATAATATCAGAGTCTCCTTCATTATCCAGTTAAAATAAATGTTTATCCCTATAAAAGGAATGGAAAATGGCTGAATAAAAAAAAAAAAAGATAAAATATACAAATAATTATGCTTAAACAATTAACTCTATGTATATAATTGATGTATAGAATATGAAAACTACAAATATAGGACATATATCTATCATTTAAAACATTTAGCAGTGGTCGCCCCACACGATACTCGGTCGCCCCATATGATGTTTTCAAGTTTACTCAAGTATAGCAGGCTAACAGTTAGCCTCAGAAACCAAACTAGCTTCTTCTAGTGACAAAGCATTATCAAATTTATCATCAAAATATAGATTTGTGGAAAAAAATTATAATTCACAGTTTTGGGGTGGTCGCCGCACATGATGACCAAAAGTGACTACAACATCACAGCCGTTAAAAAACAGCTTTTTCTTACTATATGAGAGAGACTGATTTACTATACAGTTGTTCCCAGGGGGTCTTCACTTGTGTCTGGCTGATGCAGTATCCCATCCTTGAGATGTTTTTTAAAATAAAGGTCCCAAAATTGTGGTTTGTTGATGGTCGCCCCGGATAAAATGGATAGAATCAACATAATTCGGACAACATTCGTTTGTATATCATGATAGAAATATATGTGCAAATGCTTTATAGTTTTGTCAATGGATGTAAAACATGTTTAAAATTATGCCAACTAGGAAAAGGGATATATTTAAGTTGATTTAAAGTGTTTTTAAACCAGTTGTCCTAACTAAAGTCAAGGCCGGACGGTCGCCCCATATGGTGTTTTGGCACTTCGGATAGCAGAAAAATGATGAAAAACTTAAAAATTTGGAGAAGTTAGAGTGGTTTAGTAGGTAAAGAAGGTATAACAAGTAGATGAGAAATTTTTATGTATTTTTTAGTTTTTTTCTGCAAAATAAAATTAACCCGGACAGAAAAAGGGGGCGTCACGTCATTGACCCATATTGTTTATATATGCACATTTCTTATCATGGTATACACTACCTCCTTATTGCAGCATCCATAATCATTTACACTCATTGTATTTTTCAATGATCTAATCTAATCTAATCTAATCTAATCTACATCAATCTACTTATCCCAGTGTTTCACTAATGCTTGGATACAATCAAGGTAGAAATGTTTCTTGGCCCAAACATGTAAAAATGGCTAAGGACTGTGCAGTGATGTGCTAATAACTCCCAGCCGAAGTCTTATATTGTGCAAGTTGTGTTGGTGTACGTGATGATGGTGTGTACGGTTCCTGTACTGTGCTTGAAGTCTTCTGTAAATGTCAATCGCTTTTATGCCTTTATTCACAAGTCATGGGAGGTACTTAGTATTGCTCGCATATTTTAGTGCTTAATTTTTGTTAAATAAATAAATAGAGTTTGTACTTGCCTAATCTGAGACCCTGAGTATCAGATGGGGTTACTGACATGTCTGTGTGCTCTTATATATACAGGGGCTTGCATGATGTGTGCGTAATTATTCAGCCCCCTGAGTCAACACTTTGTAGAACCACCTTTTGCTGCAATTACAGCTGCCAGTCTTTTAGGGTATGTCTCTACCAGCTTTGCACATCTAGAGATTGAAATTCTTGCCCATTCTTCTTTGCAAAACAGCTCCAGCTCAGTCAGATTAGATGGACAGCATTTGTGAACAGCAGTTTTCAGATCTTGCCACAGATACTCTGACTGGGCCATTCTAACACATGGATATGTTTTGTTTTAAACCATTCCATTGTTGCCCTGGTTTTATGTTTAGGGTCGTTGTCCTGCTGGAAGGTGAACCTCCGCCCCAGTCTCAAGTCTTTTGTCTTTTTCCAAGAGGTTTTCTTCCAAGATTGCCCTGTATTTGGCTCCATCCATCTTCCCATCAACTCTGACCAGCTTCCCTGTCCCTGCTGAAGAGAAGCACCCCCAGAGCATGATGCTGCCACCACCATATTTAACAGTGGGGATGTTGTGTTCAGAGTGATGTGCAGTGTTAGTTTTCCGCCACACATAGCGTTTTGCATTTTGGTCTCATCTGACCAGAGCACCTTCTTCCACATGTTTGCTGTTACCTCCACATGGTTTGTAGCAAACTGCAAACCGGACTTCTTATGGTTTTCTGTTAACAATGACTTTCTTCCTGCCACTCTTCCATAAAGAATAACTTTGTGCAGTGCACGACTAATAGTTGTCCTATGGACAGACATGATTGCACTAATCAGGCAATGTCTATGGGCAACTGACTGCACTCAGACCAAAGGGGGCTGAATAATTACGCACACCCCACTTTGCAGTTATTTTAAAAAAATGTTTGGAATCATGTATGATTTTCGTTCCACTTCTCACGTGTACACCACTTTGTATTGGTCTTTCACGTGGAATTCCAATAAAATTGATTCATGTTTGTGGCTGTAATGTGACAAAATGTGGTGCATCTCAATAAATTAGAATATCATCTAAAATTCAAAAAAGTGAAACTCATTACATTGATTAATTACACACAGACTGATAATAAAAAGATAATAACAGCTAATAAAACTGATAATTGATAACAGCTAATTAAAAACCCCAAATTCAGTATCTCAGAAAATTTGAATATTACTTAAGACCAATAAAATAAATAAAAACAAAGACTTTAACAAAGAAATGCTGTACTACTGAAAAGTATGAACATGTACGGCTCTTAATACTTATTCAGGTCTCTCTTAGCATATATTACTGCAGCAATGCGGTGTGGCATGAAGGTTATCAATCTGTGGCACTGCTCAGGTGTTATGAAAGTCCAGGTTGCTCTGATAGCGGCCTTCAGCTCTTCTGCATCGTTGGGTCTGATGCCTCACATCTGCCTCTTTATAGTATTCTATAGATTCTCTATGGGGTTTAGGTTAAATCAGCAACTCTTAAAATATCAGTCTGTCTAATGAATCTATGCAAGTTACACATTTGAATTGAATTAATGAAAAAAAATCTACTTTTCAGCAGTATTCAAATTTATCGAGATGCACCTGTGTGTGTGTAGAGAGAGAGAGAATCAGTTTTAAATCATTTTGAACAGTGGAAGGTTACTGTTGTGTGAAAGGAATAAAATGCCCTCAATGGTGTTGCTCCTTACGTTTGACATACAAGCTCATTATAGTCAATTGGTTCAGTCTAGCACTTTTTGCCAGTGTTTACAAAACTGCTCTATAAAGTTGACTTTTGTACCTCATATGTATAATAAGACTCGGGACAAAATAAAAAAAAAAACACACATCTGTATTGCCCCCCCCCCAATCCAGATCCTGTGCCAAATGCCATTATAAACAAGTGACCCACAAACAAAAAACACTTCCTTATGGTTAATGTTACTTGAAGTTAATCCTGGATATGCAATGTTTACCCGTCTCAATAACTCTACAACGCACTTCTGATTTTAAAATGGGTTTAATCCGTCGAAAAGCATCACTTTAATTCAAAGCAGCCGGTTTTTGTGTGAAAATCTAATCCTGAAGATACTGAATTGTTAATGCTAAATTACTACTTCTTTTTTTTTTGGGGGGGGGGGGAAGAGTGACATCTTGTGGTCGTGGATGAACAGAGCAGCACTCAAAAAAAAAAAGGAAAATGAGGAAGACACTCCTCTAGCACTATCAAACATTTCTTAGGTTCCAGACAGACGTTAGTTCTTTTAGTTTTCTTAGGCCGTAAAGCAAACCTTAAATGGGCATTTATAAAAAAAAAAAACTCTACATCTTAGAGCTAGATCTATAAACTTCTGAATTTTTTTTTCCTTTTTACTAAGAGAACCAGCGATTAGTTTTGTGAAAATGCTGATTTAACAAAAGGCACATTTTAAAATCAAGATACATTTTTATTTCTTTTCTTAAAAAACAAAAAGCAAACAAAAATTACAAAAATTCTGAGGAGAATTACAGAAAAATCAAACAAATAGACAAAAAAAAAAAAAATCCTTTGAGAAGAGATTTGAAGGTTGAAAAACAATCTGAGACAACACACTTGTTGGGAAGCCAATAAGCGTTAGAGTAGGGTACGGTACGGGAGATTCCCAGTGATGCCTGGCACAAAAACGACAGAACCGTGTTGTATTGAGCCTCGTACGGAGTTCATGCACATGAACAGACTGTACAGATGAAGTAATGATCATAGTCCATCATGTTAAAGCACTGAAGCTGGAACGGGAACAGAGGCGGAGGATGAACAGGACCCCGTCTGATTTAGATAAATTTGCCTTTGAAAAAGTTGAAAAGTTGCTTGACGTTTCAGTGCTCGGGGCTACAAGATAAAAGCCTCGATCTCGCTTTGAAAGGCCTGGATGCAACAAAATAAAAGCACCTTCAAACTGCTGGAGTTGGAGAAGAAAAAATTTCCAGAGCATTAAAGCATTTACACCTCTGTCCTATAAAGATGAGTGTGTAGCTTAAAAAAAAAAAAAAAAAAAAAAAAAAACTTACATAGGCTCAAATCATCATCAAAAGGAACAAAGTGGGAATAAATTGTTTAAAAACGTCCTATACCATTACACTGCTTTAGAATTCACTTCTCTCTCACACACACACAAACACACATACAAAACACAAATTTGAACAGTATGAAATGTACATTAAAACCGCAGAACTGATTGCGCTACGAGATGACGTAGTGGATAAGAACTAACGGGAAAAAAAAAAAAAAACAGACAAAGGAAACTCTGAAAAGAAAGGTCATGTGGACTCAACACAAGCAAGCGCAGATGCCGTGCCTGCTGTTTCATCACCTTCATTTGCTCAAAATGAGACGTCTGAAGATGGTTTAGTAAACGTCCTGCACAGGGTTTTAGGCTTAAACAACTAAACATTTGTCTTTCAGGAAATGAAAATTTCTCAATTATGTTGCTTTGATAAAAAAAAAAAAAAAAAAAAAAAAAAAGTGGCAAGGTGGGGTTAAACATGGACAAAATTTAAGGAATACACTGACAGTCTCATAAAAACAGCAATACATCTTTTTTTGTGTTTTGTTTTTTTTTATAAGAAAATGAAACATGCTGCACGGCATCAAGGTTCTACACTGATGCCAGGATGCCGACTTTGTTCTGGGGAATTTTGTGAAATAAAAAAAAAAAAAAAAAAAAAAGTGACCAAAACAAAAAAAACAATATGATAAAAGGGGAATTTTAAAGATCCCGGTTCTGTTACAGCCTTCTTCTTCACCGATTTCCTGCTCAAACACTCCACAGCTTTACATTTTATTGTTTCTAATGCATTTTATAAAGAAAACATGCTCCCTCACAATTACATGCGCCACAGGGACGGTAAGCCGGATCGGCTCATGGTGTGAAAACAGCTCAGATTGGATGTAAAGCAGCGTTTTAGACTTTACTCACAGTTTGAATGGTTTTTAATGAAAAGGCTGTGCAACTATTCGTTAATTTGTACAATCTTACCCTATTTCCATTACTTCTTTTAAAATAAAACTTCTTAATAGTATATAATGTGTTAGTTAGTACATTTGACACAAACATTTTTATTTATCCAGCATATAACCAATAGGTGGGATTTCTGTGATCTGGCAACCCTATTAATCAGGATCCAACAATAGGCTGGCTGTCTGAGCGCTAATTTACGATCATTGCTTCAGTGTTTGGTTTTTTTTTTCTATTAATACTTGTTCGTACACAAACATTTTATTTTTCAACTGAATATGGTCCAAAAAAAAAAAAAAAAGGCATCCTTAGTCAGTAAACGTACCTGATATTTCAATATGTAATGTTGTCCAAGTCAAACACACGCAGATCGAATTTCTTTTACATTAATGACCTCGTAACATTCTCCATTCACCATGACAGAAAGCATCAGTGCATCTTTCAAGCAAGAAGATCGAGCACCAGCTGAAAGATCACTAATATGAGCTGTGGAGAAGGGGCGGGCTTTCAAAAGGCATCGGTTACGCAATTGTCAATCATTCCAGGTGTATACCTGTACGTGTAGGTTTGCGTTTTTACCGCATGAAGGAGCTGGAAAAAGTTAAGGTGAGCGTGTTAGAGCAGGAAAAACACAAGGACTGATGTTGGGGAAACACCAGGAACTATGTGGAGATAAGAGCAGAATTGAAAAAGAACCGACAGAGCAGCAGCCCGTTAGCAGTGGATGAGCATTGGGCTTCCTTATAGTTCTTACCTATAAATAAAAGACCTCCCTTACACACACATACATACATACACACCTGCGTGCACGTAAGGTCTGATGCACAGCGGGACAACGTGGTTTTGTGGTATAGAAACTACAGGTTTAAAAAAAAAAAAAAAAAAAAAAAGAAGCCAGGTCATCACAGACAATTAATAATAATCAAAAAAAAAAAAATCCAAAGGAAAAAAAAAAAAAAAAAAAAAAAGACAGGAAAGGGATGAAGAGAGCACAAATGAGAAGAGAGGCAGCTAATCTTCTCCAGATGCCGCGTCTTCTTCTGAACCATCCTCTTCTTCCTCGTCTTCCTCCTCATCAGGGGTGTTTTTCTTCTTTTTTGCGGGCGGCGGTGGTGAGCTCTTCTTTTCCAGCTCGTCCTCCTCCTCGTCCTCAGGCAGGCTCTCGGGCTCCTCCTCCTCTTTAGGCGAAGATTTCTCCATGGCCTTGGCTGCACTTGGGCGACCTTTGCCCTTTCCCTTCATAGGGCTTGGGGTGACTGTGAGACAGACACACAGGAGTTAGACTGAGGCGCTCCCAGTGTCCCAGTACGCATCTCTCTTTCCCCGTCTCCCGGTCACACACTAAGTCTGTCCTTGTCCCCACCCCTCAGTTTCTTAATCACTGCATCTAAAAGCCTGTCTCTGTCTGTTTCTGTCCAACTCTCTCTGTCACTCACTTGCTACTCTTTCAATCACTCTCGGCTATCTATCCGTCTATCCGCCTCTTGCTCACTCACTGAGTCTCTTTAGTTTCGATAGAAAAACTGTTCTCAGAAGCAACAGATCTGAACAGAAGTGACCCCCACTGCAAGGAAAAACATGCTCTGTACCTGTGGCCTTTAGTCTGGGTTTAGGGGATTTCTTCTCCTTCTTTTCCACCTTGCGTCCTCTCTGGCTCACTTTCTTGCCCTTCTTTTTGGAATGGCCGTAATCACTATCGTCATCGTCGTCCACCATGAAGTCCTCGTCACTCCCAGACTCTTCTGTAACACGAGCAGAGTGACCAGGGTCAGGACTAAACAACACGATAAAGACGATATGATATGGACGAGCTTAAAAGATTTCAAAAGCAGAAAATAAATCGGAATAATACACTCGGGCACCGTTCAAAACCGTCATCATAGAGACAGAAATACACAGAGGACGGAGAGACACTGATAAAAAAAGGAACAAGAAGAAAGAGAAAGATGGGACAGAAAGAAGAGAAGGAAGAAGGAGGAGACCGACAGGAACAAGAAGAGAAACAGACATGAAGTATGCGCAAAAGAATTAGAAGGAAAGAATAATAAACAGGAAGAAAGAGGGGAAAAAAAAGAGGGAAAAGAAGAACATGAGAGACAAAAAAAAAGGAAAAAAGATGAGAAAGAACAACCAAATCAGACAGGACAAAAAAGAGAAACAAATAAAAGATAAGTAGCAAAGCATAGAAGAATAAAGATGGAGAAATATGACAGACAGAAAAAACTGAAACTGAAAAATAAAAAGGAATGGAGAAAAAAGAAGAAGAAAAAACAAACAAAAAAAAAAACCAACAAGTGGTCTGCTGGATCCTGATTGGTCAGCGCTCTGACAGGGTGTCCATCTGCGTCTCGGGAAACTGTTTCCCCGTTTCCTATTTACACACCTGTTTTAGCCTTGTGGTCAGACAAAACTAGGATTTCATGCTCTCTTCGAGTCAGTGTTTTTTACATCAAGTAAATCAGAGTGCACTCACGGTCCATGTAGGTGTGCTCTTCTTCATCTTTATCCTCATCCTCACTCCCTCTGTCCCCGAGCAGGATCTCTCTCTGTTTGGATGCAGCCTTGGAGGCGGCTTGTCTCACCTGCCTGGGCTTCCGGCTCACCTCCTTATCCTCGTCACTCTCATCTGTCCAGAGGAACACACAAACACACCCCTTTTAGAAGCATTACTCAACAACGTGTCTGTAACAAACTGAACCAAACTGAAAGCAACAACAGAGGAAAAGGTAATGGCACCAACCGGAATCCCTTTTCCTCTTCAGTGACCTTCTACTGGACTTCTCCACTTTTCCACCCTTCTTCCCCTTCTTCCCTTTTTTGGCATCAAAATCACTTCCACCATCTTCATCCTCCTCCTCTTCCTCCCCAAAGTCGTTGTCTTCGTCGCTACCAAAATCATCTGAGAAGAACAAAAAAAAAAATTATTATTTTAAGTTAAGAGTGTTAAAATACTCTTATAATATTATAGCTGCAACGGTTTCGCTTACCCGCTGAATCGTTTTTAGGTTTGGAGAGTTTCTCATCGGAGTCCTCGCTGGGAGAGAAAAAGGGGGGGAAAATTAGTAATTTTAAAATATCATTAGCTCCAGAATCTTGAAAAAGGTGTTTAAAGCTAAAGGAAGGCAGAATTTGAATCGGAACAGAATTCAATTTTTTGGTGGGTTTGCAATAATTTCTTGCAGATTTCTCTGCTTGCTTGTGATTGATAGAAAGATCTCAGAAGTTAGTGAGGGATTTGGGATTCGGGATTCAGCCTTGTGTTAGAAGCCAATTTGCTTTGCAGTTCAACTTGGGCATAAAGAAAACACATGTAATGACAATCAAGTAAACAAAGTGTTGTTTAAGATGACAATGTTATCAGATGTATTCTTGCTGAAAGTGCTTCTGTGTCTGGTTGTGAATATAGGTTTTGCCAGTCAGCTGCTCCATTCCCAGTACTGCAGACCGTACAGACGTACTTTTCACCCATGTTGCGACTGACAGTGTTATTAATTATTTTAGAACAACTGTGACGCCGAGTGATGCATACTGTTGTACGTCCCATGCCTCTCATCCAATCAGCTTACTCGGTGGTTATATAATAACTAATGATAAATAAAAACTTCCGGGTGGTTATCAGCAAGTCCACATCATTGCAGCATCCTGTCAGTGATTAATTTTCTATAACAGCACAACAATTTTATTTCTTACTACTTTTAAATATCTGTTAACTTAGGACGACAAGTACCCCTAGACTTCCATATAAAAAGCCCCACCTTTCCTCCTGAGAGTTTTTGGACTTCTTGTGCTTGATTTCACGCGGCGCTGCGCGAATCTTCTTCGGCTTTTCCGCGTCTTGCTCATACTCATCTGAAACATAAACGATTACTGGGAAACTTGAATAACTTATTATAAACATAACAGAATTTATTTTCTAAGTGCTCATTGAGGATGTAAATTCAAATAAAAGTATCCTTTAAAACAACAGTTTTGTTACACATGACGACAAATGCTCCGTTTTACCGTTAACTTTTAAAGTGTGCGACAAATTTGACTTTTTGTTTTCCAAGACAGGAGTCCTGTGGCAATCGAAAACTTTTCAGCTGTTACATGTATGCTTTGTTACCAGAACGGACTTTTTAATTCCAAAAACAGGAATTATAAATGCATTGTGATGTCACACGATGCCCCCTGTGAGATATCTTGGCATACGCCAACATTTTTCTTCATAAAGCTGAATAAGAGAACAGTGTCACTGCTACACTTGCCCAGGAGAACTACTTAATGTGGCCTTTTTTAGAATGTTACCTTAAAGATACATCATTCAATCTTCCAGATCTCACTGCCAACAAGCAGTTCCTGATTACACAGCTAATAACATTATATACTCTCTTTAAATCTAAATGGTGGAAATATTCATAAAAAAAAATAGACTTTTATATATATATATATATATATATATATATATATATATATATATATATATTAGGGCTGCAACAACTGAGGCGCGCGACCACAAGATGCACAAATACACACAGATACAAAGCCGCTCGCGCAATGGAGGTTACAGGAGCCTCTGCAGGAAAAAGCGCGCGCCCCGAGTCCTCCAAGGTTTGATAGCAGTTCACATTAAACGCCTCTAAGAAGACGGTAACCTGCACGCTATGCAAGACTGAGCTTTCATGGCATGTCATGCACGAACACTTAAAAAGTTGCGGATGGCGAAACGTCAGCAGGGTCGGTAAAAACTGTATCTCTTCATCGTGTAAAAGTTGTATAGTTTAAGTGCTTTTTGAAAACTGTTCGCTAACTTCGGGACAGTCGCGCTAGATCTGTTCACGTGCTACTCGCTAGCATCACATTGTGCAATCACCTCATGAGCAATAATGATTAGTTAAATGGCGCTACTTTAACTAATCTTAAATTACACGGTGCAAATAACAGTAGAATATTACATTTAGTAATTGTTGTGGTTTTCAGCAAACGCAAATACCAGTATATTTGTGACTATTAGCTTTTTGCATTTCTACAGTTTTTTTTTATAGTCCACTACAAAGTTAACTTGTAATTTACTGTGGTTTTACTTATGCATACATCATTTTATTATACAAAATTACATTATTTTAGCTGTTTATATCTTATCAACTGAATATATCAGTGTATTCTTTAAACTAATATATATATATATATATATATATATATATATAAACTGTATATATTATATACTACATTTCATTTAAGGTTTAAAATGTCAAAATTAAAAATTATTAAACTCTATATGTGGCTTTTGCATTTTTAAAAGTTTATTTTTATACATAAATAACACCCTGATTTTTTTTTTTTTTTTAATAGTTATAAGCAAAATATCAAATTTAAGAAGCGGTTAGGTTTTATCCGATTAATCGATTAATCGAAAACATAATCGCCCAACTAATCGATTATCAAAATAATCGTTAGTTGCAGCCCTAATATATATATATATATATATATATATATATATATATATATATATATTTTTTTTTTTTTGAAAGCTATTGCGGTGTACTCAAATTAGATCTAGAAATGTATCCCTGAAGTGATGATTACAGATGAATCATGCATAAGGATGAAAGTTAACAAGGTCAAAAAGAAGATTTTAATGTTCCTTTAAAGCTGCTGAAGAAAGTATCAAAACTTATTTTCTACACAAAGAATTAATTTACAGAGTATGAAAGTTGTATTTTACATGCAAAAAATAATTTTTCAAAAACACATTTAAAAAATTATGTTACCTGCATCATCAGATTCGTTAAACTGTGAATAATTCACCACCTTTCTGTTCCTGTAGAAAAAAAACAATAATATTAAAATATTGTTCCACATGGAGACCCATGTGTGTGTGTGTGTTTATATATATATATATATATATATATATATATATATATATACAATAATATAATAATTATATTATTATATTATTTTATATATATATATATATATATATATATATATATATATATATATATATATATATATAAAATAATATAATAATATAATGAACTGAATTTTAACCAACTATACAAACATGACCTAATTAGAAAAATGTAAAAAAAAAAAAAATCCAAAAGGTTGGATAGAAAAATAAATACCAGACACATCCAGATGTTTTAATGGGGTTTTTGTTGTTGTTTTTTCTGTGATATTGATAATGCGCACAATTTTTATTTCTGCATTTTTGCAAGGTCACCCATATTCCGGCAGGAGTACAAATTAATCACAACATATCAGAAGATCCAAATACACAGTGTGATGTCTGAAGCCTATAATATACAATTATGTATAAGCGGTTGAGTGTTTTTGGTTTTCTTTTTGTTTAGTTTTTTGTTTAAGAGCAGCCTGTTCACTGTGCAAAACAATGCATCTCCGTTCCATTCCCAAATGTACAGGGTGCTCTTTTCTCTCTGCTCCGTTTTCAGGGAATGTCAGTTAAGGGAACTTCCCTCGACAAAACGCCACCATTTGAAACACCCCGCGAAGTCACTTCCTCCATGCGTTACCATGGTAACATAAGCACCTTGCACACCTGCACTGCTGCTGTGGATATTTTACACTACAGAAATTAAATATTAAATATTTATTAAAACAAAAACTAATACCATAATGAAACGTATGCTATTGAAATGTGTATAACTTGTGAATAAATAACAGAGCTAGAACTGAGCTAGAACACCGATTTCGATACATTACTTTAGTGTCATTTAAATGCCTAAAGAATTTTTCCTCTGGTTCACCCTCACCTCACGTAAACAATTTTCTGACTGCGAAAATGCACGTGAATGCAAGTCGGAAAGCTCTAATAATACAAATTCAACTAATCTTTGTAGCAAGCGAGTGTCGATTTCACATTCCGACTCAGGAAAAAGACCATCCGATGAGCGTGTGATTGCTGTAATTAAACTTGCCCTGACAGCAGCAGGTAGCATTAGTTTGCTAAGCTAAACGCGCTGAGATAAAAATGCCTAAAGCAAAATGTTCTGAAGTGTGACGCTATTTAACAACAAAGGTTTCAAACACCGCGACAACATGTCTAACCTTTGCGCGCCATGTCAAACCTAATGAAACATTTGGAGACACATGGAATGAAGTTAAAAGCAGAGGGATGCAGAACGTATGCACACCAGCCTCAGTGAAAATGTTTAACAACAGGGCAATCGCACAATTCCACAAAATCCTCAAATGGAGGCAAAAGCTAGTGTTATTAGATCAGGTCCTGGTTGAAGTCAAACAACAAGGAAAAAAGCTTCCAATTAACCTACACTGTCAAGAGCAGTAATCCTGTTAGTGATGGTAAAAGTAACCCTACACAATTACTCTTTTCTTCTTCGTATTCCTCACACCAGCTATAATTCTTTTCAAAGGAAAAGTGCAGGTTAATTTGTTTTATTTTAAGATTATTTATTTTGTATTAATTATTTTTATATCAATATTTTTAGTTTGTGGATCACGAGTTTCCATCATTTCTTACAGGGAAATTTGCTTTGATATACGAGTACAAGCACATTTCCGAAACAAAATATGCTCACAATCTAAGGTTTACCTGTACCAAGATTTTAGTGGGTTTAAGACTAATTTACATAAAAAAATGTGTTAATGTTGCAGCACTCGGAAGCTTGGTACAGGATGGGTTATATCTGATTGGCCGATCAAGCAATAAAAACAGACACCTGGCCGATCGACCGGTGTGTTTCTATTATGATTATAAAAACTAATAAAAAAATATAAATGATTAAAACTAATTTTTAGTCAGTGTGGCAATACATGAACCAAACAATCAAACAAAACAGCGTTTCCCAACCAATCTCTAATAAATATAATTATATGTTTCAATATCTGCTTATCCGAGTTACCATTATGAAGTCAATCATTATAGAAAATATAGCAATAATAATACAGACTGGCGTTAAACTTAAACGCAACAGTCAAGACCCAGAAAACTACTGCATTATTCCCCCCACGTCCAACGTCTAAATGTAGGATTTGTGTATGATACTAATTATATTAACATTTGTTTTTTTTTTCCTTCAAGTTTTCTCCTTCTGAGCATTAGTGGTGTAACAAAAAAATTTTAAGAATACCTGCACAATCTGATTCTTTATTGATTTGGAAGTCATTTATTAGCATAATTTTGGATTTTTTTTTTCCTTTCTAATCTCAAACTTTAAAATTAAAAAAAAAATTAAAGATAAAAAAAAAATTATTTAATCTTCATAATAAGTCTTTATTTTTGTGTCACATTCATTAACAAATTAAAGCATTAAAGCTAGTGTCCTATTAATATAGATCTATTTATTTGGACAACATAGCTTCAGTTACTACTGATCACCTGCAAAACAAACAATTAAATTTTTAGGCGATTTTACTATTTTTTTTTCCTCCAAACTAACAAACATATTAAACAATGTTTTTAATATATTTTTCAAGTAAATTAAATAAATAAATAATTAATGCTTATTTAAATAGCTAAGTCACTTTTAATTAGGACACTTTAAATAAAATAATGTTATGAAATATTAAAAGCACTAAAGTACTTTTTTTTTATCTCATCAGATTAAAACGCAGAGGGGGCGTCGTCGCAGAATACGCCCCGCCCCTTTGTTGCGTCACCCGTCATGTTAATTGAGCGCGAGCCGCAGCAGCGTCTTTTTTCCTCATTTTTTTCTTTTTAAATCAAACGCGTGAACACACTTTTTTTCAAAAATATTGGCACACCCTAGATTATTTTATGTACGGTGTAATAAGGAAGATCTAAATTAAAAGGATCTCCCTAGTGTCGAGATTTTTTCCCGATTCTGCTATGAATGGGAGGCCATGATGTTCTTGCTCGGGGAGAAAAAAAATCTGAACCTGGTTGTATTTCTAAGACATAAATGTCTGCAACACTGCTGCATGATTCATGCACATCAGAAGGGTAAACGTGAAAAAGAAAAAAGAAACAAAGCATGCATGATATATCTGCAAACATGCATTTTGCACGGGATGAGTTAAACGCGTGAATAAACACACACACACAAATTAAAAACGATGAGCATTAAAATGAGGTTATTAAAGCAAAAGAGACGCTGGCACGTGCGTGAAACTCCTGAGCGCGCGCGTGCGATCAATGCAGCAGCGCACGCGGAGGACATTTTAAACCCAACGTACCTCACTGGTCGTGACATTTCTGCAGGAACACTGTGGACGCTTTGTGTGTTTTTTCGTTAAAAAAAAAGAGAATAAAAAATAGCTTCGCTAATTGACAGACTCGGTGTAACGTCGCATGAAAAAAACCCACCAACGCCCCCGTTGTTTACCCCCCGACTCGCAAAAGTAAATAAAGCGGATAAAAAGCTCTGCTGCACTGAAGGATTTTACTTTAATATTTTACCTTCAGCTTCACAAAATGGTGAATAAAACAAACTGAAACTGCAGACCTCCGCGCAACCTAACCCTCTAGCCTCGGTAGGCGGAGCTTGCGCAGCATTTAAACCCGCCCTGTTCCAGAACTCGCGGCGCGCGCGCGCTTTTCCATCCCGCGTCCCAATTGGTCCGTTCGAACTCGCATCAGCTTTCTAATTCGCCACTCGATTTGCCTGTCAAATCAAATCAGCGCGCGTGACCCTCCCCTCCCCCTTCTTCTTCTCTCTCTTGTCTCTGTGCGCAGTTAGGTTGCGCCGTCACTGCTTCAGAAAACAAAAAGAGGCCCTATTACAACCAAAGAGAGATGTGGAGTGGCTTCAGTTTACAACACAAACTGTGCCACTTTAGAATGGTGTTCATTAGTCACAAAGAATCTATGACACGTATTTCTAAATTTACAATTGACCCACCCTCTCCCTAAATTGTGACCTATTTTTGGTGCCCAGACTGTCTCCAAAATGGCATCCTACTCTATAGTACCTGTTCTCTATAAACTCAACTGTATATGATGGAAGCTCAGGATTTCCTAGGTTAGCTTGTTTGGTCAATAGCATACTGTAGTGCATTGTAGGATTTCATGAGTGTTAGGTCTTCTAAGGTCAGTGACAATTCAAATGACAAAGTGTATTAAAGATTACATGAAATTTGTAGGATTTTATAATACTTCCAATATTTGCCACAGTGTCTATAGATGTCTATAGACATTGTGGCAAATATCCCATAAAAAATTTTGCTTTGTTAAACTTATAAATTAACTTAAAATTAATTTATGATTCCTCTTGGCACCGGCTGTTTTTTCAATCCGATCCACACGCAGGCAAACATTTACACTATTTAGGCCTTAGGCAGGTGGTCTTATCGAGTGCGACTTACATAAGTGCCTTAAAGTTTCTATTATTAGATACTGTATATCCTTACACTCGTTTACTAGGTTAGTAACTAGAAGTACCATCAGTCCAACACTGTTGGGAAGGATTCCATAAAAAACGAAAAAAAAAAGCTAGCCTAAATGCCTAGAGACAGATAGGTCTTTAATTGTCACTTTAGTTGTCGCTGTACCAATACTCCATGTACCCTTGTACCAAAGTTTGTACTATGGCACTATATACCATAGTACAGGTACCATTGGACTACCAGGGCATTTATTTTCTGGTAAAAATTTCTTATGGGAATAGTGCACGATATACTGTAGTGTATAGGATGCAGTTTCAAGTAGTAAAAAAGTGAAAATTATGGAATGCTTTAAAGTTTAATAAATCTGTATGTAAGTGATACAATTAATTCTCATATTTGGATAATTCATGCATTGTTTAAATCGAAGAATAAACTAGAAAACAAATATGATGTGAACATACGATTCATATGTGCGTAGGTGTCATAGTCATTTCATGAAATCTCTCTCTCTCTCTCTCACACTTTCAATCCTAGATTTAAAACAATGAAAATCAAAGCTGAAAACAACACACTCATAAAAAGTAAAGCTTTCATTAGATAAATATGCATTATTAGTTTTCAAAATAAGAGGTTGGCACCTACAGAGAAACTTTAAGTGCTACCCCAAAGGGAAAATTGAACCAAGCTGACTACAATCAAACTTACAATCTATGTAATGTTCATCACTAGCTAAAAAAATCTGATGTAAATCTGCAGCTATAAACCTAAAAGATATGATTTGTTAGCCACTGTGTATTTCATTTAAAATTCCTGTGAGACTTTATAACTCACCTAACAGAACTTCCAGTGCATTACAGAACCTGATATGGATGTCAAGCCTCTCTAATTCATGCATCACTGAAACCATAAGAGCAGAGCTGTGAAGAAAGCTTGTTATATCTATATTAATCTGACCTGGTCTGCACTCAGCCTTGCATTTTTTATTTTTCATGAAAATAAGAAGGAGAAATTCATGCTTCTCCCTGTTACTTGCCGAGCACTGAATTGAGAAGAGAAACTGTTTCCATGGCAACCAGGTAAGGCAGAGCTGCCACCTTACCGGCTCTCACTTTCCGTCTCTGTTTTTTTCCAATGTATGTGCTGTTTCCTTCACTAACCTTCACACAGTCCTCTCTGTACATCGCCAGGTTATTTCCTGACACAATGTCCTGAATAACATACAGGAGATGCAGATTTCTTTTTTTTTTTTTTATCATATTAATGCATGCACACGTGGTCGGTATATTGAAATGCCTCTGGGCCAGTTTTAGCAATGATCAGAATGTCACCACACAACATCATCTAATGGCAGTGCAGAAAACTAGAAGAAGCAGAAGCACAATGTATCTTGACAAAAAAAGGAAAAAAAAAAAAGCAACATGGCCTGCAATGTTAGGTTTTATATAAATGTTAATGTTTTTACAGTGGAGAGAAATAAATTAGCAGTGTATGATATATACTGTAATAATGTGTTGTGAGAATTAACAGGATGCTATAATAGTTAATATTCTTACTTAAAAGATATTGTATATAGTAACAGGATGGTATAATATTTTTTATATAATTAAATATAAAGGAAATTTTTGAATGTTATTTAAAAAAAAGTTAATACAAGAATTAAAAAATGTTTGAAATTTTTCAAAGTCAAGTCAGTGAAAGTCAATGTTTAAAAAACTGCGTCATGTGAAATTGCTTGAAATCCCAACGATCATATTATCTGAGAAAACCTTTGTTAAAAACACATGCTAACCTTACCAAAGTCAAACCCTAGACATAATAAATATTGATTTCTTTAGATATTTTTTGACGTTTTTTGTGTAGTATTTTTTTTTAGTGTTTTATAAGCTACGGTTTTATGCTATTTTTGTACTTTAATATTGTAATTCCAATAGAAAATAAAATTTTTATTTGTCACATTCACAGTCATACACAGTACGATATGCTGAAAACTTACAACCACAAGAGAAGATGGTTGCAGTGATGATATGCAGTGAAATTCTTAAATGACCGCCCGTAACCTTAAAAATAAAAGATTATTTACAGTAAATAAATATAAATAAAAAATTAATAAAATAGAAAATAAATTTAGCTAAGATAAGAATAATATAAGAATATACTGTATATGTAATTCTGAAACTTTTCAGATGCCTTACCATATACATACAATGTCATTCTAGGATGACCAAATCAATTGGTCAAATCAATACAATTGTCATGAATTACTGTACTAGAAATGTTTATTCCTCAAACACACTGAGGAGTCTGCTTCCTTTTCCTTGGTGTTTAAATAAAACTATAGTATGTGGCCAATAAAATGAAGCACAGACCTAGTTTTTTCATTCAATATATATATTTTTGTTGGGTGAAAGTAAACAATGTTTTTGGTATATGAAAGACACTAAGCTAAGCCTCAAAACTCATTTAGATTTTTTTTAACCCTTAAAACCCAAGCAGCACAGATATGTGCCGGCAACTAAGGATCGGTCAAAAATAGGTTAAAAAAATAGAAAATTATATATATATATATATATATATATATATATATATATATATATATAGACTTCAAAATGTGTATTTGGGTTTTTGAATATGTCAGGTAGAACAAAAGTTATTATTACTTTTACAAAGGGTAAATTTTATCATTATAACAATATATACTGAACAAAAATTTAAACGCAACACTTTTGTTTTTGCTCCCATTTTTAATGAGATGAACTCAAAGATCTGAAACGTTTTCTACATAAACAAAATAACCATATCTCTCAAATATTGTTCACAAATCTGTCAAAATCCGTTACAATGAAGAACTGGAATCAAGTCGAGACCCCAATGAGGACGACGAGCATGCAGATGAGCTTCCCTGAGACTGTTTCTGACAGTTTGTGCAGAAATCCTTTGGTTATGCACTCCGACTGTTTCAGCAGCTGTCCGAGTGGCTGGTCTCAGACGATCTTGGAGGTGAACATGCTGAATGTGGAGGATCTGGGCTGGTGTGGTTACATGTCTTTTGCAGTTGTGAGGCCGGTTGGATGTACTGCCAAATCCTTTGAAACACCTTTGGAGACGGCTTATGGTAGAGAAATGAACATTCAATTCACGAGCAACAGCTCTGGTAAACATTCCTGCTGTCAGCATGCCAATTGCACGCTCCCTCAAAACTTCTGTGGCATTGTGCTGTGTGATTCAACTGAACCTTTCAAAGTGGCCTTTTACAGGTGGCCAGTCTAAGGCACACCTGTGCAATAATCATGCTGTCTAATCAGCATCTTGATATGGCACACCTGTGAGGTGGGATGGATTATCTCGGCTAAGGAGAAGTGCTCACTATCACAGATTTTGACAGATTTGTGAACAATATTTAAAAAGATATGGTTATTTTGTGTATGTAGAAAATGTTTCAGATCTTTGAGTTCATCTCATAAAAAATGGGAGCAAAAACAAAAGTGTTGCGTTTATATTTTTGTTCAGTATATGAAAGATGTTGCAAAAAATATAGACCTCATAAAATTAGCATTTTAATATTATTCTTTTTTTTTGGTTATAGGAACAACAGAAAACAACCATGCCTTTGTGACTTAGTTTCTAACTTTTGCTCTGTTGTGTTTGGGAAAGTTGGTTAAAATAAAGTAAATTTAGTACACTTCATTACATTGCCTATTTTGTGCTAAAAGAAATTATATGTCACTTTATACAGCACAATCCTGAGCTCTATTTATGTTTATAAAAAAAAACACAGCAAAACAAATACTGTAACGGCTAAAATGCTCTTAGCTTTAAGGGCTACCTCAGAGCAGTTGAAGAAATAGGATGGAATTCTCCAGGAATTTTCCACACAGGGAGTTTAGCTGTGGTATAGCCCTGTAAGTAGCTTAGAAGATGTAAAAGTTGTGCTAGTTAAGGAAAAAAAATCCATGTTGTATCATTGCAAATGTATGTCAAATAAAGCACAACAAATACAGTCCCATCCATTAACCACCCTATTTACCTTGGTAGTGTATTTTGGTCAAGCAACAGTAAAATGACCAGCAAGTTCATAAAGCAAGTTTGGAATACCTTGTATTGTAAACCTGTATTGTTCTGACTTACAAACCCAAACAATGGCAACATCGAACGTCCAAATTCGGCAACTAACATTGCTGCAACGTTAGCTAGCCTGATGTAAATTTTCTGCTAGGGTAGAAATAAAAAATATATATGACCACCACATCAACACATTTTTTAAATATTAGTACTACATAAGAATATATTACAAACATTCAGCTTAATTACCATAAATGCTTCTCATTCATCATGTTCTTTTGTAGACCTGTGACAATTTAGCTGTTTGCATTCTCACAAAATCTCACATAACCTTCATAATGGATTCCACAAGGTTCAAGTCCTGGACCATTTTTTCTTCTTTGTTTAAAACTCTATTACTGCCATTTTGCACCACTTACACTAACTGCTATTGTTAAACAATGAATGTGTAGAATGCCTTAGATGCATACTAATGTATTTGTTCTTCTTGGATCAAACAAGGCAGTAAAGCCTTGTCTTAACAGATAATCAGGAAGACATTAGATCCCTTAATCTTCTTCTAAATCCTGACTGCAACGACTTACACATGTACAGTACATTTTGTACATTGCCAAATTAAGGACTATATTACTATAGACAGGTCCAAAACCCATGTACTAGGGGCAGTTAAGTCAAACAAGGACTTTTGATTTTGCGAAATAACAGAACGTAGTTATAAGGGGAAAAACCTCCTTTATTTATTTATATAATCCCATGCAACACTAATGCACTTATTCCAGCGTTTCACTAGTGCTTGGATACCATCCAGGTAGAAAGTTTTCTCAGCATGCCGGAGCCATGATCCGGGCACAGGAGCCTGTTTCACATCAGAAACGCTGGCCTCCCAGTACCTCTTTTAATTGCCCAAACGTGTGGAAATGGCTTGAACTGGCTTGAACCAGCCAAGTTCCTAAAGTCCAAGAGGTGCGGAGAATATTATGAGGTTGTCCATTGTCATGCAAAAACAGAATATCTTTGATAATCAAACCAGGCCATTGAATTCATAAATTTTTTATTTTAAGGTTTATTTATAAAACTATATATGTGACAAGGATGGTCAAATTATTTAAATAGGTAAAAATATCAAATACACCACGATGTTTGAGGATGTACTATGACAGACTTCCTGTATAACTAGTAAATCTACAAGTGAATGATTATTTGCAGTGGCATCAAATGGCCATTAGAGGTCAGCAGAGCATTATATTCCTAATACAGATACAACAAGCACAGGAGGATTTAGAAAATAAACCAATAAACCAGACCAGAATACAGGGTTTGTTTGTTGGCGTTTTCCAAGCATGAATGTTTTATGCTTTTCAGTTGAGAAAAATTTTATAAAATGTAATAAAAACCGTTTAATACTTGTCAATATTTGTCAGCATGTGTCTGTCTTCTTCTTTGTCTTTCGGCTGTTCCCTTTCAGGGGTCGCCACAGCAAATCATCTGCCTCCATCTAACCCTATCCTCTGCATCCTCTTCTCTCACACCAACTAACTTCCTGTCCTCTGTCACTGCATCCATAAATCTTCTCTTTGGTCTTCCTCTAGACCTCCTGCTTGGCAGTTCCAACCTCAGCATCCTTCTACCGATATATTCACAATCTCTCCTCTGCACATGTCCAATCCACCTCAATCTGGCCTCTCTGACTTTATCTCCAAAACATCTAACATGGGTTGTCCCTCTGATGAACTCATTCTTGATCCTATCCATCCTTGTCACTCCCAAGGAGAACCTCAACATCTTCAGCTCTGCTACCTCCAACTCTGCCTCCTGTCTTTTCTTCAGCGCCACTGTCTCTAAGCCGTAGAGCATCGCTGGTCTCACCACTGTCCTGTACACCTTGCCTTTCATTCTCGCTGATACTCTTTTATCGCACAACACACCTGATACTTTTCTTCACCCATTCCAACCTGTCTGTACCAGCCTCTTCACCTCCTTTGAACACTCTCCGTTGCTCTGGACCGTTGACCCTAAGTTCTTAAAATCCTGCACATTTTTTACCTCTGCCCCCTGTGGCCTCACCGTTTCTCTTGGGTCCCTCTCATTCACACACATGTATTCCGTCTTGCTGCGGCTAACCTTCCGTCCTCTGATTTCCAGAGCATACCTTCACCTCTCCAAATTTTCCTTCACCTGTTCATGTCATCTGCAAACATCATAGTCCATGGAGACTTCTGTCTTACCTCATCTGTCATCCTGTCCATCACCAGAGCAAACAAAAAGGGGCTTAGAGCCGATCCTTGATGCAGACCCACTTCCACCTTGAACTCTTCTGCCACACTTACAGCACATCTTACCACTGTCTCAGCGCTCTCATACATGTCCTTGGCACCCTGTCGTACGCTTCTTTGACCAACAGTAGCCCAAATTCCACCGGCACCCTGTAAGGTCAACAGCACCGGTGGCGGTCGTTGTTAACCTGGGCCACGACCGATCTGGTATGGGAGTTATGTTTGTGATTCGCATCATTGATTTGGCAAATGTTTTACGTCAGGTGCCCTTCCTGACACAACCTTCTGCATTTATCCAGACTTGGGACTGGCACAAAAAGACACTGGATTGCGCCCCCTGTGGTTGCATTTGTCAGCATGTGTCTGTATTGTTGTTATTGAAAATCTGTATTCAGTTACAGCGTTAATGTTAATATTTACCAGGTTTAATCACGATATGACTGAATAAAGTTCTAAGTGTGGTGTTGATTGTATAAATTACCATAAATAGTGTTACTCTTTAACACTGCTTAAATACTGTTTACTATTGAGCACAAAAAAGTATATATGAATATATGAAAAATTCTGCAACATTTGTAAATTTAAAACATTTAAAGAAAAAGCTAACAATTTAGATGTACTTAGACAATAGAATTTGCATGGATTCGTTAAAAAAAATTACTTTATTATTAAATCTCTTGCTTTTTACACTCTTTTCTCATAAATGATTTACCTACTTAAGGTGAAGTGAAATGTTGGGTTTGGCAAATTCAATTTAATTAAATTCAATCTAGTTCAATTCCATGACTACTTAAATCATATAAAAACACTAGCCAAACATGTTGCACTTTACTGATGTGATAATTTGGGTCATTCAGTACATTTAGGTTGTCAGATGACTTCATTTTTTTTGCCACATAATGTTGCCGAGCATAGACTTGGGCAACTGAAGAAAGTGGATACTGTACGCCACATTACTACACAATCTGGACAGTGCAATCTTTATTCTCTCTAGCAAACAGAAGCCTCTTTTCTGGTGAGTCTCACTAACAATCAGCTTTCTTATGGCCACACAGCTGTTTAGTCCCAATCCTGTGAGTTCTCATCACATTGTGCGTGGATGGAAATTCTCTTACTTTCAATATTAAAAATAGTCGATAATGCCATTTAGCATTTTCAAATTTCCTTTGCTTAATAAAACACAATAAATGAAAATTTCTGAAATAGAATTTTTTTTGGTCATGCAGTGTATTTCTATTTAGATAATTATCTTAATCTGAACTTTTTACGCACTCACTCATCGTCTATACCGCTTTATTTAGTGTACAGAGTCACGGGGGAATATCCCAAGAGACTTAGGACACAAGGTGGGTACACACTGGACGGGGTGCCAATCCGTCACAGGGAACACACACTACAGGCAATTTGGGAACGCCAATGAGCCTAATCTGCAGGTCTTTGGGAGGAAACCGGAGTTTCTGAGGAAACCAACCGAGTCTGGCCAGAAATCGAACCCGGACCCTGGAGGTGCAAGGTGACAGTGCTAACCACTACACCATCATGCCACCTCTGAATTTCTTTATCTTTTAAATAATAATACTTGCCATGAAAAAAAATCCTTAAGATGATACTGATGAACCTTTCAAAGCTCCCGGTATTAACAACACAATATTGATGAACTTTCACCCTGAGCTCAAAGTCTTAAAATGTTTTTTTTTTCTTTAAAAGTTAAATCATAAATATGCTTATTCTGTACAATGCAAATGGCCTGAGGCTGAAAGTACTGTTTTATCCTGTGATGACTTTGTTCTAAATGAAGTGAGCTGCTTGAGGGGCAAAAGCTTTTCCCTCATTTTTATCACTTTTATTTTTTCCTAGTGTTGTTTCAAAGTCCTGCTGTGAGCCATCTGGAGCTCGCCTCCAATTACAAACCAGCGCTGCATTTCTGCATTTTGAAAAAGATTTATTTGGTGAAGGAAACTCACAGAATACATGGACTGACATGACACATCCATGGATAAGAAACACTGCGCTGGGTTTCTCTGTTCTTCTGTAGCACAGGTAGATATCTGGCTTCTGATTGGTTTATTTCATACTGTATAACATTATAATGCATTAAGTAACCTCCAATTCACATAAACTTGACATGGTGAAAATTTTTATGTTAAAAATGGGGAAAATGTTTATTTAACATTTATGGAAGGAGTCTCCAGTGTCAGTATTTTTTCGTAAATGTTCCAGACAGAAGAGATTATGCTTTGAGATTTCTCTGTAACTTGTGACAAACTGTGCTCTCTCTCTCTCTCTCTCTCTCTCTCTCTCTCTTTATCTGCACCTGTTTTTCACTGGTTCATGCTTTAAGTTCGATGTTGCTTTAACACATATAGGTCACTGATGGCTTAACAAACAGAAAACATTCCTCTGAAACTGCTTAGGCACAGAGACTGGACTGAAAATGAGAGACAAAAACACGGCGAAAATGAGACGAAGCCTGCAAAACAAAGGGGATCAAGACTTTTGCACAGTGCTATATACAGAGTGAAGTATAATGCAGCTTCAGAGAACTGCATTAAAAAGAATATTAAGCATTATAATTTCACACAGCTTTTAGATACTTACAAACTGGTACTCGTGAACATGAATTAGACGTCCTGTAGTATTAATTAAATTCTTTTGAAGTGTGAGAGTAAAGTTTCTTAATCTCCATCTTCTTCTTCAGACCAGTACGTATATCTCAGATGTCATATCTTCTGAAGTTTTAGAGACCTATACGCTGTGTGCTGTTTTTAAATTGTACAATGTCAGAATCATCTGCGTAGCTCCTGGAGGAAACCCACAGGAAGACGGGGAGAACATGCAAACTCCGTGCACACACAGACAGGAATCAAGCGGACTCTGGAGGTGATAACCACTACACCATTGTGCCGCCTACTAGGACTGTATGATGAATTGAATTTCTAAAAATTTTAACCAAAAAACTAGATAATTAAGATCTTGCTTCTGTTTTTTTTTGGCCAGATTGTGGCTTCTATCTTATTTTTAATTTTGTATTTTTTAATTGATCTTAAAGAAAATCCACTGGTAAAATCATTTTATAAGCGCAGTATGTTTCCAAAGTGATCTCACTATTGACCAAAATAACCATGATTAGGATTTTTCCCCCATAAACAAGCAGCCACGTGATCAATGTCTCCTTGTACGTGTGTTTTCCCTCCATTTCTCTTTTCAATACAAATGAGCAAGCGATCATTTCTCAAAGGCGTCAAATACAGCACATATTGATTTATGACTTTTATTAAGATGTATTATCAATACAAATGACCTGTTTAATTGAATGTGGCGATATGTCACAAAGCTGGGCCATAATTATTATTCTGGTGAAGGCTCAAAAAAACAAGAAGGGGAAAAAAAAAAAGTTGACCTCATTTTTCAATCAGCGTGTGATAGAAAAAGAAAGTCAAGGTGCATACGGTAAATAAGCGTAGTATTACATTTCAGAATGCCCTGAGTGTATAATATGATGCACATTCATAAGGTAACACTGGCAGCTCTCTCTCTCTCTCTCGCTCTGTGTGTGTGTGTGTGTGTGTGTGTGTGTGTGTGTGTGTGTGTGTGTGTGTGTGTGTGTGTGTGATGTGAATATTTGAATAAATTCCCCTCAGTGCCGAGTGAGGCACAGCATGATGGGTTCAGCTCTGGGACACGAACTCTAGAGACGAGTGTACAATCACGACAGTGTCTTTACATCTTGTTAGAATACAGTAAATATTATACATTATAAGTATATACATAATACTTATAATACAGTAATTTGCCCATAAATCCCAGTTTTCATTTATTAAAGCATGGCATATCTGCTATCTACTATGAAAAAAAAAGCTTGTTGCACTGATGGGGCATTAATCAGCAATATCTCATTTACACAGACATTGAAATGATGCATTTCAGCTGGAGCATCATCTCTCTCACACATATGAGATTTATGTTAACCTGTTACAGAAATGGTAAAATATGGAACCTTTAAATGTTGTGGAATGCCATCAAAATGACCATCTGTTATCATTTGCAATACATTCTATCAGGTGTAAAAAAGTTGTTCTGCCACCAACCGTTCTCTCTCTCTCCTTTTTTAATAAAATAAGATACAAACAAACAAAGCTCGTCATTGGATTATAAGGAAAATCAAAAGGTGTACAGTACTTCTTTTGAGTGAATCACTGTTCATGGTCCGGTCAGGGATCTGACAACATGACACGAGAAATTCCTTAGTATAAATGAGAAAACAAGCACGGGTCAAAACAAGGAAGTTTAGGCTAGAAGTACAAAAACAAAAGAACAGAGGAAACATGGGTGAACACGACCATGGAAACATACTCTACAACAATGACAGCGTATGTCATGCTGAAACAAAAGACGCAGGAAGGTAGAGAAATGAATCAGGAACCAATCAGGAAACAGGTGGTCAGACTCAAGGCACAATCAGGAGATAAAGCAATGACGAAACATAGGAGAGTATAAGACCATAGAAAAAGAGAACATAAAGCTCATGGGACATAATGTAGTTGCCCAGTAGGAACATAACAACAGCCTGTGTGTTCCCTATTTCTTCAGCCCTGTGTTCCCAGATGTTCCAAGTTCTGTATTAGTTTGTTAAAATCTGATTTATTTTCCCATTTCCTTTTTTTACAGGTGTATTTGTTTGAGCTTTGGTTTGGTTTGGAAAATATGATATGATAAAAAAAATGACCTTGGAAAAAAATACACACTAGACATCAACATTCACATGGTGTTTATGAGTGTGTAATTGAAATCTACTTAATAAACGCAATCTTATACCTTTATTCGCAGGATTTTTTTTCTAGTGTTATAGAAACCAAGGTAGCTCTGATTGCAGCCTTCAGTTCTTCTGCATTGTTGGCTCTGGTGTCTCGCATCTTCCTCATCAGAATACTCCATGAGGTCAAGTCTATATGGGGTTTAAATTGGGTGAGTTTGCTGGTCTATCAACCACAGGGATACCATGGTCCTTAAACCAGGTATCAGTACTTTGGGCAGTGTGGGCAGGTGCCAAGTCCTGCTGGATAATGAAATCAGCATCTCCATAAAGCTGGTCAGCAGAGGAGAGCATGAAGTATTCTAAAACTACCTGTTGATCTGTGCCGACCTTGGTCCTGATAAAACACAGTGGACCAGCAGATGGCATGGCTCCCCAACCAACCACTGACTGTGCAAACGTTACAGAGGACTTTGCAAGTCCTACTTACTTTGAATCCAAGTAATTTGGATTCTGTGCCTCTCCCCTCTTCCTCCAGACTCTGCGACCTTGGTTTCCAAAAATTTGCTAAATTTACTCTTATCTAAAAAGAGGACTTTGACCCAATGAGCAACAGTCCAGTCTTTTTCGTCCTATGTCTCTGACATTGTCTCTGGTTCAAGAGCTGCTTGACACAAGGGATGAAACAGTTGTAGCCCATGTCCTGGATACGTTTGTGTGTTGGGGGAGATTCACAAGGTGTCCATACCTTGTGAATCTACATCAAATTCTTGAAAGTGCTTCGTTTCACAGCCTCTCTGCTCGTGCAACTTTTTCTCCCACATTTTTCCTTCATTTAATTTTCCATTAATGTGCTTGGATACAGCAACCAGAAGAGCCAGCTTCTTTAGCAATTCTTTAGTCTTACCCTCCATGTGCAGGGTGTCAATGATCATCTTCTGGACAACTGTCAAATTAGCTAACTAGAGTGACCCATGAGAAATTACCATTAATTTAAAAGAAATTAACATTTGAAATATATCATTCTGTGTGTAATGGATATACATAATATACTGTATAAGTTTTACTTTTTGAATTGGATTACTGAATTAAATCCACTTTTCGATGATGTTCTAATTTATTGAGATGCACCAATGTATATATATATACTTACCAAAAAAAAAGAAACGTCCCTTTTTCAGGACTGTGTATTTCAACAATAATGTTGTAAAAAATCCAAATAACTTTACAGATCTTCATTGTAAAGGGTTTAAACAATGTTTTCCATGCATGTTCAATTACCCATAATCCATTAATTAACATGCACCTGTGGAATGGTCGTTAAGACCTTAACAGCTTACGGAAAGTAGGCATTTAAGGTCACAGTTCTAAAAACGCAGGACACTAAGGAGACTCGTCTACCGACTGTGAAAAACACCCAAAGAAAGATGCCCAGGGTCCCTGCTCATCTGCGTGAATGTGCATTAGGCATGCTGCAGGGAGACAGGAAGGACGGCTGATTATCCTCGCAGTGGAAGACCACGTGTAACAACACCTGCACAGGATCGGTACATCCGAATATCACACCCGCGTGACAGGTACAGGATGGCCACAACAACTGCCCGAGTCACACCAGGAACACACAATCCCTCCATCAGTGCTCAGACTGTCCGCAATAGGCAGTCCATGAGGAGGAGATGCACTGCAGTACTTCAAGCAGATACTGACTGGTACTTTTGATTTTGAGCCTCCCTTCATTCAGGGACACATTGTGAAACATTTTTAGTTTATGTCTCATGGTGTTGACTCTTTTAGTGTTCATACAAATATTTAGTTAAACAGTTGAAAGTCAGAGGACGTTTCTTTTTTTGCTGAGTATATATATGTATATGTGTGTGTGTGTATGTGCATCTCAATAATATAAAACATCATCGAAAAGTATATATACACATATAGGTGCATCTCTAGGCTTCAGGCCCCGTGACCCTGTATACAGGATAATAGCCTATATATAAAACACATGAAAAACACATGAAACCATACCCATTAGTTTTTGTTTAAAAATACTATTATTTGTAACCGAATAATATGAAAAAATATTTTATCCTGAAATGGGTCAAAATTATGCTTGGCTCACAGAATGAGAGTGTTAATGTGTGATAACAGAAAAATGCCCTAGAGAACATAGGATCCTAGGAAAAGACAGTAGGTACAGTACCCCCGTCCCCATTTAAATGGTTGGCGTGTACCCTGATTCACCTGGAGTGACCTGGAATTAAACTGCAAGGCATACATGAAAATGAGTTCATCCTGTATGTGTAGCTGCACTCTTTGTAGTCATGTAAAGCAGATGGCACCGTGTACA
Organism: Clarias gariepinus; assembly: GCF_024256425.1. Taxonomy (NCBI): domain Eukaryota; kingdom Metazoa; phylum Chordata; class Actinopteri; order Siluriformes; family Clariidae; genus Clarias; species Clarias gariepinus. The sequence goes on along the minus strand of NC_071122.1, from coordinate 5,906,819 downwards.
GAAGAGTAAACAAAAATGGCGGATTCTCTCAAGTGTCTTCATCTAAGCAGACCCAGGATACACTCCTGTCTGATTAAGGACAGGTTTCAGTTTCTGTGAGTGTGTGTATGTGTGTAGTTGTGTATAGGTCTGTGTGTATGAAAGACATAGAGATGGAGGGCAGAAGTGTGATGTTGCCTCTTAAAAAAAGTGCACACTTCACACTGAAGGCTTCTTAACCCGTCCCGGAGGCTGTTTGATCCCGTGCATGATCAAAATTGCAAGAAGTCCTCTCCTCGGGTCTCCTCCAGCTGCATGGCTGTTGAGAAGCTGTCATCTTTTCACGCCGGCTGCAGAGAAGGATCAAAGAACCCGAAGAGGCGGCTGGGGAGGAGAGGGAGAGGGAAAAAAAAAAAAAAAAAACAGAGAAAAATTTCGGGGTGAACCAGAGGACACCGTCTCAGCGACTAAACAAGATAACCCAGTTCTTGTGATCGCTATTCTAGGGAGCTGGCAGACTTATAAACATATTCAATTAAGACATCAAACCTCACAAGTGAACAAAAATGGCGGTTCTGTGAGTTCAGGCAACTCCGCTGCTCCTCTTAGGTTGGTTTATCACTCCTTATGATAAAATAATTATGGCACAGTGCATAGAGGCTAAAATATAACGAGCTCAGTGTGCCAGAGATTTAAGAAGTACTTATAAAAAAATAAAAAAGCAACCCATTTTGTTTAAAGTGCAAAACTTCAATTGGAATTCGAAGGGCGTTCACTTTTTCACCACAGCTTCAACTGATCCTCAGCATATGCAATTCATCACCTCGTAAATTATTGATTTATTTTTATTTTGAACTGAAAACGACTCTATGGTACTGTAGTTGACCTGATGACCGAATCTGAAGTAAGATACAGAAAGCAATTCATAGCACATAATTTTACTCATGTGGTGTTATAAGGTTTTATTTATTTTTTTATTTTGATTACTGTTGTTGTTGTTGTTATTGACTTATTTGTCCATTTTTCCCTATTCATTTTACCTGTTATATTTTTCCATTTGCTTTTTTCTTTATGTATATATAATTTGCAATAACAATGTATGTGTGTGTGTGTGTGTGTGTGTGTGTGTGTGTGTGTAAAAGAGAGAGAGAGAGAGAGAGAGAGAGACTCGATACTTGTTTTTTAAAACAGTAGTTGCACTTTAAGAAGCATTTTACAAGCATAACATTTCCAAAACCCTGGTGTAAAACCTCAGAAATTATTTCTAAATACAACACTAATTATAAAAGCGTAATCAATTAAACTGAAATGCATAATTAATGGGAATAAAACCAGTGTAAGCCTGCTCCTGTAAGCTTGCACAGTGTGGGAATGAGGGAGATGTTACAGCTGTGACAGATTCGACTTGATGACTTCATTAGCTGGTTGTGTGATGCCTCCTTTAGCCACTAGAGGTCACTGTGTACATTTGATGGAATAATATATTATTTAACTGTTTATCATAAACAATTAATTTCTGATTTTTGTGAAAGTTTTTTTATTGAGGATTTTATTATTTATATTATTTGAGGTCATAACAATCCTCACAAAGCATTAAATACAGGTGATTATTCACTTTAACACAGTAATGGTTTATATACTGTAGTATAATATACATATACAGATGTGCTAAAAAGTTTGCATACCCTGAAAGAAAATGTTAAACATTGCAAAACATTAATGATAATCTAAAAGAAGTCATTAATTATCACATAGTTGTTTGACTTAAAAAAAAAATGTTTTTTAAATCTAATGATAACCCAAACAATGATGATCAAAAGTTTACACATCCTTCAATGCTTGGCCACATTATATACACACACAGGTTGAAACGGCTATTAAAGGGACGTTTTCACACCTGTGACTCATTGTAATTGTAATTAATGTCTCTGCTTAAATAATCAGTGATTTTCGCATGAAAAATACGGTATTTAAACTTTATGAAACAGTATAATGATATAAAAAACAACATCTCAACATTTGAAATTGCCAGTCAGTACCGCTGAACCTCTGATAAAGAGGTAGAAAATATGAGGTTCTGTTGAAACTAAGCCCCGGCCAGGTAGACCAAGATTTCACCGTCTACTGCCTGAAGAATTGTACGCAATGCAAATGAAAAACCCACAAACAACTTCAGGAGAAATACAGGCTGAACATATGAACTTCAGTCGCATAAGAAACTGTGCAGAAAAAAATGGGACTTTTTTAAGAGTGACACATTATAATGTGTTTTAGTATTTATATTCAATAATATCATAATAAGAAATATTAGATGTGTTTTCTATATTAAAGATATATTAGGATAACATGTTTATAAATGTTATTCTTAACGTAGGTCATTGTTCATAAGGCTGTGATATGAACATGTCTAACATATAATATTTGTTCCTGCCATGTGCTTTATTGTTGTCTGATACATGTACAGTATATACTGTATGTATAGGTTTAGTGTGTGACCAGAGTGCAATCAGAACAGAGCGGTGTTCCCATCCATTCCGGTCTGATTCCCATCCAGTTTCCTGTTGGAATTTGTAGTGGGTAAATAACATCTGTTATGTAACAGCGTGAAACACCAGTTATATCAAGTCTGAGATGCTAAACAAATCAATAAGCTCAGCAGGCAAAGTGAGACACACGGTCTGTAGTGTAACTGCCAGTTTAGTCTTCTCTTCTAATTTGTTTCAATGAACCCCCGGCACAAATCTCTAGCCCATCCGTACCCCTTTCGCTCCGAAGACTTGAAGTTTAAAATAATCCAGATTAGATGTATAATAAAAAGACAACTAAATACACTAATATTCTTATGGGGTTCTTATGGGGTTTACGATTGCTGTTTTTTTTTTTTTTTGCCTCACAGAGATCTTTTATCTGACTTGAGCCATGTGTCTTGCACTCCAAGTGCATTTATACAGTAGGTGAGACATGTGGAGAGGGCATAATCCTATAAATCATCCTGGCTCTATCCTCAGTGATTTATCCTCAAAAGTCCTTATAGGAAAAGTTCTTAAGGCAGCCAAAAAATGGGAATCAATCTCCGAGCACACAGCAAGCGCAATCAAGCTGAGGAATTGACACAGGTTCACCTGAAGACCTGCAGTAATGGCAGTCGTGAACTTCTGACCCAGTGGACTAAAGGACTTCACTGAGATGGGTATCCCGTGACCATTAGTCTGCTGTCCCTCTGCACAACACAACTCAGAGGTAAAGCAAATGACAATTACATAATTAGTTGTAATAGAATTACTCGTAATAGTCATCGAGAAATTTTACATACAGCTACTTTAAGTGGGCTTCTCAGCATTTAGTCCAAAATAATTAAAGGTGAGATTTTAGTTTTCTAAATGTTAATAGTTTTATATATAATGCAATAATGCTTTGTTGAGGGATTACACAACCATGCATAAAAAAATATTCTTTAAATTATCTATTTTGGACATTTACATCCAGCAGGTACAGTGAGGTCAATAAGTATTTGATCACCCTGTGATTTTGCAAGTTCTCCTATGGAGGGGTCTACAATTTTCAGCATAGGTGCATTTCCACTGTGAGAGACAGAATCTAAAAAGAAAAATCCGGAAATCACATTGTATCATTTTTTTAAACAATTTATTTGGGAATTACTGTGTCAAATAAGTATTTGATCACTTGCTTATCAGCCAGATTTCTGACCCTTAAAGACCTGTTATTTTGCTTTTAAATAGTCCAGCTACTCTCTGCTCATGATTCTAAATTAGTAGCACCTGTAAGAATGGTGAAGAATCAGCCCAGAACTACACGAGAGGAGCTGGTCAATGCTGTGAAGAGAGCTGGGACCATCGTTTCCAAGGCTACCATCAGTAATACGTAATACACTATGACGTCACGGTTTAAAATCTTGCATCGCACGGAAGGTTCCCCTGCTTAAGTCAGCCCATGTCCAGGCCCGTCTGAAGTTTGCCAGGGACCATCTGGATGATCCAGAGGAGTCAAGGGAGAAAGTCCTGTGGTCAGATGAGACCAAAGTAGAACTTTTTGGTCTTAACTCCATTCGCCGTGTTTGGAGGAGAAAGAATGATGAGTATCATCCCAATAATACCATACCTACAGTGAAGCATGAGGCTGGAAGCATCATGCTCTGGGGGTGTTTTTATGCACAGGGGACAGGACGACTGCACTGTATTAAGGAGAGGATGAACAGGGCTATGTTTTGTGACATATTGGGCAAAAACCTCCTTCCCTCAGTCAGAGCATTAAAGATGGGTCGTGGCTGGGTGACAATGACCCAAAGCACACAGCCAGGAAAACCAAGGAGTGGCTCCTTGGTTCATAAAATGTGATTTCCGGATTTTTCTTTTTAGATTCTGTCTCTCACAGTGGAAATGCACATATGCTGAAAATTTGTAGACCCCTCCATGATTTCTAAGTAAGAGAACTTGCAAAATCACAGGATGATCAAATACTTATTGACCTCACTATAACATAAAATCACTTTTACTCAACATTTTGATTTGATCGCATAACACCCTCAGTTCGAATATTTTACAGCCCTCACGTCGGACTGATTTTTGCTCTAATGACTTGTGGTTTATCTTATCAGAACATATGCGACCAACTGGTTTTAAACTTTCAGCACAAAGAAAAAACTTTGAATAAAATCTTTGAAAAAAGTCAGTTTACAAAAGTTGCATAACTTTTTTGGAGCAAAACATTCTGTGTTGTCAATTTGTTTGTATTTGGTGAGGATTTGGATGCTTTGTAGGGGCATTACAGTTGTTTCTGTGTGTCCCGCATACTCTCTGTATTCATGGGAAAAAATTATGTTGATTGGCTCTGTTGAGTGATGCATATAGCCACTCCCACTTCGAGAGCAAAAACACTGTATTCGTCCGAAAAAGAGATTGAGGTAATCTAGCACAAAACTGTTCATAGCATCTAGTGTATTTTACTCAATACACACACACACACACACACACACACACACACACACACACACACACACACACACAGAACTTCTTACTGGTTTCAGGTCCTCCAATGTATGAAATGTAAATATATCATTCAAATAATATTTTTCGTGTATAAATTAATCATTTATTAATCATATATTTGGTTGTCATCTTATAATTGGACTAGAAAACAGGATTCTAGGTATTTTCACTTACATGTATGTCACACATTTGCAGTGTTGTAATGCATTCATAAGTTAAAGTCAAGCCTTTATTTGTCACATATACATTACAGCACAGAAAAATTGTTTCTTCGCATAACCCAGCGTAACTGGGGTCAGAACACAGGGTCAGCCATGATACAGCGCCCCTGGAGCAGTTAATGTTAAGGGCCTTGCTCAAGGGCCCAACAGCGGCAACCTGGTGGAGCTGGGGATCAAACCGCCGATCTTCCGATCAGTAACTCAGTGCCTTAGCACTCTAAGCCACCACTGCCCCCAAGGCCAATATAATGTCACAAAATCATAATGCATAGCACAGAATGCCTCAAAGTGTAAAACATTCTCAAAAGTAATAAGAATATACTGAATATCAAGTGTTCGTGATAATTAGATCTGTTTGAGACTCCTCTGAATTTTGTCTTGTCTCTGATTTAGTGTCCTACAGATGAGCTCAGACTTCCACACACACACACACACACACGCGCATGCACGCACGCACGCACACAGAAATAAGACCTTTTGTAAATACTGATGATTATGCAAATTCTCTGTTTCATTTCAGAAACTTTCTCGGAGGTAATATCACACGGAAACGAAAGTAAGCCACAAAAGTCTATGTATAAATCATGAATTTCTTTTTTTGGAAACCTACCACCATGTTGTATTTTTGCTGTAAAAATATCTTGCACATGAAAATCTAATTACTGTGTTTAGAGCAAGTGAACTCTGCTGTAGGAGGAAATGTGCGACAGGACTACAGGAAGTAAAACAAAAACATGGCATGTCCTATAGGTTGAAGATTAATTTGTTTTTTGTGTGTTTGCATATTTATTATTATCATTATTATGATTATTATTATTAATATTATTATTTGTAAATATTCATTCCATATTGCAAAGAATATTTACAAAAAATAATAATTTGGCTCATGAACAAAATAAATTATTAAAAAGTATTATTTTCACCTTTCAACATTTGAACATTTAAACAAAAAACAAAAAAATCTAAGCAGGCAGAGAAACTGAGAATTTCCAGATTATAAAATTTTAAGTGTTTACTGCTGTAACTTGTAATTCTGCTTGAAAATATTCAGTTCATTATTGAGCCCCCAACAGCGTGAGCACTGGTTCCAAGCCCGTATATAATGGGAGGGTTGCATCAAGAATGGCATCTGGCATAAGACCTGGCATAAAACCAAAAAAGCTGAGTATTAAGTAACTCATGCAGTTTGTGGTTATCCTAAGTGTTTTGTTTCTCTTATACCCCAGTGCCAGCAAAAATTCAAACTACTACAGTGTTTAAGTTATTCAATAAAAAAAACATTACACTTTTTATCCATTTCCAGATACAGTTTAAAAGGTCTTCAGCATTTCCAGAGCTAATACTCAAAAAAATAACTTGTTAAATGAACATAATTAAATCATGGAAATAATTTCCACCTGATTTAATGTCTTACTTTCAGCATTTAGTAATTTTGTTGGCCCAACTTATTAGGTTGATTTAACTTATTTACTACAGCTGCGTCCAACATAATTTAATACTGTTAACATAAATGAATAGCGTTGGTACAACAAATTTTTCAGTTGTAAATTAAGTTGATCCAACTCAAGGAAATTTAAATTTCAAGCCCTGGTCAACAGAATTCTGTGAAGGAAGGAAGCATAAGACAAACGGGAAAAAATTAAGATTTTTATTTTATATTTAATAAAAACCCTGTTTAACACCAGCAGCAACTTACAAATGAGGTCTTAATTTAAAAAGATGTACAAAACATAAAACACCACAAATAAATATTAATCATAGAAATTTTTTTATACACCAACAGAAACGTTTTGTACTTTATAACTGTACGTTATGACTTTTAAATATGACCGTTAGAGACGGTTGGTCAGGAAACTCCTGAAGTCAGATGCAGACAGGACACTTTCACTCACAAACTGCTGTGAAAAAATATAGAGATAGATTTAATTAAAATTCGTAATACTTAAATTAGCAAATGAAAAAATATTTATGCAACTCATGAGAACAGTCCGAAACCAGAACCGAACCGCAGATTAAGCACGCGCATATAACCGTCGGTATTTTAGGTGTGATTAAAAATACAAGAAATAGCTTAAACCAAAATAACGTGACTAAACATCGTTAAACAGCAGGTGACAGTATTTCAGTATTTCGTTTCTATTTAGAAAGATGGGAATTAATCTCTGCTTACCTTTTCCACACGCGCGCCAAACGTTTGTCTTCTCAACACGCTGTGTTCTCTTCTCGTTTTTGGTTTTTCTGGTTTTGCTATTTCCCCTTTTTCAAGGTGACAAGATCTCTTTGGTTTATCTCAATTTGATTGAATCTAATACATGTTCAGTTGTTGAATTTCATGCAAATACAACATAATTTATTCATGTTCAACTTGAAAACATGAAATTATCATGTACAAAACACATATTACATTTTAGTAGATGTAACAGGTAGCCAACTTCCTTTTTTTGAGTGTACTTGTAGTTTCCTGCATGCTTTTTTTTAGCTGTCTGTTTTCCCCGAGCACCTCGTGTGGTTTCCGTTAATCAGAGTTCTGGGAGATTTTACTCATTTCCTGGAAGGCTGCCCCCTCATGCCCCATTATGACCGCCAACAGATATAAACAAAGAAGGCCCAAGGGCTTGCCTCGTTCCTGATTCTGCACTCCCGTAGTTGTTGCTAGTTGTTGTTGGAAAAGCACAGAGTGATATTACTCATACATTGTGTTATTAAAGGACGACTGTCTGACGTAAGGCGTAGACGGGTGGTGTAGTGGTTAGCACTGTCCCCTTGCACCTCCAGGGTCCGGGTTCAGTTCCCGACCAGGCTTGATTTCTGCCCCTGTATGCATGGAGTTTGCATGTTCTCCACTTGCTTGTTAGGATTCCTCCGGGTACTCCAGTTTCTTCTCACAGTCCAAAGACATGCAGGTTAGGCTAATTGCCATTTCCACATTGCAAGTGTGTGTATGTGTGTGTGTGTGCCCTGCAATGGATTGGCACCCTGTCCAGGGTGTCTAATGCCTCATCCCCTAAGCCTCCTGGGATAGGCTCCAGGTCCCCGCGACCCTGAATACAGGACAAAGCGGTATAAGATGAGTGAGTGAGTGTCTGACATAAACCTGAGTAATGAATTAATTACTTACACATAGCATATATTTACATACGCAATAAGGTGTTTATTCATAAACCAGCTTATAAGCTTTCTATGCTTTCTAAAATTTGTCTCCTGACTTCTTTAAAAGATGGTTAATTGATTTTCTTTCTTTCTTTCTTTCTTTCTTTCTTTCTTTCTTTCTTTCTTTCTTTCTATTGTATTACTTCATTCCTTGCTTTACCTTTCATTTCTTTTTCTTTTTATATTCCTTCTTTCTTTCTTTCTTTCTTTCTTTCTTAGACTAAGAGATTGAAAACGTAATTATGCATTAAAATAAATCTTTGAATTAGTCTCAGACCCATAATCGCGCATCGCCTCCAGCTGAAAATAAACATGTGCGGTGAGTGTGCAGCACAGACTGTGTGTGGAGCGGTATAACACACAGCAAGACCTCAGTGAAGCCGCAGACATTTTCACTGCCACAACCATCTAGCACAGCCGCGTGCAGTTGGAGCCAAACCTTGCAGCTGACAGCTGGATCTGGCTGGATGCAGTTACATGCACATACATCAACAGGACCAGCTCTGTAGATCAGCATGCACACAAACACACAGTGATGTTGTGACCTCTGAAACACATGATATAAGATCTATTTATATCGGGTATAAGTCACAGACTCTGGGACTCCAGAAAACCATGGTGAGAGCCATTATCCACAAAGGGAGAACATCAGAAACAGTGGTGAACCTTCCCAGGAATGGCCAGCCAACCAAAATTGCTTTAAGAGCACGATGACCAATCATCATGATTATCCTTTTAATTATGCAAATATTCTTTGTACTGATGGAACAAAAGTTTTTGGAAGGTGTGCTTTCTGTTACATCCTTTATAAATCTAACACAGCATTTTATAAAAATGGAATAAAATGGAACATCATATCAACATGGTGGTGGTAGTATAATGGTCATCATTTGTATGATTTGCATGATTTGTACATAATTACTTGTAAATATTAATGACCTTATATAATAGAGGATATATAATCATCATTTAAAAACAATTCAGTATGCATAGAGACATCACCGGTTCTTTTACAAACTGAAAAAGGAGGGAGCTGTCCCCTTGAAATATTATGATCACTGTAAGAAAAAATTGCACTAAAATCAAGCAACACGAACATGGAGAGACAAGCCTAATCAAAGCACAATAGTAGGACATTGGATCTTGTGCATAAGGAGGAGGTTTGTTTTCACCCTACAGTTAAATAGGTGACAAGTTTTCAGGTTAGATTTTTGATTGTAACTGCTAGTTTAAAGCAGGTTCATAAGCAGTGTGAAGGGTGGACCTGATTATTTTAAAAGTACTTACCGGCGCAATTGTTCCTGGTAGAATCAAATTTAAACAAATGTCTAAGATGTATGTCTACTACATAAAGTGATGATTTTAAAAAGTAAAGTTATTTAAATGATTTCAGTTCGTTAGATGGCAGTATTCCAATTGCTCTACTGAAGTGGATACAGTATGTTTTCCACATTGTTAGTTATGAGTTTTTTCTAAATGAACACTGAATCTTTTTCTGATATTTTCATATTAAATCATTTTTATATTTTCACTTTTAAATCAATGAAAATACTAGCTATTATGTATTTTTGTTGATGCCTTTATTGTGCTCTTGTTCCTAGGTAACCGCTACTGTACGAGGTGTGTTGAAACTGTGACTTTTGATTTTGCAAAATAACAGAACACAGTTATAAGAGTAAAAACTCTCTTTATTTCTCTATATAATCCCCTGCTACACTAATGCACTTTTCCCAGTGTTTCACTAGTGCTTGGATATCGTCAAGGTAAAAGGTTTTCTCAGTACATCACAGTACATCATTCACTTTAAAATGTTTGCACCGTTCAATTGTTTTACTGTGGATAAGAGTCTCATCACCGTACTGTTCTTGAAGACTTCTGTAAATGTCAATTTAATTTGTCAATGTCAAATTAAATAAAAATCTAGGATTAATTTCATCATGTTTTGTTTTTTATGCATTCAAAACTTTTATATAGCTAAGAAACCTGTCCTTCTATGTTGTTTGTATGGCATTTATTATTCCTCCTGATTTTGTTTTCTTTTAAGTGAGTGAAGCAGAACCCTGAGACCTTAAGCATTTAATTGCCTGTTGAAGTTCTAAGGGGTCAGACGGTCAACCACTCAAGGTAGAGATTTTCAATAAAACATATTACAGCAGCTGTAGTGATTTCTATGCTTGATGCAGTAGTGTGGTAAAGTGCACATGCCTTATTCCGACTAAAAGACTGTTAGTGTGACTATGTTTTCTATGCTTAATCCACCTATTGATATTAAGTCAAGTGTGTGTGCGTGTGTGTGCGTGCATGTGTGAGCAAGTCATATTACATTCTGATATCAGAAAATAATTTCTCTACACACAGCCAAGAAAAAGCTCTAAAACCACAGTATAACGTAAATAAATCAAAGCTTATTCAATAGTATTCGTTTATACTTTATATAAATATGGCCGGCAAATGAAGTAACACCACATTCACAAGTCGTGCTTCTTTACTTTTTAATTTTGTTGACCTTCAGATAGTGATGGGCTTTGCTGTCTGTGCCATAACACACAGACAAAGACACAAACTCTTAATTTATTCTCCTGCCCCCCCCCCCCCCCCCTCCGTCCGCCCCCCCAAACACAACACTGCAGCCTAATTGTCTCTGACAGCCTCGCCAACTCGAATCTAAACAGCTTTTCCCCAGCACTGCATTTTTCCCCTCCTCTTCTGTACAATTCTAATTAGGCCCAATCAGCCCGAGTGATATTTATCGATTCCACCATCTCAGTTTGAAGGAGACTTTACCTCTTCGCCCCTGTGCTGCCAGCAAGGCTAACATTTACCCAAAGATTTGTGTTACTTTTAGCATCAGTAAACTAATTAAGATTGATGCAGGTATGTCTTTGTTCTTAAATTCAGTAAGCTGATAAAACAAAAACGGATGGGAAAGTAATTAATCCGCATGAATGGTTCGAGTAAGGAGTTAAAGCTGTGTTGTTCTGATTCTTGACACCCATTTCATATTTTTCTTGTTGTTAATAAATGTCATAAAGTTTTATGACTGTTTTGGACTCTGTTGAAACCAAGCGCAACAGCATCACCAATGTTTGTATGAAAAGTGCACAGTTGTGTGAGAAGCGAGACTAAGGCTGATTTATTTCCTGGATATGATCTCTATTTGGAAGATATCAATAACTCTCAATAATTCAGCAGTTAAGGTGTTTGATGAATACGAGCAAGTCATGTTCAGTTTATATCAGAACTGGAAAGCCGGTGCTCAAAAAGACATAATTTTTGCCCTCTGTGTCTTTAAAGTGAATCGTTCAAATGGGATAAAAATCCAGCAACCATGTTTTTCATTTAATTTCATTTAAAAACGGTTAACTCTATACATTATGTTTTAGATTTAATAAGCTATGATGATTACAGATGCTGGAGCAACAACAAAAAAGAGCTGCTTTGTTTACTGTAGAAACTATGAGCACCCATGCTGATTTGCATGAGTTACTTGCTGAATTATGAACTCAAAGTTGAGGGATCTTTGCTTTGTTTCGAAACTCCTAAGGATGGTTTCAGAACAGTACCTAGCATTAGCATCAGCGTTCGTTCGGTAAAATGCTAAAACAATTTTACAGTATCAACCTGGTCAAGTTTAGTTACCCTACTCCAAAGCAAAAAAACAAAAACAGAAAAAAAACACATGTATTTTAAATTTTATTTCATAATGCATTTACAGATGATATATTTTGCATTATATATTTGAATGTGTGGTATTTTACCCCATCTTGGATTAGCTGTGCCCATAAGATCATTTTACTTTTTGAGCTCTTCATAACTCTATACTAAAAAATAGGAGCCTGTTGAAATAGTGCGTGATTGGCGTGCCCTCGCATTGCCCTCTGGATCACTGGGATTTGAGAGCGTCGGGTTGCATGTACAGCTTGCCGCTCAGAGCAGGGTTTTTCCCACTTGACCGGCAGCCCACCCTTTGATCAAAGGCACAGCCGCTAGGCAAGCCGCCAGCGGCAGAGTTTACCGTGTATCCCGCTTTTGCTTTCCTACACTGAAAGTTAAAATTCAGTTACGTAAATATACTAGTGGTCACCGTAGACGTGTAGTGAAGTACCATGTTATGCAACTTCTGTGACTGGATTTGACTATCCTGTGCTTCCGAATAGATGTAGGCTGGCTTTAGTCAACCTCCTCCAAGCTCAAAAAGACAGACTGACAGACAGAGTGGGAGAAATATGAAGGGAGAGAATAACTACCACTCAAGGTCTTGTCAGTGTAAGAGGACTTCCTGTTGAGATAATGACTGCTTTTTGGTGCCATTTCAGTGACCTGTGTGTGTACACTTGCTACTAACCTCATCTAGAGCACAGGATGTTTTTTTTTTTTTTGTAGAATATCTCTTTGATAAGGAGAACTGAACAAAGACAAAGCGATAGCAGACAGAAGAGCTAATGTGTGGGAGAGGTGGCTGGGGCTGTCATGAATCACCCCTCTCAGGGTTTTCAGTGAATGTCTGTTATTCTATAGGTTTTTTTCGCTTCTCTTGTGTTACTTCATTGGTTTTTATTACTCCAGTCTTTTATTCATGTTGTCTTTGTCTTTGCTCTTAGTTTTAATGCTGTAATGTGTATAATGTGTATATGTATAGCTGTCCTAATATGTAGACCTATGTGTTAAATCCTGAAAGGAAACATACAGGATGTTGGGGTTATCTTCAAGATTCAAGATTTAAAGACGGTGTAATGGCGTAACTAACACCTTTTAGGTACCTCTTTATTTACATACTACAAGCACAGACTGGAAACAATGGATGGGGTTCTGATGTTAAGTCGCCATTGGGATGTTACTGAGTTGTTACTCTATGAATGGAGTTCTCACTTCAACCTATTCAGGCATGTGCTATTCAATTCAATTCAATTCAATTTTATTTGTATAGCGCTTTTAACGATTTACATCATCACAAAGCAGCTTTACACAATCAAAAGAATTAAGTTTGTATGAAATGTGAATGTGTATGAATTAAAATTATATGATTGTCCCTGATGAGCAAGCCTAGGACGACAGCGACAGTGGCAAGGAAAAACTCCCTGAGATGGTAATAGGAAGAAACCTTGAGAGGAACCAGACTCAACAGGGAACCCATCCTCATCTGGGTGAAAACAGATAGCAGGGATTGATGTGCATAATAATATGCGAGACTGGAAGTTCAGTAGAAGAGGAGATGTGTAAGATTTAAGTCTAGTTTGTTCCTGGAGGCTCAGGTAGACTGTGAAAAATTCCAGTCCTGAACTATTGAGCGACTGAAGTCACAGGTCCTCAGAGAACAGCAGTCTGCATCAGTCGAGGACAGGACCACCTTCATGGAAAAGTGGAACCAACCCCAGTCACCACACGCATTCCTGGCAGACCACACGGGGGCATCCATGTGATGAGATCTCCAACCAGAAGCAGGACTCCAGGATGAGTTAGAGAGGTCCAGCGGGCAGAGGGCGTCTGGATCACTGGCAGCTCAGGAGCGACATGTATAGCTTGACAGAGAGATAGGTAGAGGAAAAAGGAGAGAGGGAGAGAGAGAGAGAGGAGAGAGCAGAAAAGGAGAGAGCAAAGAGATGGAGAGATAACAGTTAGGTATGGTCACAGTCGAACAATGTAAAAAGTGAATGTATATTTAGTGCAGAGTGCAAGCAGAGACTCCGGCAGGACTAGCTATGACAGCATAACTAAAAAGGGAGAGCCAGACCATGCTATGACAGTGGCATGTCCATGCCACATTGTCGAAGATGGTATTAAATTCGTATTATGTTTTTCTACAGTTTACTACATTTGTGGCATACATGCAGCAGGTGATCAGAGCGATTATGTCACATTCAGCGAATTTGTGTGTGATCATGTAAGCAATAGAAAATTAGTGACAACATGATAGATACATTAAGAATCTGACAAGAATGTCTATAAGTTGATAAATGCGTATTATTTTATTTTGAGCATTCAGGACCTGCTGCACTCTTCGATAGTTTTAGGACACTTCATCGTCTTTGTCTGCATTTGACGGGGCTTTACTAGACAGACTAGGGCTACGTTTACACTGTCAGGTTAATGTGACCCAATTCCGATTTTTTGCTCATATGTGACACATATTAGATATATTCTATGTCCGTGTAAACAGGAAAAAAACGCATGCATTCCGATATTTCGGGATCGGTTTCAGGCCTCCTAAAATCAGATATGTGCTAATGTGATTGTCGTGTAAACAGACAGAGCGGATTTCCTGAGGCATTGTGTTCTGTAGGTCATTAAAACTGTGACTTCTTCGCGGTTTAACGACGTAATGTTATCTCCGGTGGAAGCGCGTGTGGAATTATAACATCGCAGGTGACAAGGAAAAGGAAAAGCACCCAGCCCATACCCCCCGTTTGCTATTTCTAAGCCAGAAAAAGACACATGATAGAATCTTAGAAAGCAGCATTATTTGGAAACATTTTTGACAATTTTTTTTCATTTCCAGGCTGCAAAAACAAATAAGTCTACATTTACACTGTACCATTTTTACCCCTCGCAAACAGAATTGCACATGACAAAAGAATTTCTTGGCTAGTTAGAACAGCAGTCATGAAATACCATGGGTGACGTGTTTATCGTAACATTGAAACCAAGGATGGCCAACAAGAAAGTTCCTACACTATTGAAAATTTAATGTGTAATGATTTAAAACAAGTATGAATTCTCCTACAACCTCTGTTGACATTTATAAAAACACCTAGGGGATGTTTTTATAGGGTTAAAATTCGAAATATAAACCTAACATGCCAATGGATATTATTATATCTGAGTTATATTATAACTATATGAGTTATATTATAACTCAGTTTGAAAATGTTTATAATTATGCTAGTCCATTTTCTGCATGAGCCCAAATCATACTGATTAATGACATAAACAGATCATAGTAATTTATTCTTTAATTGCAGACCAATTGTGCACTGCCCGGCTAAAAAGAAAAAAATATATATTTAATTGAACTGCCTTTTGCCTTCATTATGGTCGTAACAACGTTTTGATCACATTAATTTCCAAGATCTTATATTTATGATGTGACAATCTACTTCAGAACATCACAAACAATCTCAATGGGGTTAAGGTCTGGACTTTAGGGTCTGGTTGTGATCTTACCAATCCATGTGTGAAAATGATGTCTCATGCTCCCTGAACCACGTTTTCACAATTCAAGCCTAATTAAATTTGCCATTGTTATCTTGGAACATGCTTTTGCCATCAGGGAAAAAAAAATCCATTAATGTAAAACCTGGTCATTTAATATTTACAGGTATCCAGCTGACCTAATCACTTAGGCACTAGGCATGATGGGTAAATCAGTGCTTCCGCCCCTCTTCTTACCCTGAATCACTCATTACTCTGAAACAGGGCAAATCAGGACTCATCGAACACATGACCTTTTTCCAATGCTCCCCAGTCCATTCTTTATGCTCCCTAGCAAACTGAAGCCTTTTTTTGTGTGATTAGTCTCACTAATAGTAAGTGTGTAAGTCTACATAGCCTTTATCTTTGCATTTACAGTATTGTGTGGAAATGCTCTTGCTTTAATTATTTAAAGCAACAATAAATATATATAAAATAAACATATAGTAAACATAGCCGTGAATTCAACTGTTTTTTTTTTTTTTTGCTTTATGATTTAATTTCACTAAATGTTTAAGTGATCTCCCATCACGCTCATTTATAATTATTTTTCTGACCACATTTCGTCCTTGAGGATCATGGTTCACCATTGAATGATGTGTTTTACAGATCTTAACACAATTTTTTGTAGTTTTAGCAACTCTCCTTAGTTGTTTCCTTTACTTGATGCACTTTAATAACTTGACCATTTTGAAATCTTTGCCATGACCACTGGATATTTTTTGTCAGTTGAATCATTTTAATCACTGCAGTAATTGTCCAAGGGGAGACTCTTAACTATTTGCCTAGTTAAATCCAGGCAGTGTAGAATTTACCATAAAGAAACTTTAACACAGTGAAAAAAATATTCATGTATCAACATATTTTAATTAATAGCAATATGTAGGTTAAACAAAAATAATTTATGGTTAAATAATGGTTAAAAATAGACCTGAATAGACCTGTTTAGGTTAAACTAGAAAAAAAAATAGAATTTAGTATATTGCATATTTTATTTTTAGGAAAATAGATGAAATATAGACCAGATTCCTTTTTCTTCGTGTAGATTTCAGACAAGATTATATTATGATCATGTCACACAATATAAACAGTCATACTCTTAAAATGTTTGAAAAATTTTTAAAACATTTTTGTAATCAATGAGATTTTCTTAAGATGTAAAAAAGTTTTGTTTTCAGCAGATTGTTCAGGCCAATTTGAAACAAATGTCAGAGTTTCTGAACAGGCTTGTCAAAATCCTGCCAGAGAAAATTCCACAATGAAACGTTAATGAGTTTTTGCCTTCAAAAGATTTGAGCTTAATATTAAAAATATTAAAACATTGCTTTGTTAAAAAGCAGCTGGAAGACTTTTCGACCCACTTCAATATTTGTGAAAGCTTTAGTAGCTTATTAAAGATCATTATGAATTTCAGAAGCCTACAAGTTAAATCTTTTCATGATGCATTTTCTTTCAAGCTTGCTGGAACAACACACAGAGCTGGAATGTTTTCAAAGTTAAACTTCTTAAAGTACTTATAGCAAACATTTGATGGCAAAAAATATCAGGTTGTGTTCCAAACACGTTTAGTGCTCCAGACTTCATCAAACGGGGGGAAAAAAAAAGAACCTTTCTATCGACCGCACCGTCCTTGCCTCCATTTACACATAAGAGCACTAGATGTTGTGATGTGGACGGGCACCTTGAAAAGTCTTCACTAATTGTTGAAGAGCAGGCCGTTTTCCCTGCTCTCTGCAGTACAATGAGGATTAGCTCCACAATTTTCACTTCAAACAATTGACCCCTGACTCAGGCTCAAACCAAGCGGGGATCTGGAGATTCTTTTTATTATGACACTGAGTAAGCTACAGTCCAAACCCTCCAGAGCCCAATCCATTAACATGCCTTTGAAAACACCAGCACTTTCTTTTTATGACCCTACGTCTATAAAAAGCTTTCAATCCTCACAAAGCTGTATAAAAAGTTTAAATAACACATAGGGTTGTTTTTTTCACATACAAAGATTAAAGTCTTCATTTAAAAAACAAAAAAAAAATTCTCATCTTGTTTTAGCCGACTTGCATACAGATATCTGTAACGATTAGCGTCAGTGCCACTGAAAAGTAATGGGCTATAAAAGAAGATTATAATATTATTTTTAATGTAAATTACTGTATACCTGACCTCAAGCTAGGTTGTACATACTGACAGACAATACCTTAGAATAGCTATAGAATGATTAATGTCTTTAGACTGGTTAGCATATATTAACAACCTAAGTTATGTCTATGAATAGTGGAATAAATGACCTCTGATTATAAAGACTCTTTGCCTGCTTTAAAACTGTGATATTACAAGCTGTGTTGAAGTCAATTTTGGACTTTGGTTATGCAGAATATCAGAACACAGTTATGAGAGTAAAACCTCCTTTATTTCTCATAGTACCCTACTACACTAACGCAGTTCTCCCAACATTTCACTAGTGTTCGGAGATCATCAAGACATTAAGTTCCCTTTCAAAAGTTACACTCGATGCTGCATTAAGTTCCCTTTCAAAAGTTACACTCGATGCTGCGTGAAAACGCTATAGGAACATCTTTTGGTGTTGCCGGTTGTGAAGCCTGTGTGTATCAAACACGCCCAATTTTTGGCTTATATAACCTCGGTCAGGTGACATCATCTGAAGTGCACCTGCAGGTTATAAATAGGAGTGAACTGGAAACATTACTCAGATCGTTTTGTCTTCAGGACTGGTATTGTGAGTGTGTGTAGACCAGAAAAGGTTGGAAAATCTTTTACTCACCGATATGGCTGCGCTTCAAGCGAGATGTGTCCCTCCGTGTAATAATCCTATATCGGAGGGCGATCTCCACACTTAGTGTTTGGGGGAATGTCACGCTCTCCTCGGGCATCAAGGATAGTGTGAGCACTGTGACCTCCTCCCGATCAAAGTGCCTCGTGAGGGGGCCTCCGAGTGGGGCAGTGTTAAAGTGTTAAAGAGGAGAGGGATATGAGGTACTTTGTGCTTCCACATTAATCACGGCTCTACAGCCAATCAGGGGCGTCTGTGAGCTCGCGCATGCGGAAGGACTGGCTAGCGCTTTCCTCTGAGTGTGTTACGCCACCCCTAATGGTGCGTGAGCAAGCAGTTTGAAAACATGCGGTCGGCTGGCGTCACGCGGTTCGGAGAAAACACGTGATAGTCTTCGGCCCTCCCGGCTAAATGGTAGTAGTAGCCTTAATGTGGGAGCCCCCTAGTGGCGGGGAGGAATTGGCCACGATTAAATTAGGGAGAAAATCGGGAAAAAAAAGTGCTTAGTGCGTGGCCCGCCTTCTTTAAAGAGAAGCGGCGCATTTCTGGAGTACTCGTATGGATCTGGCAGATGTGCATGTGACGGATTCTTCCCTCCTTTCTCTTACGCTCTTGCGGGATTGGGCGATTCCTTCACCCGCTTCTTAAGCGCGCTCCGGCACTTCTTGGGAATGGCCAGGAGAGACATCCTCTCTCGCTTCCGCGGAGATGGAAATAGCCACCTTAGAGTGCTCTTCTAGTGAAAACAGAGGGTATGATGAGTTACTCGAAGTAGTAACCCATGCGGTCGAACAGCTGCATATCGACTGGCCCCAGCAGTGAGCTTCCCCCAAGCACTCGAAACCAGACGACAGGTTTCTGTTGGGTGGCCAGGGGCGGACCCTCAATCATGCTCTCTCCCCTTCTTTAGCGACCACCATGACGAGTTAACTTTTTCATGAAGCAAGCCATGTTCATCCTGTGTTTTCGTGCCATCGACTTTGATTTATTAGAATATCATTGATGCGGAAGCGCTGGGTTATATGATGATGCCCCAGATAGAAGAGATGCTTGTGGGCTATGTCTCTCCTGGGACATCATCCTCCCTGAAAAAGCCAACACTTCCTTCCAAACCGTGTAGACTTTCGTCTTCCCTGGGGGGGAAAAGCTTTTCAGGCAGCAGGTCAGGCTAGTGCTGCACTGCACACCATGGCGGTTTTGCAGGCTTACCAGGCTGACCTGCTGAAAGACTTGAGCACTGGCGAGGCTCTTGATGATAGGGCATTTTTGGAGTTACGCTGAGCCACAGACCTGTCTCTTTGTGCAACAAAGCAGACGGCTGTTCTATGGCTGCTATGGTTTCCGCGGAGAGGCACTTGTGGCTGAATTTTATGGGCATAAAAGATAAGGATCGTGCATTCCTTCTTGATGCCCCCATCCTGCCTTCTGGGCTTGTTTGGCGACGCCGTTAACTCGGTTGCCACCAGGTTTAGGGAGGCGAAGCTATACGAACAAGCCTTCAGGAAATTCCTTTCTCCGCTGTGATCAGGAGTCGTGACTGTCGGCCACCCAGTCCCGACCGGGTCTGACTCTCGCGAAGCGTGAAGCACAGAAAGAGAATGTTTTGAGCCGGGCACCCTCTCGTAAAGACTGGGGTGCAGCGCATCCGCCGCAAAGAAGTCAGACCGAGGAAGGGGCACGTGCATTTTTTCCATCAAGGAGGAATGCTCTCCCTGGCACTCCCAGGAGGTTGGTGTTCAGATGCAGAACATCTAACACTCCCCCTCCTCACCCCAGTGTAACCGAGCCGCCAAGACTTTTGCCCCTTTCGGAGAAACTGGCAGCGTGGAAGCTACTGCCAAGTATATCTCCTTGGGTACAAAGCATTGTAGAAAGAGGCTACAGGATCCAGTTCTCTTATCGCCCTCCGCGTTTCAACATGGTCTCTACTTCCGTCAAACCGGAAAGGGCGCATCTGCTGACTCTGGAGTTACAGACGTTGCTAGAAAAAGGGGCCATAGAACATGTTCCTACCAGACAGAGAGTCAGGCTACTACAGTTGGTATTTCTTGGTTTCCAAGAAGAACGAGGGGCTGCGTCCAATTTTAGATCTTCGCGAGCTGAACCTTAATCTGTTTGTGACAATCGATCTGAAGGGCGCATATTTTCACATAGAAATACTTCCACAACACAGGACGTTCCTGAGGTTAGCTTTCGGGGGCGAAGCTTTCTCGCTCTCTCACCCCACGCATACACAAAATGCATGGATGCAGTTCTGGCTTCTTTACGACTTCAGGGCATCTATTTTAAATTACATACAGTGGTGTGAAAAACTATTTGCCCCCTTCCTGATTTCTTATTCTTTTGCATGTTTGTCACACTTAAATGTTTCTGATCATCAAACACATTTAACTATTAGTCAAAGATAACACAAGTAAACACAAAATGCAGTTTTTAAATGATGGTTTTTATTATTTAGGGAGAAAAAAAATCCAAACTTACATGGCCCTGTGTGAAAAAGTAATTGCCCCCTGAACCTAATAACTGATTTGGCCACCCTTAGCAGCAATAACTGCAATCAAGTGTTTGCGATAACTTGCAACGAGTCTTTTACAGCGCTCTGGAGGAATTTTGGCCCACTCATCTTTGCAGAATTGTTGTAATTCAGCTTTATTTAAGAGTTTTCTAGCATGAACCGCCTTTTTAAGGTCATGCCACAACATCTTAATAGGATTAAGGTCAGGACTTTGACTGGGCCACTCCAAAGTCTTCATTTTGTTTTTCTTCAGCCATTCAGAGGTGGATTTGCTGGTGTGTTTTGGGTCATTGTCCTGCTGCAGCACCCAAGATCGCTTCAGCTTGAGTTGACGAACAGATGGCCGGACATTCTCCTTCAGGATTTTTTGGTAGACAGTAGAATTCATGGTTCCATCTATCACAGCAAGCCTTCCAGGTCCTGAAGCAGCAAAACAACCCCAGACCATCACACTACCACCCCCATATTTTACTGTTGGTATGGTGTTCTTTTTCTGAAATGCTGTGTTACTTTTACGCCAGATGTAACGTGACACGCACCTTCCAAAAAGTTCAACTTTTGTCTCGTCGGTCCACAAGGTATTTTCCCAAAAGTCTTGGCAATCATTGAGATGTTTTTTAGCAAAATTGAGACGAGCCTTAATGTTCTTTTTGCTTAAGTGGTTTGCGCCTTGGAAATCTGCCATGCAGGCCGTTTTTGCCCAGTCTCTTTCTTTTGGTGGAGTCGTGAACACTGACCTTAATTGAGGCAAGTGAGGCCTGCAGTTCTTTAGTTGTTGTCCTGGGGTCTTTTGTGGCCTCTCGGATGAGTTGTCTCTGCGCTCTTGGGGTAATTTTGGTCGGCTGGCCACTCCTGGGAAGGTTCACCACTGTTCCATGTTTTTGCCATTTGTGGATAATGGCTCTCACTGTGGTTCGCTGGAGTCCCAAGGCTTTGGAAATGGCTTTATAACCTTTACCAGCCTGATAGATCTCAATTACTTTTGTTCTCATTTTTTTCTGAATTTCTTTGTGTCTTGGCATAATGTCTAGCTTTTGAGGTGCTTTTGGTCTACTTCTCTGTGTCAGGTAGCTCCTATTTAAGTGATTTTTTGATTGAAACAGGTGTGGCAGTAATCAGGCCTGGGGGTGACTACAGAAATTGAACTTTTAACTGTGATAAACCACAGTTAAGTTATTTTTTAACAAGGGGGGGCAATTACTTTTTCACACAGGGCCATGTAGATTTGGAGTTTTTTTTCTCCCTTAATAACATAATCTTCATTTAAAAACTGCATTTTGTGTTCAATTATGTTATCTTTGACTAATAGTTAACGGTTTTTGATGAGCAGAAACATTTAAGTGTGACAAACATGCAAAAGAATAAGAAATCAGGAAGGGGGCAAATAGTTTTTCACACCACTGTAGATGACTGGTCTTAGAAGCTAGTGCTTCGAAATCAGGATGTCGTCCTAGCTCATCTCTGTTCCTTAGGATTGAGACTAAACGCCATGAAAAGCGTGCCCTTTCCTGTTCAGAGGACAACATATTTGGGTATTCTATTGGACTCGATTGCAATGTAGGCACAGCTGTCTCCAGCTCGTGTCGAATCTATGGTCAACACTCTCAAGGAAATTAAGCTAGACCAGAAAGTGACACTTTCAGAGATTCTTAGGTCTTATGGCAGCTGCGTCCACGATGATACCTTTGGGCCTTCTGCACATGAGAGCGTTTCAGTCATGGCTAAGAGCCAGGGGATTTCACTCGAGGGCCAATCCCCAGAGGCAAATAAGGGTTACGCGCTAGGGGCTTCCTACCCTTTCTATGTGGTTCAGACCCCGGTTTCTGACTCTGGGTCCCACTTTCTCCAGCATTTGAGAGGCTACCATGTCCTAGTGCGGTTGGACAACACTACGGTAGTCTCATATATAAATCGCCAGGGCCGGCTGCGCTTGCGCCGCTTAAACAAGCTAGCGCACCAGGTTCTGCTTTGGACACAGGACAAGCTCCTGTCCCTCAGGGCGATTTACATGCCAGAGCATATGAATGTAGGAGCAGACTTGCTGTCCAGACAAGCTGTGACACATGGGGAATGGAAACTCCACCCCGAAGTAGTCAGTCAAATCTGGGAGAGATTCATCAGATGATGTCACCTGACCAAGGTTATATAAGCCAAAAATTTGGCGTATCTGATACACACAGGTTTCACAACCAGCAACACAAAAAGATGTCCCCATAGTGTTTTCACGCAGCATCTCGTTCCCGCTTTTTCTGGGAACAAGGTTACAGCTAAGTAACCCAAGACGTTTTCTCAGTATGCTGGAGCCATGATTGGATTGCCTGCTTCATGTCTAAAACACTGGCGTCCCAGGAACTCCTTTAGTGTTTTTTTTTTTCAAACATGTGGAAATGACTTGGAGCAAGGTCAGGACTGTACGGGGGATGTGGAAATATCACCCAGACAAGATTCCGTAATATTAAAGTGGTGTTGGTGAATGGTTGTGTGTACAGTTCCCACAGACAGATGCTTCTTTTCCACAAACTGGCAAAAAGCTATCCATTAATTTTTCATCGATGATTAGGTGTTCCACTCACTGAATGTTCACAGGAATTACTGCAGTGGGCTCCAAGGTACCTCGGCCGGGATCATGATTCATGGAAGAATGAACTTTCTAAAAAAAACGTTCAAATGTTTTACTGCAGCTAAGAGTTTCATCACTGTATTGTACTTGAAGTCTTCTCTAAATGTCAATCACTTTTACACCTTCATTCACCAGACATTTTATCACAAGGCCTAGGTTGACTTGAACCTGGTAATTGCCTCAAATAAACTGAATACTTAATGTTAATGAATGCTAAAAATTGCAGCCTACTTCAAAATACCAAAAACTATTCCTTTAGATTAGCTAGTAAATGATAAATTCAGTATCACAAATCCTATGCTTGTGTGAGTCTAGAGATACCCCAGGTTCTTTATTTTTATTTCCACTAAAGAAAAAGTACAAAATGACCTGCATTGTACTTAATTATCAAAGGGAAACATGTAATTTATCATGGCCTAAATTTTAGATTATAATTCTTGTAATTAGACTCTATACAATAAGATCTAATGTCACTCTGGGCATAGAACTGTTAATATAAAGTCATTACATTAATCTGACACTGATGTCAGGTTACATTATTATGAACAGTTAACATGCAGGTGAATCATTTCAATTAGGGAGATCTGAATAGCTGCGAAGTAACAGGATTTCAGAACAGAAATAATAATAAATTGTCTGGATAACATTACATTTTTAAAAATTTTATTCAATAACTGAGTACTTTGATGGCGGACCTAACACGTTAGATTACTCGTTACATCAAAACAGTAATTCAAGTACTTACTACAGTAAGTGTTACTTTGTAATGCGTTACACCCAAGACTGGTTAATGCCTATCTCCACTTCCGCTGATAACTATTTTAGCATAAACTGCTGCATGCACAACTAATCCAAATAGAGTTAGTTGTTGTTTAAGGGTTACCAGTTACTTAGCTAACTATCTGGTGAGGCACCTGACATAATCATGGCAATAAAGGATTTATTTTAAACACACATACAACAAACAATTTTACTGCTGCTAGCTAATATAAAAAGTATCACTAATGCAAAAATGGTCTTATGTCTACATGTTTGCTCAGATTTAACAAAGAATTCCAGAAGTAGGCAGAAAAAGCGTTTAAAAATGAAAGCCTCTTTCTTCTGCTCCACAATTTAAATTTAAACATTTAATTTAGGCTAAGGGTGTTAAAGTGGAGACTTTAAGTTTAGAATTGTTTTTATTTTAATGTCATACAATTTTTGTAATTTTTCTATTATATTGCTGTTTACTAGATAGATATAGGAATATATGTGGAGATATAAACAGAAGTAATACTGAAGGGGCAAACAATAAGTTAAGTTTAATTAGTCAAAATAAAGTGCACACTCCACTCCGATTACCATCTGTTTATCATTCATATTTAAGAAGGAATTATTGTTACATAATGTAGTGGAGCAGAAAGTACAATAGAACAGTTGACGAGTACACTATTCCATGAGTGGTGATAACAGACAATAACAGAACTGGGTCATTTAACCTTATGCATCTCTCTGCGTCATAGATGTTCTGTAATCGTTAATTACAATAACTGTCGGTCACTAACATGGGTGAAAGTAAGTCTGTATGGTCCGCAATACGGGAGAGAGAAAAGAGCAGCTGCCTTCCAAAACTCACATTCAAAACTAGTCATAGAAGCACTTTCAGCAAAAACACATCTTATAGCATTATGTCATCTTAAACCACATTTCATTTGGTACTTAGTAACTGCTTTGTTTGTTCATGGCTAATGTCGGCTACAATCCTAATTAGCTTCTAACCGGAGTTAAACCCAAATCTTACTCTAACCACTAAATAAGAGCATTACTTGGAGTGTGGGACAAGGGAATGTACACCCTACATAGCACACTACATAGCACCCTATATAGCACACTAGCTTTTTATTTTTGCCCTATTCGGGATTCAACCACAGAACCTGAAAGTTATCAAAGCTGATATTTTAAAGCAGAATAGATGAAATATTAAGTAAATAATGTTTCTCAGGACTATCCACCACTTTCATGGTTCACATCCTTATCTTTTAAATTGTAGTGAAGTGAAATTAAAATGCCCCGAAAATGGAAAATAAATGACAAAACAAAAACAAACAATACAGTAGGGAATTACATTAACCTTGTTATTGTCCATCACTACTAATTAACACATGCTGCCTAAAGGCTTTTAAGGTAAGTGCTATATTTCTTGCAAGTACATGTTGAAAGAAAGAGAATTTAGGCCCATTCTTTTCCCCACAACCAGCAAAAATCAGCTAAATACATAGCCCGTTTCTTTTCACACTGTAGACAGTTGGCATTTATATTCTAAACTTTTGACCTTGTAGAGAACTGTGCACTCTAAATACTTTTATTCTGGTGTGGCGATATCATTAGTGCTGGCTCTGCCTCTCCGTTGCTATGACGGTGCGGTGAACTCATTTCAAGAAACTGCACCGCTGAATCCTATGTGTAATGTTCTGGAGGGTTTTTTTTGTCAGCTGCCTGTCTGCTTGGTTAATGATAATGAGTGGGTGTAAAGTACTCATTCAATCAGGAGCGACAGGGATGATCCCCATGGAGCGTCCACAGCTGCATGGCGGCAACCAGCTGCTTCAGGTGCTACAGCAATCCTGATTCATTCTGCTGATCGCTTTAGGGTGGATCCACCCCTCTGTGAGACAATCAGAATCCTCTAATTAACTCGTTGGAGTTTTACTTGTAAAATGGTATGAGTCCAATGCAGACTTAGCCCCTGAGTGGACTACAAAGTTCTGAGACTTGTGGGGTTGCCCATTTTTCATCATTAATGTTTAGCCTTATACTGTAGCTAGCTAGGTAATTATACTAGAGCTGATGTTAGCTTAGCAGCTCAGGTGCACGGAAAGTTTGATAAAGCTCCAGTTAGCACCGCACTCAGTCAATTCTTTTTAGCTATTTCCATGTCACGATAAGAAATCAAGAAACAAGAGCACATCATTATTTCTTTATTTTCCCATGAACGCATCTATTTTTAATAATATTTCTGAATTGTCAAAACATGTTATAATCAGAAACAAACCCATCATTTATCTAGACATCTTTATTCTCAACATGAATTCGTTCTGGCGTTTACTTAACATCATTCATGTCTCCATATCTCTAACACTTCAAGGAGAAAATCAGCTATTTTTTAATTAATACTTTTTTTTTTTTAAAAAAGCATAGTTGTAAAAAGTAAAGAAAGTAAAAATATGGAGCTTTCACTCAGAAGCAGCGGAGAGTGGGAGGAACATGGAGACATGATTTAATTACAGACTCAGATGTATTTCTAAAGAAAAGGATGAGGACTAATAAGCTGTCAGCTCAGAAGATGGTTGTTGCCTTTTCAAATAATGAGTTTCCTTAGATGTGCTAGAAAAGCAACAGCAAAACAAGACAGGAGGTCATTATGTGATAGACGACACTCTGTGCCTTCTTTATTGACATGTCGTGGCTGTTTTTATTACTTCCAGAAATGTTCTTTTTCCACATTTAAACTTGCAGTGTATTCAAAAATGACCAAAAATGACCAGTGTTTATTTTTATGATCTGTTCTGAAATATAGTTAACGTAATATTTTTGTTCAGAACATTTAAAATTTTTAAAGAAAAAAAATCACTAAATTGGTTGCTGTTGTTTATAACTATTTCATAAATACTAGAAATGAAATATTAATAGACTAAAATGTTGAAACAACAAACCTGCACAAACATGACATTAAAATGATTTGGAAGTACAAGTCAGCTTTTCTTCATGCTCTCTTCTTTGGTTAAAATGTGTCCTCTTAAACTTTTTTCTGTTATCTTTAAATATATTCGAACAATGGGATCAAGACATGAGAAAATATAATTCTTAAATTGCAGCAGCTAAAACATCCTTTTAATCTGTTTTAACAATAATGTGCTAACCCTCCATCAGTAATCCATATAAGCATACATTTTGCATGAACAGCAACCTTTAATCTACACCCTTGTTGCCCCTTGCTAGCCAGTAATTGCTGATTAACATCTGAGTTGTTCAAAAACATTGATTCATTTTAGCCAAACATTGTACTTAAAATGATGAAAAACAAGCAGATGAGAAATACTCATTCCTAATATTTATTATGTTACAGAGCAAAACTGTTTTGAGTGTCCCAGTTTTTATATTTTATATTAAAAAAGAATAATAATAATAAGGAATCTGTCACACACATACAGTCTATAAGCAGCTTCATAATACATACATAAATGACAAAATTATTACACTACAGCTGGAAAGTGTGAAAATTAATTCATATAAAAATGTGCCAACAACCCAAGGTGCTTATTTCATTTGTTTGTTTTATTAGTTATTACTAACATTTAATTTATAATTAAATTAATGGTCCTAAATCTAAGTCGTGAGACGTGAATCAGAATTCACGTGTCTTAGGGCACTGACGTCAACATTCAACAGCACAGCAACCCTGGGATTTTATAGCAGTGCTAGCAGCAGCTGCTAAAAGAGCTAAACCAACGCATCTGTTTTTTTTAACAGCTGACTAACTGCTTGCTTTCTTTCATAGAAAAATCCCAAGCCAATTTTGATCAAATTGCATCCATTGTTTGAAATGATTAGTTGATCGTATACAGTGGCGGCCGGCCCATAGGGGGCGCTGGGGCACCGCCCTCCCTGATAAGAGGGGCTAAAAATGTAAAATATATTTTTACAAATTAAGTTTTTAAATTCGGTTTACCCACCAGTATGTGCCTACATGCGATATGAATTACACATACAACATTTCCCACCTAGTGACATTCATTCACCAGTGAATTTCCACAGACAGACTTGTATCGTTTCTGTCATGGGGCGCTGAGAAAAAGCGCCCCTGAGTGCAGCCAAATAGCCTGTCATGTACTGTTGCTAGGGTAAATTAATAAATATGCGGCCAATCAGGTTCTCAGAATTTTATGGTCTTGGGGCGCTGAAAATTCTGCCCCAAGCAGCAGAAAATACAGCGAGATTTAAGTTTAATCAGAGTAATGATGGCGAACTTAACGAGCGAAGAGCAGTTTCCACCAAATATACCCGTTTTAGACTGTTGTGTTAAATTGCATTTTTAAAACTGTTTTTCTTTGTGTGAACCACTTTGAGATGCAACTTTGCTTGAAAGGTGATCCAGCTGATCATACCCTTTGATGTTGATTATTGTATATGATACTCTCTTAAGCATGCATGGCGTATTATACAATGGAAATTTGTTCATTTACTTTATCTGTGAAACTGGTGATTTTGAGGAGGAGATTAAATCATTACTGTTAATTGTAATCATCGTCTGACTGTTGATTTTAATTCTTATATTGGACTAAGCAAAGAAATATTTTGTCACATCAGCCCCACCAGGAAAAATTTTCACCAGCCGCCACTGATCGTATAGATATGACATTTTTAAACAAGACAGTGAGCAAAGATGTGTCAATGTGCACATGCATGCCATTTCAGAGGACAGATGTATATACTGTACATCAGAATGAAAATAGAGCTTCAATAGGAAACTATCTTTACATCAATCTTCATAAAGAACCTTAAACCTCAAACCTAACTGCAAAACCTTCGCCTTTTCTATCCTGATGGGTGTAGTCTCTTCCATTTTCATCCACTGGGATTAAAAGACTTTCTGAATGGCTTGATGAGGATGGTGATTTTCGATTAATGTTTTATGCAGTGCTCCAGTTGTTATAATATTTTGTAAACTGATGTTCCAGAGCTTAAAGCTGTTCTGTGGTGGCCCAATACAGTACATTACTTACACAGTTTACACTGTTTTTTAAATCCACCCTTCTGTATAAATTCACTCCTTTGTGGAACTTCTTTCATCCTCGAAATGAGACTTTCATTCAGCCTTTTTTCATTTCATGCACTGAAGTGACAACCACAAAAAAACACTCATTTGAAGTCCAAGGGTAAATCAAAT
The DNA here is from genome assembly GCF_024256425.1 of Clarias gariepinus. Classification (NCBI taxonomy): domain Eukaryota; kingdom Metazoa; phylum Chordata; class Actinopteri; order Siluriformes; family Clariidae; genus Clarias; species Clarias gariepinus. The sequence continues at coordinate 5,877,423 of NC_071122.1, read as the reverse complement.
TCTCAGTTCAAGGATGAAAGAGGTTACTCCTGTGGATAAAATTGTGATTGGTCTACAAATACACCAATAAGTGCCACCGAATGCATTCTGAAGCACTTTGTGGACAATTTGATGTAACAAAATGCTTGTTCGTAATGGTCTAGTTTGTTATTTGTTTGACCTCACAACATTCGATATACATCTTGTGATAAATGAACTGCATTTAGATCAGAGATTTCATTTGCTACTTAAAACTTTTGTGACGTTAAGTTTACAATTCTGATTGGTCAGACGATATTTATGGTGCACACGGTACAAAAATGTATTAATTTTTTTCCAACAAGTTTTGATGTTGCTTTACCATTTATAGGAAGATTCTTCAAGGTCTGAATGCAGAAAGTTGCCAACTCTCACTCATTGACTGTGAGACACTCGCAAGCACTCTCTTTTAAAGGGTCTCTTGCCATACTTCTTTTTTCTAACATTTTTATATAATTATAAAATTATTGTCTGTGGAAGACGCAAGCAACGTCACTGAGCTCCAGCCTCTTTTTAACAAGTCAGCAATAAACTGCCTTTATTTTGAAGTCAAATCCTCCATTCCAGCATGCATTTCCTCAGTACACAGATATGCTGTGGCCGGAGCACACCGGCACAACTCTCTGCCCCTTTTTTCTTTCCAGTTGCAAAGAAATAATGTTTGAGCAATAATATCCAATTGAAATTAACATGCAATGTTAAGGATTATATTGGAACAGTCATAATAGTGCTGTACAGATCACCAATCTAATAAAATACATTTTGAGATGAACCAATGATTTTATCAAGGTCGATTTCTTTATGGTATAAGGACATTTTCCATTTCTATTTCAAAGTATTTTCATTTTCCCATGGGCTGATTGCAATAAAACAAAGCCTATATGTTACCTTAAGCTTGGCCAAATACACCTGTAAAACCCCAATTTAAATAGGTTTTTATGTGACGCATGCACAAATAAACACACCAACAGACAAACATATAGACAAAAATTCAAAAAAACATCTTGAGGTTTTTTATTACTGATCTTATGTCTCACCAGATAATTTTTTTTGCAAATATCCATAAAATATGTACAGTATATATGTATGCAGGTGCCCTAATACATTCTCTTTGTTCCGTGTATTCTGTATGACCGCTGCATTTTGCTGTATTCTTTCTTAATCAGCTGTGTTATCCCTGAGTATTATTAATAATGTAAATAGTAACACACTGTTTTATGTATGAAAAATATTTTTTATATATATATTTTCTCTTTCCTTGTGTGCAAATAATATTACTGCCCTTATAGTGAGGGGCACTGACTTCCCAGGGCCCCAATGACAGAAGGGCCCTTGTGATTCTGGAATGAAATATGAGAGATGTGGATAAGGAAAGGAAGAGACCCAATGAGACGGGACCCAGAGATCTCTGCTATGCACCTGCTGCCCTATGTGGAGCTGCTGGATAGCATGTAGGTAGTTTGGCAGTGGATAAGGTTTTTAATATATATATATATATATATATATATATATATATATATATATATATATATTTATTAAAAACCTTATTTTTTTTTTAATTTTTTTATGTTAAATATAAAATTCAAAATATTTTAAATGTTAGTTGTATCAATTAAAATAAATAGAGTCACATGCACCCGGATTTAACAACTCTTTGTAACAGGTAAAGGTAAATATGTAGCTTTAAGTTTCTCACGTTCTCAGGACATGCTTTTTTTTATAGCAGAATTAGCCCTGAATTATTTTGTAAAATTACCTGAAAATATATTTTTTCAATATTCTCAATACTGAAAAGTATTAAGAGCGTAACATTTGCTTATTCACCCCTCTACTACCTTTTGTTTGATGGACAGCAATCATAGACCTAAAAAGCTCCTTTATTTCCATTATTTTAGAAGTTTTTCAAAGCCTGCGATGGCAGTTGTTTTAAAAGAGTGCACATTATACACGCAGTCAAGGTTGCAGATCAGATTAATCATAGCAGATTACGTCTGGGAAAGGTCATCTAGCTGTCTTGTCCAATTGTGACCTAAAGCTTGCCCTGTCATTAGGACAGACATTAATGAGACATGGCCAAATCGGACCTTTGCTAAGGCAACACTTAGACAATGCGTGTTCATTTATTTCCCTTGCTGATTTTTTTTGTTTAACCATCAATACACTGTCTTGTTTCTATTTACAGCTGTCAGGTACTCATTCACACCAGGAGGGGGGGCGGGGGGAGGTAGGCGTGTGTCAGGGCAGAATAAACATGGACACTTCGGGAAGATTGAGCCGTGAAGCTGGTGCATGTTGTTGATGGACAGAGCGGTAATTGTGCAGCACTCTTGCCATTCTAACGTGTGATGAATACGATGCTGAAAGCTTCACCTTCCCCTCCTTTACACGGCGCTCTCTGTTGGTTTTGCCATGTGCCCTGGGCTTTAGTGTTTACCCCTACTGCTTGTGCTTTGCTTTGCTCTGATGTGACGGTGGAGAAAGATTGCGTGTCAAGTGCTCTCCTGGGCTAAACTATCATTTCGGAGTGCTATCACACAGTTCCTGACTCCCACGGGGAGCCGCCAGCTTGCTTTCCTGCCGGCCAGACGTACAGAGGTGTCAGAAGAGATCCAACTCAGCAGACAATTTAAAGACAAACATTAAGCAAGGACTTATGATGCAAATTTATGTTTTTTTTTTTTTTTTTAACATATTTGCATAACAGGGGCATTTAGGTAGGCATTGCTAATTTGCGTTAACAACACAAAATCATTTGTAAGGTTTGCATCGGCTGAGTTTGATGGAGTTAAGAGTCACACCGTTCTCTTCAAGGTCACTAAAAAGTAAACATGTAAGACATCTTAAACGTTGCAGCTAATCAACTGATGATTCAGTGTTTGTTCATGCTAATGCAAACTTTCACCACAGGGTCTGTAGTATCACAGCTGATAAAAATATTAAAAGGGCTTGTATCTTGGATTTTTTTTTTTAAAGACTACTACAGAATCTATGTGAAATAGGATGATCATATGGGTGTAGAGGACACCCAGACTAGAGGACTAAACACAAGGGACAATACATGCTAGGGGCTAAACACACACAAGACAGACTTGGCTAGGCCTACTAGCTGTTATGCACATTAGGAGCTAAGCTAGCTAGTAGCTAAACAGACTAACTGCTAAACAGGCTAGCTAAACAGGCTAACTGACATTAATGCTCGACCCAGTTTCCCAGAACAACCAGCTATTTATAATGTGACTAATGAGCTACCTCGTTCAGGTGAGCACCCGCATCACCTGACCGAGGTGCCTTCTGGGAAACTGAGTCTACAACCAAAAACTACAAACCAAAAACAGTGCCCTCTAGTGGGCAACCCTTACATAGGTTTTAAAGTATAAAAAGGACCTAACAAAAATTGAAATGCTGTGTAACTTGTATAGTTGCATGTTTGAATGTCAAACCTGGCACAAAAATATAATATTTTTTCCCTGCTCCACTCTCCAGTCCAAGAAGTGACAGTATTGCAGTACTGTAAAAACTTAAAAGGAGGAGAACTTATACTCTTATAAAATGTGAGTATTTGTGGAAAATGGAAGAGGTTAGTATTTAAAAAAAAAAAAAAATTAGTTTGTTTAAAAAAAAGCTAAAATTTAATAAATGTTTTAGAACAATTGGACTGGACCTTTCAGAAGAGACACATTTGTCTGTGGAAACTGTGTGCAAAATGATCACCATTTGCACATTACAGGAACTCGGCTGTGAGTTATTCAAACATCCCTCTACACTCCTGATCTCACCCCAAGCCATTTCCACAAGCACTAGTGAAAGTCAGGGATAACTGCATTAGTGTAACCGAGAAGTATATAGAGGAATAAAGAGAGATTTTTACTGTAATAACTGTGTTCTATTATTCTGGCAATCAAAAGACCTTGAACACCCCTTGAAATTACAATTTCAGAATCGATGCTGAATCAATTATCGCACAGCTATAATAATATACAGATCTTTCTGATTCTTCCAGTTCAAGCGCTTAAAGCTAAATGCTCGTGTTTAAAGGCAGTGGACCAGACTCTGCAAAAAAATCCCGGTCTCACTTGCTTCCACTCAAAGAACGTCAGGAACCTCCGAAACATCAAATGAAAATCAAATATCAGGAATCTTACTTTTGGACTGATCAATTTTGGGTTTGGTATACGTCTAAAATCTGATCACTCAATCTGCTCTCATAGCATCTACACTTCCTGCGCGAGATCCTGTCTTTGTTTGACCGATCAAAATGAAGAGAACAATGAACACATTAAGCTACTTATAAGCAGCTCCTTAGCAACTGAAGAGTTTTTGGAAACTATGTCATGCTAATCCCATTCTTAAGAAAGGTTAGCGAGAGGCTAGCACCAACACTGTTTTTTTTTTCCTGAGGGAAATTTATTTTAGACAGAGTGACCACAGTATATCAGGTTCAGACACCAGCTAACGCTAATCTACTTAGCTACACTAATTTAATTAGCTTCCAGTGTTGGACAGTCACCTCAGCAATACTGTGTGACATTCACTTGACTGGAGGTCCTTCTTAACATCAGTCTTACACTTATTTTAATCATGCCTGTAGAGTTAAAGTTCTAACTTTAAATTTTTTTAAAAATATCTTACTGATACAGTAGCTACCAGTATTTGCGTTGGTGATTTCTTATTAAAATACTCTTTTTTTTTTGTCTAATTAACTTAGCTATGATTTTAATCTCCTGCTTCTTAGCCATTGTAAATGTTAGAGACTCCATCCAGAACATGTTGTAGTTTTCTTGGTCTGCTAACACTCACCTAAAGTTTGCTCAAGGTATGCTTCTTTATCGCAATATTTAACATTATCTAATTTACCTTACATTAGATAATGTTAAATATTCAACGTATTCAAAATATTTAAAGTGATAACCTAGCATAGTGTTTTATTCCTTGTTACATGCATTACAATTTGTACAAGGGGGCGTTCAATTTAAACCAGGACCTTTGATTGTGCAGAATAACAAAATACAATTATAAGAATAAAAACTCTCTTTATTTTTCTGTATATGCTAATGTCCTTATCCTAGTGTTTTACTGGTTCTTGGATACCATTAAGGTAAAAAGGTTTTTTAGTACACCGGAGTCATGATTAGACTGCCTGCTTTATATCTGAATCGCTGGCCTCCCAGGAACTCTTTTAATGGCCCAGACATGTGGAAATGGATTGTAGCAAGAAGCTAATGTGACAATAACTCCCAGCTTAGTTCCTGCTATGTGCAAGTGTTGTTGGTGGGTACAGTTCCCACGGACTGATACGTCTCTTCCACAAGAGACAACATGGCAACAAGCTGTCCGTCATTTTTCAAGCATCAAGTGTACCACTTGCTGAATGGATTGTATGGCCTTTTTTTTGGGACCGTTAAAATGAGTCTCAACACTGTACTGTTCTTGACGTCTTCTAAAAATGTTAATCGTTTTTTACACCTTAATTGACAAATTTTTTTAAAAGTGTTTGACTTGAAAACCCTTTGTATATAGCAGCAATTTGAAAATGTGTGTGGTGTAAAAGGAATAAAAGACTTCTAGACGTACTTAATTAATTATTCTGGAAAATAATTAAAATAATAACTAAAATACAGTTAGTTTAACAGTAACTTTTTTTTGATCACATTCTATTTTTAGTTATTTTCTGGTAACGTGCTAAGCTGATAACTGTGGACTTTCTTTTTTCTAATTTTGAAGCAAATGCAATGTTGGAAAGATGTCTTAAAAGTGTAAACATTTATTAATAAAGTGCTTGTGTAATCACTGTTATTATTATATTATATTATATACTATATTTGAGTATCAATCTGTAAATCAGCTTGATTTTTAAGTATCAGTTTTAAAAGTAAGCAGATAGATTCACAGGGGTTTCATCTATGTGTTATTTGCGATTTGCAGAACCATGTCTTTGAAAAGCTCTCGGTAAAGCTTGCACACAGCCGATGCATCGTTTTTCAGCCCCATTGTGCTAAAATCTCTTTTCGTAATAAGCCCCGTGAAGTTGAATCCGCGGTCATGCTGCTGTGTGACTAACCAGAGCGACGAGACCTCCGGATTCAGCACGACCCGCCACGTTTGTTTTTTGGTTCTCTGAAAAGGAAGTGTGCTTAATTTCTTCTCTGTCTAGTGGATATCTCAAGGGCCTTATTAATTTGCCAAGTGGGACCTGCATACAAATACGGATCATCAGTGACAGACTTTGCTTAATAACATCAAAGGAAAAGTCGGGAGGGGAAATAAGGAGCCCGGGAGCGTGCGGAGGATAGGAAAGCGAAGGCCATGCATAGATACGAAGCTGATTTGCATATATGCTGATGAGAGGATGACTGAATTAATAAGCAGGCAGGCTTATGTTACTGGGCTAAGTCATGGAGTTTTGCTCTGAGGGAAGGGAAATCCTTATTCGTCTTGTACAGGGTCAGACACAGGGCACAGCATTTCTTTATTATTATTATTATTATTATATTATTATTATATTATTATTATTTTCTTATCTTTATAAAAAAAAGTGTGTCAACTAAAGGTCTTGTCTTATAAGATACCAACCAGTAACATAAAAAAAAAAAAATACTATGGTTCACATTCGTGTCACATTTTTTATTACATAACACAAAGTTCACATTCATCACTCCAGTCCATTGTTTGACCTCATATTAGTTAAAGTGTTTGATCTATATCTATATGATGATTGGCTGATTGGATAATTAAAAAAACAAGCAGGTGTACAGGTATTCTTAATAAAGTGGATGTTGACAATCATTTTGTTTATTAATGTCTATCTCCTTAATACATAATATGCACCGTGAACCGGATGCATAATATATACACAGCATATAGACAGCCATGTCAGTCAGTGCCTCATGAATACATAATTTATATGTGCATGTATAAAACAATGTATTGCGCATATCAGATTACTGTCTGAGTGGCTTTGGTTTGCTGCTTGCTTTATTCTCTGAATGTCACAGCATTCACATTAGATCATGGGGTTTGTATTTAAGTATCAGCCCCAGGAAAGTCAAACGTGTGTGTTTTAATGGTATTTTGTGCAGAGCAAGTTAGTTCAGAGAAGATTCATTTAAACTTATATGCTTTTAAAGCAAAACATATATATATATATATATATATATATATATATATATATATATATATATATTAGTGCTGTCAAAATTAGTGCGTTAACGCATGCGATTAATTTGAAATATTTAACGCATTAAAAAAAATTAACGCAATTAACGCGGTTGCAGTTTTTTTTATTTCCTGTTGTGGCCGACGTGTGTTCAACGTGCAAAGAAGTATGGATAAGACCAAGGAAGGACTTTTAGACGGAAAGTTTCAGTATAAAACTCTGCCGGATGGTGCTGTGGATAAAACAAAAGTAATCTGTACATTTTGCAAAGCCGAATTTAAATACCAGAGAAGTAATTCGTCTTTGACATATCACTTAAAAGCAAAACACCCCACAGAAACAATCTCTACAGGGCCTCGCCAATGTAAATTGCATTGATTGTTTTGAAATTCAAATGACACAAATGGCACATACCTGTGTTTTTATTTCTGTAATAAATATGGCTTTCAAGCCAACAGTTAATTTGGAGAATATTGATGGTTTATTGCAGGTATGTTGTTTACATGAGAAAATCTGTGTTACAAGTTAAACAAAAATTTCAATAAACAATCATATTTGAATTTAAATAGTTTCATTGTCTTAAGTTTACATTAATTATTTACATTTACATATCCAAAAAGTTTTAGTCTTTTAATTGTGATTAATCGCGATTAATTGCAAAAAATTGTGCGATTAATTAGTTAATTTTTTTTAATCGATTGACAGCACTAATATATATATATATATATAAACGTATTTAGGGTAATATAAAATATTAGCTTTTTATTTATATTGAATGTATGTTCTAATGTAATATACACTATTGCTTAAAATTAAAAAAGGTCACTTTCTGGCACTTTCCAACATCATCTTAGTCGACTGTTGGTCAACAGCATGTTTTTTTTCTACATCACTTTAAATGAACTTTTCCCCTATAGCAGAGTTCTGGTCTTGCTTTCCTGGGAAGGTCTTCATGAGAGCCAGTTTCATCCTTGTGCTTAATTAGTTTTGCAAATGTTGTATTGTATTTCGGTTTGGTGTGCAATGGAACTAATGAACATGTCTCAAGGCTCGAGCGTGTGGTCATATGTAGGTCCTTCGTGTTGTGTGTGTGTGGAGCTGATTTGGTGTTAAGTTGTGTTGTGTATTACAGTATAGGTAAGTAGTTACCCTCTGTGTGTCCCTTAGCCTAGCCTTTGTGTGTCTGTGTCCTGAGTCCCTAGTGTTGTGTTTAGCTATAACGTAAGTGTATCTATGTGCATGTTAGGCTAAAGACATGCTTAGCTAGATGTATGTGTAGCTGACTGCTATGGTTGGCTAATGACCATGTTTAGCTGATTGTCATGTCTTTAGCCTTAGTTCTGTCTTGTGTCTCTAGTCTCCCCATGTCTTTAGCCTGTTTCAGCTCCATGCTTAGTTTGTGGGTAATGTCAGGTATGTTGTCAAGAAGCCTGTGTCACAACATAGAGCTTATGTGTAAAAGGTATAAGTGCCTGTTTCACCATCGCGCCTAAGCCTTGTATGGACCGCCATTGCGCTGATGGCTCCCCATCCTACCCGTGTCACAATATGCCTCTGTAATAGTTAAAGTTTTTTTTTTTTTTGGTTTTGTCTCTTTTTGCTCAGTTTGGTATTGTTTCATTAAAGTGCCCCAATTATGGCATTTTAAAGGTTGCTAATATTGCTTAATGAGTCTCTTAAAACAGGTTTACATGTATGCAAGGTCAAATAACACTTTAGTTTTCTCCAAAAATAGATTTAATTTTACCCCATTTCCAAATGATTTGTAAACGTGAAGCAGTTCGAAGATTCAGTCTGTCTAAACCCCTCCTTTCCATGAGCCCTCACTGCTGTGATTGGTCAGATGGTGCGGTGATTTATGATTGGTCTACCGCTACAGCGTGTGTCGGAAAACGGAATGACCATAACTGAACCACGGCTCTGGAGACCCGTCAATACATGGAAAAGATGGTGTTGCTTTTACCGTGTAACGACCAGCTAATTTTATATAAACTGTGCCTACAATAATTGAGAGGTCTTTTCGTTGTGTTAAAAGCATGGTGAGCAAAAAGGACAAACACAAACAAGTAGCTAAAGCAAACGTTTATTATACAAAACTAAATAAAGTAAATGAACATATGATTTAAACAACATGATATAAACAATATTTACAAACTATATATAATAAACGGTATGTGTGGGAATGAGTGGAAAAAAATGTCCGAAGTCCGTGTTGATTGTGTGTTAAAGGAGTATAGTTCGGGCAAATTGTTCGTGACGTTGAACGTGGGTGGGCATTAGGCTCAGTGACGTGGCTCCGTAACAGAGTAAAAATAGATTTGCTAATGACTCGTTTAGGCGAATGTGAGTTGACTTTTTTTTTTTTTAATAGACAAAAACTCCATTTATCGTGCACTGTCAGCGTCGCAGATAGTTTATGTTGACATACAGCTACATGACACACTGCATGAAAGAAAATATTTTAAAAAGCATAATAGTGGCACTTTAAAGACTCTTTTGTTGAAAAGAACCCTCTGCGCCTATGCCTGCACCTTTTGCCCACGGCAACACAATCAGCCATAACACCCAGAATCACGACAGAACTATTCCAGAAGGGCTAACATCTGTGTCTTAAAACAAGTCTTATTGTAAAATAGCATTTCCACTATTCTTGTGGAATGTATGAACTAATTCCCAAAGCTTTTGAGTGGTGGTGTAGATTTTTTTTAGATCAAATATAATTTAATAAATATTGAAATAAATAATGTTAAAAAAAACAATATACCAAATAAACAAAATTAAATCACATAACACAAACACATACACACAGTGGGGCAAAAAAAGTATTTAGTCAGCCACCAATTGTGCAAATTCTCCCACTTAAAAAGATGAGAGAGGCCTGTCATTTTCATCATAGGTATACCTCAACTATGAGAGACAAAATAAGAAAAAAAATCCAGGAAATCACATTGTAGGATATTTAAAGAATTTATTTGCAAATTATGGTGAAAAAGAAGTATTTGTTTAACAACAAACAAGCAAGATTTCTGGCTCATCTCAATTATTATAAAATGGAAGACAAGACCACTGATAATCTCCCTCAATCTGGGGCTCCACGCAAGATTTCACCCCGTGTGGTCAAAATAATCACAAGAACAGTGAGCAAAAATCCCAGAACCACACGGGGGGACCTAGTGAATGACCTGCAGAGAGCTGGGACCAAAGTAACAAAGGCTACCATCAGTAACACACTGCGCCGCCAGGGACTCAAATCCTGCAGTGCCAGACGTGTCCCCCTGCTTAAGCCAGTACATGTCCAGGCCCCTCTGAAGTTTGCTAGAAAGCATTTGGATGATTCAGAAGAGGATTGGAAGAATGTCATATGGTCATATAAAACCAAAATAGAACTTCCTGTCTGGAGAAAAAAGAATACTGAGTTGCATCTAAAGAATATCATACCTACTGTGAAGCATGGGGGTGGAAACATCATGCTCTGAGCCTGTTTTTCTGCAAAGGGACCAGGACGACTGATCCGTGTAAAGAAAAGAATGAATGGGGCCATGTATCGTGAGATTTTGAGTGAAAACCTCTTTCCTTCAGCAATGGCATTGAAGATGAAACGTGGCTGGGTCTTTCAGCATGACAATGATCTCCGGGCAATGAAGGAGTGACTTCATAAGAAGCATTTCAAGGTCCTGGAGTGGCCTAGCCACGTCTCCAGGTCTCAACCCCATAGAAAATCTTTGGAGGGAGTTGAAAGTCTGTGTTCCTCAGCGACAGTACAAAACATCACTGCTCTAGAGGAGATCTGCATGAAGGTATGGGCCAAAATACCAGCAAAAGTGTGTGAAAACCTTGTGAAGTCATTGCCAACAAAGGGTATATAACAAAGTATTGAGATGAAATTTTGTTATTTACCAAATACTTATTTTCCACCATAATTTGCAAATAAACTCTTTAAATATCCTACAATGTGATTTTCTGGATTTTTTTTTTCTTATTTTGTCGAGGTATACCTATGATGAAAATTACAGGCCTCTCTCATCTTTTTAAGTGGTATATATATACTTTCATATTTTGTATTATATACAGTTTAATTTGTATAAATATTAAATCATATTATTTCATACATAAAAAAAAGAACGACTTGTATGACAGAATCACAAGTAACAATTTAATAAAGCTGGCGTAAAAAACAACTTAAAATGGAAATCTAATTGTGTAAATCTATTTAAAAATATAAGAATTATATGGGAAGAATATACAAATAAAAGAACTGAACTTTAGAAAATAAAGTTTAAAACATTGCATGACAATTAAGAAATAATGTGGAAACTGATCACATGTATAAATGGCAAAAATTTAAATGTGCCAAAAGAATCACAAGTGAAAAACAAAGCACATACAGTGAGGTCAATAAGTATTTGATCACCCTGTGATTTTGTGATCAAATCCTTATTTGACACAGTAATTCACAAATAAATTGTTAAAAAATCATATAACGTGATTTCTGGATTTTTCTTTTTAGATTCTGTCTCTCACAGTGGAAATGCACCTATGCTGAAAATTGTAGACCCCTCCATGATTTCTAAGTAAGAGAACTTGCAAAATCACAGGGTGATCAAATACTTATTGACCTCACTATATGCAAACTACAAAATGTGTAAACCATAACATATAAATATGTACATATTATTATGTGACAATTAGTTTCGACCAAATAATCTGATTGGATAAGAAGTATTCCACTAGTGCTGATAATATGGTAAAATCACTAGGACATTTAACTACAGTGTACTGTTGGTCACCAGCATGCCATCCTAGACAATACTTTGTCTACTTAGTAATTGTTTCTAAGCCGTTTTGAATCGGCTCTGACCCATCTGTGTTGTTCTGTTCAAGGCTAACATGAGTTACAAAGCTATAACACAAAGCTGAATCCCAAATTCCTTTCTAAGCCATGATCAAGGGCACTACTTGGTGAACTACAAGGGATTGTACACACTACATAGCACACGACCTTCCATTTAACACTATTTGGAATTCAAAAGCGAAACCCGGAGATTAACAGAGCTGATATTCTATAGCGGAATAAGTGGAAATATGAAATAATGTCAATAATCTGTTGTTGATATAATAATAATAATAATAATAATAATAATGTCGATATACAGTTGATAACAAATGGTGTTTGTGGAACTATTGTATAAAAGTAATGTCACGGTTGAGGTTGTGCTGTTGTAGTGAATATCAGGTTGGTTGTGATGCCTCCATCACTCGTGCTGTGCCACAGCACTCCCTTCTCGTGTGATTTTGCTTAATTAAACTGCACTGCAAGGAATTCAAATCTTTCCTTTTTTAGCAAAGTGCTTGGCACTGCTGGTTCATTTCAGCAGGTTCTTTTAATTCTGCTTGTTCTGCAGGTTGTTCTGTTTCTGTTGGTTCTGCCAGTTCTAATGATTCTCCCAAGTTTATCTGGTTTTGCCAGTTCATTTTATTTTCCTACTTCTACCAGTTCTACCAGTTCTACTGCTGCACTTCTGTAGGTTCTTTTGGTTCTGTTGATTCTGCAGGTTATTCTGGTTTTGTTGCTTTTACTGATTCCAACACTTGTGCCAGTTTTGCCTGTTCTGCTGTTTCTGTAAGTGCTGCCAGATGGTTCTTTCAATTCTGCTGGTTCTGATGAATATTCTGCTTCTGCCAGTTCTGCTGGTGTTCCATTTTTGCTAGTTTTGTGCTACTTGTTCTGTTGGTTCTGCAATTGTTCCAAATATGCCAGTTTTGCTGGTTCTGCAGTTCTGCCAGTGCTGCTGGTTCTGCGAATGCAGCTGGAGCTGGATTTTTGCCCATTTTTGCCATTTCTGCTAGATTTTGCTGGTTCTGTGGGTTATGAATTTTGGTGGTTCTGCAATTGTACCAATTATACCAGTTCAGCCAGTTTCATGGTTATGCAGGTTATGTCTTTTTTTTTTGCGACAGGATGCTAAATTGTTTTTGCAGTGTCTGGTGGGTCTGCCAGTTCCGCACTTGTGCCAGTTTTGCCGGTTCTGCTGCTGAAATAAGTAATTGCTGTGTTTCCAGTGTTGTGCCCAGGTCATTTGTGATACACAGATGAAAGATGTTTGCAGACAGAAGATTATATGATGGCTCAGTCTGGCCTCAGGGAGAAACAGAGACAGCTGAAAATTGAAAGTGGGACACTATGAGCGCCAGTGGCATCTTCCTGTGCTACATTATCATGGTGCTGAAATAAGTGAGGGTAAGAGCGAGGATGATGATGATGATGATGATACACACACACACTGATCCATGAAGTCACTGCAAAACCACTGATGGCAGTGTTTGAACTTTATTTGCACTCGCTGGTGCATACAGGAGAGTATTGCTCTTTGAAAAAGTACAGAAAGAACATATTTATATTTATTTTTTAATCATTATGTACACGTGAATGTTTCACAAGAACCCATCAATCCCTTCCCGTTTTACAGATGATGTCCAGTTTAACACCTTATTGCAACAACCCTAATGATGCACATGAAAATACCCTGCATTCAATCTTTTTACTCACTAAAATTATTAAAATGTAATTAATTGATCTTTATAAACCTGTGTAATAATGCCTAATTATTCACAAATAATGCAACTTAAAGCTCTAATAAAATACCACCCTATTAATTGATCTTACAATTGATCTTACAATGATCTTAGCAATCCATGTCCTGTTTTTTTTTTTCAGGAAAATAATCATCTTATTGGGGCAGGGTGTTTTTCATTACTTTCACCCTATAATTCACTTTTTTCCTTAAAAAGCACGACACAACCTTTTCATTTTTTACATATGATTTAAATGATATTTAAGTTCCTTAAATAGTAGTATAGAACGGAGCAATCCTAAATGCTGCAGTCTGATTGGTCAGGAGGTTCTTATTTCTGTATAACAGTACAGCTTGGGCAGTTCATATTATAACTGCAATATGAACGATATAGCACTCTGATATGTTGTTGTTACCATAGCAACAAGGGACTTGTAAGTCTGCTAAAAACATGTTGATGTTTATCAAAGCGAAACATCCTGTATAAGTGCTCTTCTCATTAACATTCTCAAACGTTTCTTTTTTTTTTAACAGGATTTTAAATTTTATTTTTATAATAATATAATTTTTTTTATGATAAATGTCAAACCTCTGTTTATTAATGCATTTCTTCTTTACCTATAGCGCCTCTCCTGTATAGGGTCATGGAAAGCCTGGAGCCTATCCCAGGACACTTCAGGCAGAAGGCAGGGTGCAACCTGGATGGGGCACCAGTCCATTGCTGGACTGCACAAGCACACACTCACTCACACTACGGGCAATTTGGACATGCCAGTTAACCAGGACTTAAACACTAAATCCTGGAGGTGCAAAGCCACAGTGCTAACCATGACGCAGCTACGCTACTCCTTGTTTATAAAATAGAAAAATAAATAAATTGTATTAGAATATATCACAAGCAATGTGATTTATTTGTTTATTATTTTAACTATTTGTAATTGTTAAAGTAAAAAATGTCATTTATAATATTTATCCTATAATCAATGCTAATTAACTAATACACTAAAACTTAGGTACTTTATTAGAGCTTTAAAGAACATTATTATTATTATTATTAATATTATTATTATTAAAACCTCATCAGCATAAGGGTGAAGCTGTAAAGATTTTATGAATGTACATTTCATATGAATTGAAGTTCAGTAAGAAGGTCTGAGTAACACTGTTAGTCCGACCTTACACCCCGAGTTGCATACCTCTAACAACTATCCTGAAAATCCGGTAATAAATATTAAGATAGATTATATTATTATCATGACATTTATCACATTACCTTTCTGAAGGGAATATTATTAGCAAAAGATGGACTCCTGTGTTATTGAAGCTGTGGTGTGAATCATTGTTCGGTAAGAGAACTACAGCAGCACAAATTCCACAAGCTTCATATTTCTCTTTTAAAGAACATTCTAGTCTCCTGTTCTTTTAAAACAGCAGACAGAAGCTGAAGCGCATTCAGCACACTCAGTAACAGGCTGAAAAAAACATTACAAATGACCTTTAAGTAGCTGATATGCACATAATTAATTATTCCGTGAAAAGCCAAAGATATCGTTGTTAAAGGGATGCAGAACGTGTGGGTTTTTAAAAATATGGTTTATAAAGAATTGAAAAACTAACAAGCAGAAATCTACATATATATATATATATATATATATATATATATATATATATATATATATATATATTGTTGTATGGACATTTAAAGTGCCATTACTGTCATTTCTTTTGTTAAGAAAATTAGGAGTAATTTTGCTAATTATTTATTTATCATTTTTATTTTTTTTTATTTTTGCCGAGAAACCGGTTCACAGCACTCAGATTATAGCTTATGCACTTTTATAAGCTCGTCTACCTTTCTTTTCCTCAGCATTCCCACCACTTTCATTAATGCTGTGAAGTTTTCCCGCTTTTATCTATACATCAGAAGCATTCATTAAATCTTCCTTTATATATACATACACCGATATTTAAATTACCCATGGTCTTTAAGGCAGGCATCTTCAGCTTTACTAAAAAGAGAAAAACAACAAAATGTTCAAGAAATTTTCATAGAAAGAATGCAGGGATTTTCCTATAAAAAAAAAAAAAAATCCAGTGTTGAGAAGAAAACCCTTGAAATTCAGAGTCCTCTTGAAGTTCTCTTTTTAGAGGAGAGTCTTTAAGAGTTCGTAACACACGACCCGAACAGACACATCGGATGATTATGTATTTATATTGAAACAGCAGGTGATTATACGTGCACCGACGGCACGCTCTGGTTTAACACCTGCGCTCGCATCACCTGGACACTGGTCATAATCTTCTTCTGATGACCCATCAGCGTAACCCCCAGCTTCTGAATGTCACTGTGTGGAGACACGAGAGAAAAGACAGATTTTAAAAAGCACAAGTTTTGCAGGGATATTTTCAGCATAAAGAGACAATCAGTGTGTTACACATAGCGTAATGTAATGTTCATTGTAGTGACAGCTGGAGAAGAAAAGTAACAATAACGTATTAGAACAAAAGCATTAATTTAAACTTTAGATATTTTTTGCGGTCTATAATATATTACAAAAAGCAATATTTCACATTCTAAAGACGTTTAAATCAAACCCGGACTTCTGTTGATTTTGCCGCAGTACAATATTTGAATGGTGCAAAAGTTTAAAAGAAGGCTGTATGTTGATGAATAATGATCCGGCTGAGATGGCTTATATTCGGTGGAAAGCCTGGTCCTTGAAAATCGAAAGACTTGTTGCGAAAGAGACGAACATGTCTGTGGGAACTGTGCACGCAATCATTCACCAACACCCCCGTACAGTCCTATTTTCACATATTTGGGCCATTAGAGTGGTTCCTGGAAGGCCAGCGTTGTTTTAGCAGGGGATTATATAAAGAAATAAAGGAAGTTTTTTACTCTCAAAACTATATTCTGTTACTCTGCACAATCAAATGTCCCTCTTTGACTTGAACAAACATTATACTTTAACAGCAGGCAACTTTTAACTCTTTATTTGTTGGGCTAATGTTACATGCCACGTAACTGTAATCAAGCCATCCAGAGGAGTTATCCAACAACTGCAAAGGTTAATTTATGAAAGGACTTCTTTTATACATTTATATTCACCAGCCTCTAATTTCAACTGCCTTTTTAAAGTTTATTATTAATACATCTAAAAGCTTGTTACAGAGAACAGCACAAACCCCTCCGTGCTTAAGACTTAAGTTGGAAAGCTTAAGTTTCCTCTTTTCCTTTTGCTTGTTAAGACACTTTATCTTCATTAATATGCAAACTTTTGCAGCTTTTCCTTCCTCCTCGCACCATTAAAACAAGTCGCCTAAACCTCCACAAGAATGTTTCAAAACATTTCATTGCTTGACCTTCCCGTGAACTGCTGGAGAAATCATAAATAAATTCTTTCTGATCTTTCATCCATCTGCGATTTGGAGCTCTGGGAGAGTTTCTCTTGTGCTGAGTTCAGGTTAAAAATAAACTGTTGTTGCCACGACAGCTTATTTTACATGCACTATTTTCGCTAAATGTATATTCTTTAATTAGTTATAATTTTATTCAAATAATCAAGACTGATTAAAAAGATTTACACAATTTTCTGGTAACATTTTCCATGGTCAGCCATATGCATAATCAATCTATGTATACACTCATAACATGTTATAATGCATTCTTAAAGCATTATACAATACACACTGGGTAATTATTGATGAAAAGGCATTACACTTTATAGCATAATGCCTTTTATGCTATAAAGTGTAATGCAATTATAAATACAATTATAAACATTATAAAAATTTTATTTATGAATCATTAATGCAAAAATATTTTAAGTATTATTTATTATGCATTATAACAGCTAAAGACTGTTTTGGATTTGCTTGGTGACTTTTATTCAGGTGTAGACACAATGATAAGTTCTTTCAGAAGTTTAAAAGAAGTATAGTTTAAAAGTGTAAACACACTTTAAATGTATTTATTTAAATGTATATGTTAAACTACCTACAGTATGAATGCCGTTTAAGTTAAACCTAGACTTGACATTAAAAGAAGAAGAGATCAGAGCACATCCTGTTAGCACATTGCGTTAGCCATACAAGCCATTATAAGGGATGTGCCTTTTATTACCGCACCAGGGCATGAAACATCAGGCTGTGCGAATCACGTGTTAAGCAACAACCAAACATGGAATACCGTGTTGTTTTTGAAGGTAAATGAAGGCATATAAAAAGTGATTGAAATTTACAGAAGAACAGTACAGTGATGGGGAGGAAATTTCTGAATGATGGCGTTAAAGCTCAGTATGGTAATGAGACTCTTAGCCACAGTAAAACATTTGAATGGTGCAAATGTTTTAAAGAAAGCTGTACATTATTGAATGACGATCCCACCCGAGGAGACTCAGATTCAGCAAGTGGAGCGGCAGATCCTTAAAAATTGAAAGATAACTCATTGTAGAAGAGACACATGTCTTTATTTTAGCAACACTACTTGCACATTAGGGGAACTCAGGCGAGTTATTGCCACATCCCCCATACAGCCCTGACCTCGCTACAAGCCTTTTCAACATGTTTGGGTCACTAAAGAAGTCCCTGGGAGGCCAGCATTTGAGACGTAAAGCAGGCAGTCTGATCTTGGCGCTGGTGTACTGAGAAAACTTTCTGCCTTGATGCTATCCAAGCACTAGTGAAACACTGTGATAAGTGCATTATTTTATATAGGGATTATGTAGAGAAATTAAGGGATGGTTCGGTAATTCCACACAATCTAAAGTCCTGTGACATGAATGACATGAATGCCCCCCTGTATATATATATATATATATATATATATATATATATATATATATATATATATATATATATGGATATAATTATCCTTATGCGCCGTTATCACTTACTATTGATTCATGCTCATCACGTGACCGAGTGTGTGATAACCTCCTGCCGCAAAGTGGTTTTTGTAGCGGCCCATCTTGATGGTGTCCAACCAGTCATTCACTGATCTGCAGGTTGTGAAATCAGGAATGCTTCTGTTCATCAATGGGCTGTTCAGTCTGAATAAGAGAAAGAGAGAGAGATAGAGAGTGAGAGATAGAGAGGGAGAGAGAGAGGGAGAGAGGTAGGGAATGAGGGAAAGCTTTGAAATGCAACCAGCTCAGGCAGAAAATCAATACAAGATGAAATGATGGAGAAGTGCTGGAGGTAAGACCTGATTGTGGAAAAAATTGCTGGTTTTGGGTAGATTAATGTAGGGATGAAATCCTCCTGCGTCGTCACTTTGCTCCCCATCTCGATATGCATCGGCGACCCTTCGACGCATGGGCAATTTATTCAAGTCCGATCGCAGGACGTGCTGGCTCTAGCTCAAACCCTCTATGAGTCTTTTGATTCAGTTCGGATCAATGTCAATTTAGCGCAGGGCCCCTTTTACTTAACACAGAACACATCTATTTGAGACGGGCTTATTGGAAAATGTACACCCGGCGTCTGAGACCCGTCTTCTCAAGAGAAGCATAAGCACCAAACAGAAAACTTTCTTGTGTAAGAATGTTGTGTGCCTTCAGTTAAGGGATCAAACCTGTCGCAAACAGAGCACTTTTGTAAAACAAATCCCTATTAAAAAGGTGTATCGATTGCCTGCTCTCTACCTGCACAATGTGTCCATTGACTTGAGGTTTTCTGGGTTGCGGATAAGCTTGTCCAGCACTGTGACGATCTGGCAGAACCTGGGCCGTTCACTACGCTCCTTTTGCCAGCAGTCCAGCATGAGCGTGTGGAGAGCAGCAGGGCAGCCCATCGGCGCTGGAAGCCTGTAGCCTTCCTCCACTGACTTTATTACCTGCACACACAAACAGCAACGGCAACACGCTAGCACCCTTATGTGCTCAGCTTATTATCTTCAAAAGCCTTAATTCAGCAGGCTTAATTCATTATCCTTTTGGTAGCATATTAGTTAAGCTTAAAACCTCATGTTCTAAACGAATCTGTTCTCTTTTTATTAAAGCGTCCCAATAACCTCAGCTTAGACCATGCTCATATGACATTCATAAATGCCAAACATTGCTTAAAGACTTAAATTTGCACATACTGTAAACTGATTTTGTAATTTATAGATCACATGTAATAATTTTTTTAAATGAATAAAATCTAACTGGCCGTATATATATTTTATACATAGTGTGCTGTTTGTATGCAGGTAACACAAGCTGTATCTAACTCTGTCAACATTTTCTAAGAACCCCGTTCTTATAACATGATTCATGAACATGTAAGCCTTTTGAATTCTTAAAAAAATGGACATTATTATTTGCAGACACAAACAAAGTCATGCAGTACTATGACCATCGTGTCTCTATAAGGACAGATATAGTGAGGTGTCACTACAGTACATTTTCATCTAAGTGATGCTTTATTATAATGTCAGCTTGTAACATGTTCATAGGCAATTTATAAATGTGTACACTCTGTATTCATAAAGGTACTGATCTGCTTTTCTTTTGGTAATGATAATCACTACTTACAGTATATTTGGCTATTTTTAATTTTTACTCGATAAATTTGTAACAAGTTTGTATTGCAAATAAAAAGATGGATATTAGATACGATTAAGAGGACTCTCTTTTGAGTTTATTTTATGCATATTAATTAAATTGAATGTTTCTCATTTTTAGTAGTATAAACAACAATTTTTGAAAAAAAAAAATTTGTAGGGCAAAATGGTCAAATTTACTGTAGGAAAGACAATATACAAGAATATTCGTTGATAAAGAAATAAATAGTACTGAAGCACATAAACAATTATTGCATCTTATTAATCTTTCACTTTTGAAAAAGACAGATAATGTTTATTTTAATAAAGTAGCATTTTGAAGATATGAATATTTACAGACTCAAATCCCAAATAGCCATGAGAATATTTTTGTTCTGATTTTGTTTGTTTAGTTTCTTCAAATTCAAAGAATCAAGGAAATGTTTTAGATTATGTAACGCATATATAAACCACCCTCTATGCTTGTACCCATTGTCACACCAGGTACCCACGTCTCTGTTTGTAAGGTTCCAGTACGGCCGCTCTCCATAGGACATCACCTCCCACATCACCACTCCGTAACTCCACACGTCACTGGACGAGGAGAACTTGCGGTAGGCGATTGCTTCGGGAGCCGTCCAGCGGATTGGGATCTTTCCACCCTGCCGTGCAAAAAAAACTGCTGTTTCATAAAGTGAACATAATTTTACTGAAATGGAACAGTAATAATAATCAAAACAATAAATTATGAGGATATTTAAATTACGATTAAATTATTATGATTATAAATTATTATAAAATCATATTAAAATGCATTTATTAGTCATTACATGTGTCATTATAATCAGTACGTAAAATACATGACACTTTCCAGCTATATATACAGTAGAATGCATCCTGATCTTTGTATAAAGCTTTGTATAAATGTCAGATGGGGGTTGACCTCCCTGGCAATGGTAATAGAATGTGTAATAACATTAAACAATAGAAAACCCACTTTCTAAACTCATTTTACAAATTCATTATAAACTTCACAATAACCTGTAATGCATTTTTATAAGAATTATAACATATACTGTATAACTAACTATACTCCCTTGGGAATAAATTTGAATGTGCTTAAAGGCCATTGTAGATACAATATATCCTCCATAGGAGGTATAACCAAAATATATGAACATACGTTAATATTATACACCTTATAAATATCCCATGCTTTATTCGGTATATAGCTCACAGTGGTTGTGTAAGCTGCATCTGGGTCGTCCTCTAACACCCGTGACAAACCAAAGTCTGAAACCTTGCAGACCAGATTGCTGTTGACCAGGATGTTCCTTGCAGCCAGGTCCCGATGGATGTAGCCGAGATCTGACAGATACGTCATGCCGGCAGCAATGCCTCGGAGGATCCCAACCAGCTGAATGATGGTGAACTGACCATCGTGTCTCTATAAGGACAGATATAGTGAGGTGTCACACAAACACCACTTCCTGTTTCCTTACCTGTCCTCAGCTTGTGTGTGCAATTTATAGTCCTGTCAAGTCTTCCACGTCATGCCTCTTGTGTGTCCTGGATTTTCTGTATTCCCAGTTTTCTAGTTTTCCCAGCATCCCCGTTTTATGGCAATACTAATCTTGTTTATTTGACTAAGCTTAAGCAGTTCTTAATTTTGGGCCAAAGCATTGAATAAATGATTAATAATTAATCAGTGATCATCGTTTCTGTTTCACCTTTCTTATAAATATAAAATGACCTATAAAATACCATATAATTTGAATTTGATTTAAATTTGATTTGTCCTCAGTTCCATGTCGGCCAATCAGTTGCTAGTAATCAAACTCCACTCATTTACAGTATGTACATTTTTGATCAATAAAAGATGTGGAAAAGCCACAGAGCAAATTACAGCACTGATATTAGACTGCTACATGACTTATTGTAAAGTAATTTGGATAAATGATAAGAAAGTCTCTTTTTTGGGGAGAAATTGCTATGCTTTCTGCAGGGCATAACATGCTTTTAGAAGATCCACTGGAAAACTTCCATAAATGTTAGTCATACGGTTACCATTTTACTTTTCATTTCCCCACCACATGGTTAATATTTGTGCAGAAAAATGGAAAACAATTGTTGTTAAGACTGAGGGTTTAATTTACTCACCTTTTGACAGACTGATAGATTTTTTGAGCTTTATTGTAAAACAGCTTCTTACTCAATGATAGCTTTGGAGGCAGACACCAGTGTAGTTTAGAAATTAAATATAAAATGATATAAAAATTAAATGAAAGAAAACTACAGTGTATGTAAAATATTAAAATTTTGTATTTGTTATGTATATGTGACTAATAAAGGCTGAACTTTAAAGAACTTGGAAAAAAAGGAGTAATAAAAATCTATAACAATTAGCACAGCAACATAGTAGGCTACATTTACAAACTTAATTTCTTGTAGTAACATGAACATTTTTATCAAAATTGTTTGTACAGTAAAATCTACTTAAGGTCATTATAATTTTTAGCAGTTTTGATGAAATATATTTCAATTCAATAACATTTTATTTGTATAGAAATTTTATGGGAATATAAACATGCATTTATCTACAATGAGCAGGGGAATAAGCGAGGAAAAACCTTTGTGAAATGTCAAGGAGAAGAAATCTTAAAAGGAACCAGATTTAAAATAGAACCTATCTTCATCAATATACTGTATATGCACACATGCACACGTAAATTTAAAATAGAGAAATAAAAGTTTACACACCCTTAAGAATGAATCCAGAGAGCCATTCTCCATGTATTCAGTAATGATCATTACCGGTTTACCTGAAAAGGATTGATGGATGGATGGATGGATGGATGGATGGATGGATGGATAGAAAGATAGACAGACAGACGGAAAATAACAGATTTACATCAATCCCAAAAAGTAAAGTGTGCAACCAAGAGTATACAAAGTGTTGCCTTCTTAGGCATAGTTTTTTTTTTAA
This sequence comes from Clarias gariepinus, assembly GCF_024256425.1. NCBI lineage: Eukaryota > Metazoa > Chordata > Actinopteri > Siluriformes > Clariidae > Clarias > Clarias gariepinus. Next base: position 5,854,168 of record NC_071122.1, on the reverse strand, counting down.
GTGAAAAATGTCAGGAACCTAAACAACAAAAAATTTCCTTAAAGTTTCTTATTTAAAGGTTGTATATCTTCAGCTGTGTACAAAACACCTACAATTAGCTCTAATCAGGCTCATAAACACCTCAAGTGATTTACATATGACCGTCAGGACATCATGACTCCAAGAACTTCCAAGTGAATGATTCTTTATGTTATAGAGCCTACTTTCTATATTTTATACCCTTATGTAACATTACAGTGTACAGTATAGTGTTATGTACACAGGTCTTAGTTACAATAACTCTGATTAGTTTTGTCCTATTAACACTTTTCTACTTCTCTAAAAGGTTTCTAAATAATAGTAAGAATTTTCTAGGAAGGTATGAAGTAAAGTTGTTAAGTTACAGTAAATGGATAATTGTCCTGGAGATTATAACACAGATTAAACTTACAAGCTCACTTTGTAAAATGACCTGCATGACTAGAAAGCTTACTTCGTGTTACCACTCCTTCCAGACGGATCACATTGGGATGGTCAAACTGGGCCATGATGCTGGCTTCACTTAGAAAATCTCGCCTCTGTTTCTCAGTGTAGCCGACCTTCAGAGTCTTTAGGGCCACAGGGACGTCCCGCTTCCCAGGCAGCCTCATACGGCCATAACACACTTCCCCAAACTCTCCTGTACGCATGGAAAGTAACACTGCTCTACTTTGATATGATTTAAGAATTTCTTTTGCAGGAAAGATTTAAGATTTAAATCTTGTCCAAATGTTAGGTTTAGGTATTTTAGAGAATTATTAAAAAATAAAGTCTTTATGTGTGTGTTAAATTGTATTGAGCATATCTTTATTCATAAGTATGAAAAAAATATCAAAATAAAAGATGGAAATATAAAAAAATAGGATCAATAAAACAAAAATAAATAAACATTAGCAAAGTCATGAAAATTAAGATTTTTAACTTCTTGAAATGATAAAACAATGTCTGTGAAAACTAAAACTTTAAACAAATAAATAAATAAATAAATAAATAAATTTATTTCCTTCTTCATTTTGCACTAAGGTACCATAAACCTTTGCATGAAACTGTCATACATGGAAAACAAAACAAATTTTTATAGTTTTAATTTAATTCCTCAGAGACTTCACAAACAGTTACAATGTGCTTGTATTTATTTAAAATGCTGTGTAATAACATATGCATGGTAAATTAATAAAAAGGTAAAAAATAAAGTGTTTGATAAAAGATAGTGATGCTTAGACACCTGAACTTATTCAACCAAATGGTTCAGAAGAGGTTTATTAGGAGCGTATTTTATAGGTACCCATATAATCTGTCTGGTAATGTGTCTGGTTACTGTAGCATGTTAGCATTCATCTCACACTTCAACACAAATGTCCTGATCTATAGTCCCAAGGCCACACAATCCAAGCATACCTGAACCAATAATTTTCTCAATTTTGATCCGGGAAGCTTCAATTTCTCTGGCAAACTCGTGGACAGCCTGGCATGGGTCCTCGTATGTGTGGGGATCAATATAAAATCTGGCTTCTGGAAATGATACTAGAATAAACAGAATTAGCATTTGGTCACATAGTGCAGGATAAAAGCGGTTTTCAATCACAGTTACAATCACTGGAGGATCCAAGTAGCAGTTGGGGCTTATATATTATATATATTATATGTTTAATTATTTATTTCATTATTATATACACACACAACACACATTATATATATATATATATATATATATATATATATATATATATATATATATATATATATAGATGTTTTTTTTACCATGCCCATTCTGGTAATGCATCTTTTCCTCGTCTGAATCCTGGAACGCCTTGCTGTAGCCACAGTGTCTGGAGAGAAGGTGAAGAATTTTGAGAACACAGAAAAAGGTACAAATTCTTGCAATGTTTTATGGCATCCATATCATACACATCTCTCTATATCATTGTGTAACGTACAGTACATTATTAAATTTATATCTCATGAAAATAATACATCACAACTGATACTGTAATTACATTGCTTAAGTAATAGTTCATCTCCATGGAAGTGATTCATTTCTGTCTTGTGCTTGAAATATGAAACAAATGCATTTTTCTATTGTTTGGTCTATAAATTAATCATTAGATATACAGTATCTGTGAACTGAATTTATCCAGCAATTTGTCTGACTTACTTTTATTACAGTATAACGCTACTAGTTATAAATTAGTTATCTAGTTTTCTACTAAAACTACTTTATGTTTTAGTCTGTTCTGTTTCACACTGATCAGCAACAATATTAACACCACTGCTAGATAAATTGATTTATCACCAACTATGCACCAGTAAACTGGTGACCGCACCCAAGGCTCACCCATGACCACAGGCACCAAGGGCCAGCATTTATCCCAAAAAAAAGCCAATGCAGTACAAATCAATTAAAAAAAGTAAATGCCGGTCACAATAGAAAGGGATCAGAATACCCACTACATCACAGCCACTACTGTACATATGGGTCCCAGCAAACAAAAAGTTCAAAGTTGTGGATTGGCCTCCAGATACCCTATATCTGAATACAATTGAGCACCCATGGAGTGTTTTAGACAAACAAGTCTCTTTTAAGGAGGCCCCTTGCTGCAACCCACAGCACCCACTAACATCCTGGTGCACTTCAGACCACACCCTAGAGGTCCTATGGAGTCGTGCCCCGAGCGGTCAGAGCCACCTAGACAGCACACAGGAAACCTACACTATACTCTGTCTAGTGTTTTGCCTCTTACGGTTATGGCTGAATATTATGACTCAGCTTACTGGGAGATTGCTGTTACATCAATGATCAATGGATAATGAGTAAATGAGTGAAAGAGAGTGAAGAGATAAAGTTGAAATTACAACATTGTAAGTTGAAATACTTAAATAAATAAAGGTCTAAATAAGCACAAAAAAGAGAAAGAAAGCAAGATAGTGTTATATCTAAAAAAATAGATAATAACTTGGAATATCTTATAATGGAATTCGATCTGATAATAATGTGCTTAAAACAAAACAATGTAATTACTGTATAATTTGAAACAGTTAGAATGTATGAGTTTACTAAGTTAATAATAATTTAATAAACGCGACTTGACTTGAACTATAAAGTAAAAATCAATTAATATGTGGAAATGATGAAATTATTCAGTACAAATCATTACATATTATAATAAAACAACATTATAATAATCTGGCAATAATTCTAACTTAAAATGATGTTGTTGAAATTTAAAGATCTGATAATTATATTCAAATAATTGATTTGCAATTATGTGTAGACAAATTATTATTCACTTAATTAATTGAAATAATTATGTATTTTTTTTTAAATACTGGGATGATAACATAAAAATGCAAACATAACATTTAGAAATGTTAGAATAAACTAACTTATCATTAAGAAGAATAATAGGATGATGAGTCAAAGTAATTATATTTAGACTTCTTAAAATAAGGTCTAATTAAATGAAAAATAGTTAGATATTATAAAAAATATCACATTATATAATGAAATAATGAGAGTTATGGGTTAACTTTGTATAGTAACAAATTTTGAAATAAGATGATATTTTAAGTGGAATAATGAAATACTCTCTGATAATAACAAGGTTTGTCTATAAAAAAATAAAATAATTATAAAGTGTTAGCAAACAATTTATTTAATATCTCATATTTAGGTATTAACCAGAAATATGTATACTGTAGCATGTTATATGAAACGAGATTCTTATATCCTGTTAAGTTACTAAACCGAAACAATGAGATGATTTTTATAATAATGTCATACCATCTTGACATAAGGGGTATTAAGTCTAAATGAGTAATATAGTAATCAATATATAGACAAACATTATGTACATTATGCTGTAAAAAAAAATCGAAAGATGTTTATTGTATACACATGGAAGAAGATTAGAGACACCCTAAAATGTACTTCATTTAAAAAAAAAAAAAAAACGTTGTAATGTAGAAAAACAAAGAAATTACAAAGAAATAGGTCAGAATTCTGTGAATCAGAGATAGAATTCTGAGGGGAAAAAACACAGAATTGTGAGGTTAAAGTCTAAACTTAAACATATTTTTATGGTGTCCATAATCCTCTTCTGTACCTATTACACATGCTGGATTAAAAACATAATAAAAGAAAAAGAAAAGTCAAACAATTCAAAGTACTCCTCTTGCCGTTTTCTGCAGATGATTAGAGCCAAAAAGGTGATGATCCCCGAGACCAGTGCCATGGAGATCCAGATAATTGTCACAGTGTTGTAACGTAAGGGGGCTGGAAGGGGCAAAGAATAAAATCTTCATCACATATACATTATCCAAATCATTAGCAAATTATTTATTTTAAATCAACTTAAACTCGTACATTTGAATTGAATGTATTATTTCATAATGATAATTTATTTATTAATATTTAGCTGTCAATCATTCTTTATCTCACATTGATAAAATGACAAAGTCTACCTTTCGATCGGCTAAACCTGTTTGCTTTTTTAGGGTCAGTTACATCAGATATTTGTTATGACCCGGCAATAACCAAAGAGATTATAAGAGCGCACTTGGGATTCAGCGCAAGATGACCCTGTAATAAAATCACAATCAATCCGCTATGAGCGCTTCCTCAAGCTATTCTGACCAACATGATGACTTATCGATGTTTCCTGTGTCTAAATCAGTACGGCGTTAGAATCCAGATCGCCTGAATAACTGCATCGCAGTAATAAATCCACTGATAATACCTCCTCTTAGAGCTGTGGATTGGAAGTGGGAGAGATTTATCTTTTTCTTAGTCTGTTGTGAAATTCATGTACTGTGGCATCTCACCAAATTCTGGCAAAAACTTCAGAAGTTATATTACAAGAAAAGTTTTATTGGATTCTGTTCTACTGCTGTATTGACTTCTATTTTATACTAATTGATTCAGTTGTATTCTACTGATATTAGTTCTACTAAAATCAGTAGATTTTTAGATTGTATCATTAAATTGTATTCTAATATATTGTACAGTATTGTACTATATATAGTTTTTTCGACAGATGGTGTCATAATATCTTAGCAATTAGCACTGTTGCCTCAACCTGTTAGAATCTCTGTGTTCATGTTCTTTCCATGTTTGGTGGATTGATTCCATGCTTTCTTGTTGCATCCGTAGTTTCAAAAGGCTGGGGTTAAGTAACTTTCCCAGTGACAGCTGATAGGAAGCCATAGGTCATTGTAGTGTTTCACATGGGAAGTCTTTGTGACTTGGCATAAAAGTGATTTGACACTTGAAATTCTAGCCACTAGTGCACCAGATAATGCAATTGTTTAAATAAAAAAAAGAAAAGAATCACTGAATCAAATGTACAGTAACGTCCAGAATGATTGGCCTTAAAATTTTCCTTAAAAGATGTTACTGTAAGTACAACTATTTTTCCATAAAGGGATGTCTGGTAACAATAGGTCAGCTCCTCACCTGCTTTTCCAGTCTGGATTTCTACGGAAGGGCTAAAGCGGCCACACCCAGCCGAGGTCCTGGCCCTGATCTGAAAGATATAGCTGGTGCCCGGTTTGAGCCCGGACACTTTAGCACTTGTTGTTTTTGACTTCAGGGTGGAATAGCTGTGCTGCTCGTTCTCCTGTGGAAAAATTTCAGACAGTTTCACAAAACCTTCTAGTCTGAAATACAGTAGGTAGCTAGTGGTATATGCTGTAGAATTTCATCCTTATATATGTTAACCTTCTTTGAGGCATGATCCATCAACTTAGCCATTGTTTTAATGAAGATCCTAATTTACACCAGCGCAATTTGTTTTAAAAGAACCTGTTCATCTTATGTTCTTCCACCTGAGGGCACTATTTATAAGTCAGGACTTACAAGCACAGTACCTTGAAAAGCACTTCAACCTCATAAGCAAATGCATGTAAATCTCATTTGCTCTCCATGTGGTGCCGACCACTGTTTACTAATTCCCCCACACAGCTGAGATCCCTTTTGGCCCATTAGGCGGCAAAGCTCCCAGCTCGCTCGGCAATTAACGGCTCCCCAGCGCTTGGCATGGCTCACGCTGTTTGCCGTTCATTGTCACTTTTAATAATCAGACTAAATCGTGACAAACCGCCACCGGTTGGTAATTTCCATTCAATTAAATGGAGCTGCCATCGAGCCATGTGATTGAATTGCGCGATCTGTGGCCGACCTAGCCCGTAAACAAATGTGACCCTTCTCTAATGGTTCACACTGGCCATTTGTATTTCGTGAAGCATTTTTGAGTCACATTATCTTGTTCACATCGCATCTAAAATTATGTGATCCTCCCTGCTGTCATGTTTGTTCAGATATTAAATGCAATACTTGATGCTATTCATCCATGCACTGATATATCACAAAAAACCTTCACAAGACTAAACAAATTTTACAGTACATTGAGATCCCACCTTTTCATAATATTTAATATCATACTCCAGGATTACTCCATTAGGTTGGTCAGGTTCATGCCACATAAGGGTGATGCTATTTGTGCTAGCATTTTCTTGACGGATAGCCATCACCTGAGACGGAGCTGGAAATATAGAAAATAAAGTCATTTTTTTGTCTTGATCAGTTTGTTACGTGACTAAAATAGTGGATAGCTTATAATATTTACATCACCAAAGTATTTTTTTAAACTTCCAAAATCACTTTTTGAGAGTTAAAAGATTTTAACTTCATATAGGGTCCGACTAGGAACCGTGTCTTGTAACAAAACACTTCTATATTTTTAAACAAAGTCTCTTACCTGCCTGATTTGTCGTAATGTTGACCATGATGTAAGGCAATGGTTCCTTGCTCCGGTAAGTCACTCCATTCATCACCAGAATGCGGAAGGTGTAGTTAGTGTGGGCCGCTAGGTTAACCACGTTTACCCATGGCTCTGTCAGTCCCTTCTGCTGGGGGATGAACCTGACTGAAGTGACTCCTGCTCGTGAGACTAATCCACTTAAACCCAACCCTCCTCCACTTCCCGTTGATCCTCCATTGGAACTTGCTTGGGCTCCAACAGCAGCTCCTAATATTCCATTGACAGAGTTTCCTCCGACGTTGCAGTCCTCACACTGCCCTCCATCCTTTACACATATCTTGCACTGCACATCATAGGTGAGATCCGTACGGCCGCCTGTGTCCAGAGGAGAACCCCATTCCAGGTTAACACTGGTCCCGTTTACAGAAGAAATCACATTTATAGGTGCTGAGGGAGGTCCTGTAGTGGCACAAGTTCCAAATAGCATTCAATTACGACTTAACTGCAAAAGGCGATTAAAGTTATCATTGTATATTAAAGTGCATTTTAAGAACCTTTTTTTTTTCTCAAGACAAAGCATGATATAAACTCTTAATCTTAAGTAATCTTAGCTTTCGTAAGCTACATTCTAGCTATACCAGATGTTGTGGACATTGTTGTTTAAAGTGAATAATTTCATAACAATTTAAATTAAAAATAATTTTATAAACATGCTTTGTTGTGCCATACTTGTGCAAGGAGCACCAGGAGGGTCAAAAGATGCACGGAAAAAGTTGGCATCACAAGGACATGTGAGAGCCGCTCTGGTCTCTGAGTGGCTGTGAAGAGGACATTTTCCACAAAGCTGATCTCCTGCCACAGGTTTGTAGAAGCCCACTTCGCAGGCTAAAACATGGGAAAAGAACAAATGACAACATTTACGCAAAAAACAACACATTTTGTGAGGAATTGGTACAAAATCAATCAATCAATCAATCAATCAATCGATCAATCAATCAATCAATCAATCAATCAATCAATCAATCAATCAATCAATCAATCAATCAATCAATCAAACAATCAACAAATCAATCAATCAATAATTTGCATCTTTGTTCTGTGTCTCTCATGTTTTCTTGTGACATAATGCCTTGATGCCTGGTGTCCAATCCAGAGTGCCTTTCTGCCCTGCTCCCAGTATGTCCAGCATATGCGCTGTATTTAAGGTATTAAGCCCTCACCAGTATAGATTATAATGACAACAAATGAATGAATGAATGAATGAATGAATGAATGAATAAATGAATGAATGAATTAATTAATTAAAATCAGGGTTTGGTGCATTAGTAGTTATGCAGCATTTCTATCAAAGCCAACATTGACTATTTTAGTAATTTGTGTTGCATTGATCTTTCTTTGGGATTGGACGCCATGGGCATGTGTGAGACTTGGGTGCCCATGATCCTGTCACCAGTTTGCTTGTGTATAAATGGTGATCAGTGTTGTGATGTAAATGTTATACCTGTTTGGTGTATATATAAAATATATGTTCTTCAATCTAATGATAGAAAACAAGGAATTCTTAAAGGTTCTTCCAAATATTTAAAGATTCTAACTTTCTACAGCAGCACTAATCTTTTGCAAAATAGAAACCCACCTAAAGAGCTAACCTAAAGGCTGCCTTTGTTCACAAATCATACTGACATTTAGTTTCAAATTGGAAATATTACTGTTGTTCATTGACCATGCAGTCATTAAACTGACCAAATAATCGTTTCAGATCTTTGCTGCACATAAGCATCACAGCACTGTTGTCAGCTCTGCAGTTTGAAGTGTTTAATGAGATTGAAGCTGTCAATGAACCAAGCATACTGATAAGAGAGGAAAAAAAGAAAAATGCATGGCTGAAGATACACAAATTAGCAATTTAAGCAATTTCAGGGTCTTTTTTTATCCCCCTCTGGAACTATCCTCTCCCCAGGGAACCTGAAAGAATCCCTGATTGCGATATTTATTTCCATCTGGTTTCTTCACTCATTTCATCCAATTAATTCTCTTCATATTATGATGTTTTTTTTGTTGTTGTTGTAGTTCTATTTTTTTCTCCAGAGTGAAAAAAAAAGCAGATCATGAATGCACGCTCATCAATTGTGGACCCTTTTCATCGCTTTGGAGTTCTGACAGATTACCAGCAGTTATGCAATCTGCAACACATGCATGCAGCAATGCAGTTATAAATAGCAACCATGCAGTGGACGATGGATGGAGTGTATGATCGTCTCTTTTTGATGAATTCATCATGATACTCCTTGGTGACATTTAGGTCATTTTTCAGGGAAAATATAAACACAAAGCAGTAAAGTGTAATAAATATTTGACACTGGATGGCCACTTTAATCCAGAGGTTACACATTTTGTAATAGGGTTTAGTTGAGGGTTTTTTGTACTGTTTTCCCCCCTATATCAGGATATTGTTTGGTTTGTCAGCACCTGTCAGAGCAACGCGCCCACTGCAGGGGGGATTTGCATCACTATGAATTTTAATGAATATTTACAGCCATCGTGTGTTGACCTTGAAATTTTTAACTTTTATATAAATAGATAAATGTGGTGGAAAAGTGTTTTATTTTTTCACATTCTTAATGTCTACAGCATTACCAATGCATGGGATCTGTGAAAAGTGTGGACACTTTAATAAAACAAAATTCCAACCTTTTCCTTGGGGATTTCAAAGTTTGAACTTTTCCAAATTCTACCTTGTTGTTAAAGCCAAACGCAATATAGACCATGGCTTAGTCAAGCTTAGTCAAAGTTCACACTCTGGACTGAGGCATGGAGCACATCCAATTTCAACAACTTGCTTCCATCACATGGTCTCATGCTTGCAGATTTAAATTAATTTTGAAAAGCGTTAAGGTGAAGGACGGGGTTCAGGGTCAAAACTGGACAAAAGCCAAAGAATCTTGTTGGAATTTCCCATAAACATTACTTGAGACTTTTGCTAAAGGGAGTTCAAGTCAAAGCAGGACTTCTGATTGTGCAAAATAACAGAGCACAGTTATGAGAGTAACAAACTCATATTTCTCTATATAATCCCTGCTACATTAATGCACTCATCTCAGACTTTCACTAGTGGTGAATAGCATAGAGGTAAAAAGTTGTTTATTAGTACACCTGAGCCATGATCAGACTGCCTGCTTCACTTCTGAAATTCTGGCCTCCCAGGAACTCCTTTAATAACCCAAACATGTGGAAATGTCTTGATGTGAGGTAAGGACTGTAAGGGGGGGGGGGGGGGGGGTATGGGGTAATAATAACTCCCAGCCTAATTCCTGTAATGTACAAGTGGTGTTGGTGAATGACTGTGTGTACAGTTCCCACAGACAGATGGGTCTCTTACACAAATTGGTGACAAGTTATCTGTCGATTTTTAAGAATCAGGTTTTCCACTTACTGAACATTCACAGGATAGACTCCAGTGATCTCTGAGTCACCTCGGCAGGGATCATCATTCACAGACATACGGCCTTTTCAAAACATTTGCACTGTTCAAATGTTTTACTGCAGCTAAAAGTCTCACTATAGAAAAAAATAAAGACTCACTAGTACTGTGCTTGAAGTTTCTATAAATGTTAATTGCTTTTACTCCTTCAGTCTTCGATACATGAGATGATAAATCCAGGTTGGACTTCAACGCAACTCGTATTAGAGAACACTAATTGTACTAAACAGCTTAAAGCTACACTTCATGTACATTTTCATGTAAAATAAACTGTAATAATATAAAATGAGCGATTTGCTTAAAAAAGGACAGCTGTCCAGAGAAAGGCCATATTCATATTGTTGGTCAATGAATTTGTTAAACATATGAAGATGTACATATTTTTTTTTATGAATGATTAGCAAAAAGAAATTAATTTTAATGTAGTCGCCAGAAAAATGAGGATGCAAGTGCTGACTCATATATGATGTCATATACAACAGACCAATAAATGGAAAACCTGGTACTTATAAGTAGACAACCTCCTCAGTTAGGTAGCAGGTTCATCACATCATCAAATTACAATGTCAAGAATTTGGGAATAATATTTGATAGCAACCTTTCTTTCAAGAAACAATAAACTCAGTCATAAAAAACAGTTTTTTTTTTTTTTTAGTTTTTTTACTTAGATTACTTTCCAAAACCATTGTTTTAGCATTGCTGAGCTGGCTTTCAGTTTGTTTTAAAGTTTATTTTAAAATAAATTTATCTATAAAGCTTTTAAATGATTAATCTCCCAAATACCTTGTTGACTTTCTACAGCCCCATTCTTCATCACGGTCACTAAGGTCCTTCAATCAGCTTCTTTTTTATGTACCACGGACTAAAACATATGTTGTCATCAAGCGTATGCTGCGGCTGCTCCGCGGCTGTGGAATAATTTGTCTTTAATATAAGCTCAGCGTCATATTTGGGTACTTTTAAATCTTTCTTAAAAACATTGTTTTTTTTCTTTGGTTTTTAATTCCTGAAGGATGTTGAGTTTTATTTGTTGTTTTTTGGACGGCCCTATTGTTTCGGTTAGTACTTTTTCTTTTGTAAAGCACTTTGTTAATGGGTCATTATAAATGGGGCTATATAAATACACTTTTTAAATTCAAAAAATATATTTTAGTAAAGAAAAATTCTAAATAAACCACACTCATTTTATTTCAAGCTGCCTCCTGGCACCACCAATGAGTGGCTGATGAAAGCTGTAGTCTTGTGCCTTCACGGCACTTTCCTGACAATTCATAAGTCTCATTTCTTAATTTTTTGTACTATTAGTCTAAAATCAATAGCATGCTTTAACTAATGCAACAATAAAGTTTAGATAAAAAACAAACAAAAAAAGCCCAAGTTTTTGTCTCAAGTTGATTGACAGCTCTATTGCACACTGGGGCTTTTCTTTGTTCTATGGACAGCTTAGTGCTGCCTAATCAAAAGTGAAACACAGAACTATGAAGCCCCTTAAGGGACTTGTGAAGGATACATTTAAAAAATGCATTATACAGTATATACCTCCATTCAACATGTCATTAGCTAAATTGTGCTGAACCACAATATATTAAAATAACAACATCATGCTCTTGGATTAGCTAACATTTAATTCTCAGTGGACATCTAACCAATTATGAGATGAGACGGAATTCTTGTAACCAATCATATTGCAGGAGTATAACTAATTTTACCTAACATAAGCTTGCTAACAAGTTGAAAGCGTTTCTTTTATGATTTGATTTACAAAAAATGAAATGAAAATAATGAACATTACTAAAATGTAATCATTCATAGGTGTGATTTTGTACACTATATAGACAATAGTATTTGGCCAAACCTGTTAATTATTACATGAATTATATAATTATCGAACCAGTGACGAACAAGCTTAACGCTTTAGTACATCAAGTCATCTTCGACAACGCTATGCTGCAACTTTGCTTGCCACTTTGTGGGAATAGTTTGGGGTTGTCCCTTTTCCATTCCAACATTACTGTGCTCTAGTGCGCAAAGCAAGGACTATAAAGACATAGACTTAATTATAGCCCACACAGAGCCCTGCCCTCAACCCCATCGAGCACCTTATGGATGAACTGGAAGGGAGATTTCAAGCCAGGCGCTCTTGTCCAACATCAGTGCCTGACCTCATAAATGCTCTACAGAATCAATGGGCATGAATTCACACAGAAACACTCCAAAATCTTGTGGACAGCTTTCCAAGAAGAATGGAAGCTGTTTTAGCTGCTAAAGGGGGGCCACTCTAGATAGTGTAATTTTAACTTTTTTGGAATAACCCAGATGTACTCTCAGACAAATTTTGCTAAAGATGTGCCTTATTCTTCCAATTTTTTCCCTCTCGACATAATTTTCTGCTCCTTTCATGTCACTTTAGGGGCTGTGTAGCCAACAGATGGACATAATCAGGTAAAACGTTGAAGACAGGACAGGGGCAATGAAAGGACCTAATCCAAATCAAAAGCATAAGATGAGAAAGGGGGGAAAAAAGCAGTTGCAATTTAGAGGTGAAATTCATGACAATGTAATTTTTTACAAAATGAATAATTGACAACGATCTAAGATGAAATTACAACATGTTGCCCTTTGTAAATAAGACTGGAATTTCTAGTTTGTCTTCCATTTCAATATGCATTTACACACAACTAAACACTCTTTAAAATCCCGACATCTCATCAGGGAACAAACAACAGCTGCTAACAAGCTGGGAGGATTCATCTAAGTGATGAATGATTCTGTCAGAGAAATCATAGCTGGAAATGCACTACTTCATCACTGGGCCTCTGTACATGTGTCCTGTAAGCGGGGACACATTTCCCTCTGCGCACTGTGGGGGTTATGGATTCTCAAATGGTAAAGTCATGTACTGTAGAAGGTACCCTGTGTTCAGTTCTGACAAACCTCACTGGAGTCGTCTCAGTGATACTCTAATTAGATCTAAAGTGAACAAGCCTTAAGGGGTGACACAGTAGCTAGCACCGTGACCTCAAACCTCCAGAGTTGAAGGTTCGAATCCCATTGTGTGGGACAGCTGTGAAAATGTTTCTTATTAAAACGTTCCTGAGAAACCACAAGACATGAAGAACTCTGTCCTGAAGATGTAACTTACATGAAGCCTACCTCTGACACTGGAGACTCTTTTAGACTACATCTTCTCATTGAGAACTTCAGTGTGACCTGTATGTTTGTGTGTGTGTGTGTAAGCAAACCATCAGTAAACCAATGCGTCTTTTCGATGTGACATTATTAGAGGTTAGTGACATTTGCAGGCAGCCAATCTGTCTTCAGACTGCAGGCCACACTGCAGTGATACTGATCATGACCGGCACCATCTGGATCCTGAACCTCTCTGCTCATTACAGCAACACTGATACCATACAGCAACACACACACATACACACACATACCCCCAAAGGCATGGTCTCAAGATAGAGTGTGCGCAGTAAAGTGGGTTGAGGGTGAGGAAGAAATGAAAAAGAAATCATTCTTTTTAAATAATCAGATCGCCGAGCTTCATCGCAGCCTCGCCAAATGCCAATCTGTTTAATATGTTTAAATGTGAGCTGAAATCTGAAGGAAAGAATTAAAGAGGATGCAGCCGTGACCTTTCCATAATCATTAAATAACAAGACCTTTGATTAGAAATACTCATCTGCGTCAAGCAGGCGCCATGTGGAGGGCGAGATTTCTTTTGGATGTTGGTTTACACATTATTCAACTTGGTGTTCATCAGCCTACAGGACAGCTGCATATGCTCTTCATTACATGTTTTATGGGTCCAAAATTATCTAGGAATCACACCTGAGATAAATGACTTTGTTTTGACAAAGAAAATGACAATTTGTTGGACATAAAAGTCAGAATCAAATGATAATAAAACAATAGTGACATCTTGCAACACTTTGTGTCTTTTCATAATGACTTTCTGTCTGGGTGAAGAAACGATATGGGTATTATAATAATTGTTTATTATTAGAAATATTATAGGCCACAACTAATTAATGAGGTTTTTATGCCATTTGTTGAGAAGTCAAGTTGTATCTTGACATTTTTTTTTACATCATTTATGGTTACAACATTCCTATAACAGTTGTCATAATGTTCCTGTGTCATCTTATGGCACTTCCAAAAATTGGGTTCATATGACCTCTAATGACAATTTTTAACCTCACGTGATTATTATGTCATCTTATAACATTTAATGAAATGTGCCATTATATGCTCACTCACTCATCTTCTATACCGCTTTATCCTGTATTCAGGGTCACGGGGACCTGGAGCCTATCCCAGGAAGCTTAGGGCACAGGGCAGGGTACACCCCAATCCATCGCAGGGCACACACACATACACACACTACGGGCAAATTGGGAATGCCAGTTAGCCTAACCTGCTGCATATCTTTGGACTGTGGGAGGAAACTGGAGTACCCGGAGGGTCCCACCAAGCACGGGGAGAACATGCAAACTCCATGCACACAGAGACGGGAATCAAGTCTGGCCGAGAATCGAACCCGGACCCTGGAGGTGCAAGGCGACAGTGCTAACCACTACGCCCCATCTTATGCTATGCATTTTAAAGTTATTTTATGGCTTTCATAGACATAAGGTTATAAGGTAGTCCTATAAAATGTGTTGGCTATATGTCACCTTGTGACATTTGGTGACAAGGGTCACATGTCATCTTATGATACTTGATGACATAAAGTTCTTAAGTCATCTTATGACGCTTGATGATATAAAATTAATTTGTCATCCTATGACATTTGACAACGTAAGGCTCAGACATCATTTTATGACAATTTTTCGACATGAGGGTCATACATCATCTTGTGACACTTGACAACATAAGGGTCATACGTCATCTAAGAAGATAAAATGACCATACGTTTATCACCCACAGTATAGCAGCAAATTGTCCTTAAAACTGTGATCTTCAACTTTGTTTAGCGACAGAAGCACAAGTAAAGGAGGGGAATTGCTAATCAATTTGCAAAAGAAATGCTGTGTCTCGTTCTAACTGCTTGATAGATGGAGCCGAACCTGCCTAAATAGAGTGTGACCTTGTGGAGTCGTTAACTGTAGGAAGAGCGGCTGCTTGGTCCTTCAACTGACAGTGAGCGCTCTCGAGCTACTGCACATGGGCGATGTAGACGTTACAAAATAAGGCATTTCAGGCTGCTATGTCAATTTGTGATGACTGTTAGGACCTGGTAAAGGTGAAGCAATGAGTAAAGTCATGAAAGCTTGTGGTTGTGGCAGAGGCATTTTTATACTACAAATGACAGGAAGGAAAGTCTCAAAGTAACAAAGATATTCGTTATTAGGGCCGGTTCTAGATCTGTGCTACACAAATAAAACTAGCATTTAAAAATAAATAAATAATTAAAAATTTGTATGTCATATTTTGACACTTTGATGTAAAGTTCTTATACCATATTATCTTGTACTGCATGTTCAAACAGGGTCCCCTTACAGTATGTCATCTTATAGTACTTAAAATAAATTTACTTTGTCAATTTAAGACATTTGTTGACCATTGTTAACATGATATTTGTTGACATCCTTATATCATTCTATGACACTTTTGTCAGTTTATTAGTGTTGAAAACATTCCTATGTCATTTTCACAATAGGTTCTTATGTGATCTTATGACACTTGTTGACATAAGGGTCTTACATCATACTATGATGCAGAATAACAGATCTTATGTCATGTTCTGATGGACACAAAAACCTTATGCCAGTTTATAAGTCTTGAAAACATTTTTGAAGCAACTCTTGTTCACAGCAGGTCCTTATGTGATCTTATGACACCTGTCGACATAGACATGCCATACTACATTATGATGCAAAAAAGGCTCTTATATCATCTTAAGACACTTGTGGACAAATATCTTATAACAGTTTATATCTTTACAGTAGGTTCTTATATGATTGCATGACACTTGTGTATAGTACATATGGGTTTCATGTCATACTGTGGGTACTACGGTTCGGAAGATCCCAGGTTCAAACCCCATAACCACCAAGTTGCCACTGTTGGGTCCTTGAGCAAGGCCCTTAACCCTCAACTGCTCAGATGTGTAATGAGATAAAAGTGTAAGTCGCTCTGGATAAGAGCGTCTGCTAAATGCCTAAATGTAAATACTATGACACTATAGAACTATGTCATCTTCTGTAAACAAGTTTCTTATGCCAGTTTAAGTCTTGACAACGTTCTCATGTTGCCTTCAGACATCTGTTCACAGTGGGCTCATATGTAATCTAGGCTCTCATGCTCTTGTTGTCATACTATGGCACTTGCAGAAACAGGTCCTTATGTCATTTTCTGAAACTTGGTTGCATTATGTTCTGTACTTGTGCTATTTTAGGACAATTGTTGACATTATGTTCTTATGTCAAGTAATAATTCTTATTGATAGGATTCTTATATCCTCTAAAATGTGTTGACTGTATGACCTTATTTTAATTTCCAACTGCTGTTAACATCGATTTTTTTTGTCTTTGTCTTTTGCCATCTCATGATATTTATTTCCACAAGAATCATATGACATTTTATTCACACCTCTGGACTAATATTAGCTTGTGAGTCTTGACAATATTTTCATGTCATCTTCTGACACATGATGACACCAGGTTCTTATTGCATCTTTCTATACTTGCTGTTGTGATGTTATTGCCATCTTATGGCTCTTTCTGTGATAAAGCTCTTATGCCAGTTAATAACTCTTACTAAGGTCAATTTTATATTGTATTTTGACATTTGTTAACATTTTACATGAACCTGAAAAGTATTGTTATGTTATATTATGACACTTGCACAAAAAAGGTGGTTATGTCATCTTGTGACTAATCCTTAGGTCATCTTACGTGTCATTTTCTGGTACTTGTTCTTACACTTGTTGACTCTTATGCAATCTTATGACACCTGACATTTGATTCTTTTCATCTTCAGATGTCTCATGGTGTTTGTGTTACATAACCAGACAGCTCGAAATCTGTGTGGTTTTTTAATAAGAGGACAAATGACCTCAGCTGGATGTACAAATATTTTTTTTACGTTGACTGGACCCATGAATTTATTTTGTTCCCCTATCTAGAGTTTTCCTAGGAAACTTGGGTCATAGTTGGTGAAACCTTTATGTACCCCATATACTATGATGCATTGTATTATTGATATAAATGCCTGGTGAAGTACAAAGATTATAGTTAAGGGCACTCCGCCCTTGAAGAGCTCTGCTGTTATATTGTTATTTCTTAAATCTCTCACAAATGTCAAAATCACACTAAGGTTTTATACTGATACAGAATTTCCTTACACTTATACAGTTAATGTAAGTACCGCAGTTCACACGGGCTATAACATCTGGATTTTTTTGTTCCAGCAGTGATGATCGTAACCTCAGATTACTCTCTCTCTCTCTCTCTCTCTTTTGCTCTGGTGTTTTGGCAGAAGGTCCAGTCTGACGCTAATGAAAAAGTTTAATCTACCTGAATGCTCCCCCCATGGGCGTCCCATTTTAATTATGTTATTAAACGTCTCCCGCCAGTGCTAATAGGCTGCATAGCAACACATCACTTCTCTAAAGAGTCTTGCCAGGTGAAAAAAAGGGACTTGACTTCACCTATTAGAGCCATCTCTTCCAGTATCATTACTAGGAAAGGAAACGTCTGTGAACTGGAGCAAACAAGCGATTAGGTTTTGGCCCATTGGGCTCAAAGCAACGCAGTACATTCATCTCTATTTATTCGGCAGTTTTTTCTCTCTGACCTGCTCAAATACATAGACTACACAGGAGGATTTCTTCATTTTCATAACATGTTCATGAAAAAAAAAAAATCCGTCACGGTAAACAACATTTATTCTAGCAAACACTTTAAAAAATAAATAAATCTGGCATGATGAAGCAGACTTACAGTTAAGCACGTCTTAAAGTGAAAAGCTTGAGTGCAAAATGAGATATTTCCTTTTTGTCAGTTTTGAGAAAGAAGCAAGATGTATTACAAACTGATAGAAAATATTTGGTGCAAAGGTGTTGAAAAAGAACAAATGGCAAAATAATATGTCAAAATTGTTTGGTTACATAAGTGTTAATTCTGAATGGTTTTGCAAAATGCTATAATTCCACCTCCCACAGTTTTCTCACAATGGATAAATCAGCCTACAGTTGTGTTGTTGGTTATTTAAGTATGCAATTTAGTATCCTAAATTGTCATTATCCTATGTTGGTTAAAATAAGTAAAAAAAATAGTTTTTTGTGAGAAACTGGCAGCAAATGGAAACAAGGAGAAAAATATTGTTCACTTTTTCAAAGAAGTTTTTTTTGAGTTAGTAAGTTCTGTTGAATGAGAAGTATTCCAACTTAATTAGTCCGTCATTTTAGTGCGTACCCTGAAAATATTGCTTATAAACGACACTTAAAGCATGATAAAATATAACAAAAGACAGCAGTATAATTTATAGCTATTTTACATGTTTTATGCCTTAGACTTTTTCATGATCAGCACACACATCTGAATGAACTGCCTTACAAATCATTAACTGCGCAGGCGACTCACCGAATGACTCAACCCCCTGAAAAAAGACAAAAAAGTCACGTCTAGCACAGACCAGAGACTATCTTTCTTTACAAATATTGGGCTGTCACACATTAAATGAGTCAAATGCAGTGGTATTAATGAGCGTTAAATGGCCATTAATTGTCTGAATGAATTGCTGTCACCTATCCAGGCTTGTCTAAGTGATCTGTGTTGAAAGCGGGTGGAAGAAATCTGTCTCTCCGTGCCAATGATAAAATAGTAGAGTGTTCAAATGAAAATTACCAATATCATTTATCACCCAAATTGCAGAGAATTTTGGTCTTGTCTGATTGAGAATTTTTTAACGTGCTAGACTATAATTTTTAAACTTCATTAGTTACTTCAGTTCAGTATTAATTATACTGGTCTTAATGTTAGAGCTCCGAATGTATTTTAAAAGTGGAGCTGAATATTTATGTTCATATTCAAATGGAATTAGTGTTGAGCATCTAGTGTACAGTAACATTTGAAATGTAAAATAAAGTGGAGCTATGGATTAGACCTGCACAGCGTTTAGAAGAAACCGTACAGAACTGCTTCAGCTCTGCCTTTGGATATTTGTTGTAAACGGCTCTTTTAAGTTCATTCTGCAGCATCTCTATTGGGTTGAGGTCTCAGCTCTGACTGGGGTCCCCCAAAAGGCAAATTTTGTGCCTCTCTGAAGTTCAATGTTCTGGTCATTGTGCTGGACACTCTGGACACATTCATGCACAATTTTTGCACTATATACTTATACTTTCATTATGGACCACTGCACAAATCACTTTAATAATAAGACACTTTAAGAAGTCAGTCACTTTATGCATATTTGCACACCTCAGCCATTTTCACACTACTTATGGACAAATTTCTATTTTATTCTTTCATATTATGGACAAATTACTATTTTCTTCCTTCATATTTCTATATTATATATATTGTGTTCTTATTTGTACAGTATATTTTTATTTTTATTTTATTTTAGGTAGCACGGTCTTCTTCTTTGTCTTTCGGTTGTTCCCTTTCAGGGGTCGCCACAGCGAATCATTTGCCTCCATCTAACCCTATCCTCTGCATCCTCTTCTCGCACACGCCTCCTGCAGTTATGCCACGACCACACACACCAACGTCATGACAGAAAGCTAGACTGTAAACGTGGCATAGCGGAGGTCTCTCCCCCGGATGTTTTTTGGGGGGGAGCAATCACCATCTCGCCCGAGCTGGCGGAATGGATACAGGACAGCGAGGAGCAAGGAGAGAGGGAGCTGTTGCAAAGCTGGAAGGGCTGCAGGCTCGCCATACGGCGGACACCATTCAGAGGTGACGCAGCGAGAGGAAACAGGTTCCCATGCTCCGACGGGGAGGTTCAGGCCGAGGAGGTCTGGCAGGACAGTGGCGAGGGAGAAACGGGAGATGTCTACAGGTTTTTGGCGCAGCAAAAAAGGGAGCGCATAGGTGACCTGCGGAAGCAGGTGGTGCAGCTCCAAAAGCTGCTCGTCCAGGTTCGGGAGAGCCACGCTGTAGTCCCGGAGGTTCTCCCTCTCACTAATCTGGACAATATGCTCCCTCTCCCGCCGCCGCCTGTGGCTGACGTGGAGGACTACGCGCTGCCGCTGCACGACGACAAGGAGGTGTTTCCTCCACCTCCGCCGCCTCTGCTCGACGTGGAGGACAACGCGCCGCTGCTGCACAGCGACGAAGACGCGTTTCCCCCACCTCCGCCGCCTCTGCCCGTCGTGGAGGACAACGCGCCACTGCTGCACAGGGACGAGGACGCGTTTTTTTTGTTTCCTCCACCGCTGCATGAAAGCGAAACTGGGGAGTCACGGAGCAGCCTGGAAAGCATCGTCCTCCTCCACCTCCAGGCTTCGCGTACGTCGCTCCAGCTCCGCCGCCGCCCAGCTCCGCGGACATCGCTCCAGCTCCTCCACCTCCCGGCTTTGAGGACATCGCTCCAACTCCGCCGCCGCCAGCTCAGCGCACGCCGCTCCAGCTCCGCCGCCGCCCAGCGCAGCGCACGTCGCTCCAGCTCCGCCGCCACCCAACTCAGCGCACGTCGCTCCAGCTCCGCCGCCGCCCAGCGCAGCGCAGCGAGCGTCGCTCCAGCTCCTCAGCCGCCGACGCAATGAGCGTCGCTCCAGCTCCTCAGCCGCCGACGCAACGAGCGTCGCTCCAGCGTTTTTTTTTGGGGGGGGGGGGGGGGGGGGGGTACTGTAAGGGTTAACCCCTAGAGGGCGCCAAAGCGCTCTAAGTTTGTTTCGTTTTTCGTTATGTTTGTTTGTAGTTTTGTTTTAGTTGGACTTCAAGTCCCAGACTGCACCTCGGTCAGGTGACGTAGTCATTCACCTGAACCGAGGGAAGTAATTAAGTTTAGTATAAATAGCCTGACTGAACTTCAGTCAGGCGTCTAGCTTTTGTTGTTGTTGTCCGTATTTTGATTTATGTCGGTGTGGTTTTCTTGTTAAAAGGTTTAAATTAAAGCTTCAAAACGTGCTCGAAAAGGTAGAGCTTTATTTTGTGTTTTGTGCATTAAGCTTCAATAAAAGCCTATAGTGAACCGCCAGCTCGCCTCCTGCAGTTATGCCACGACCACACACACACCGGCGTCATGACACCTATATGTAGGTATCTATTTGTTTGTTTGTTTTTGGACAGCAGGGCTTCCCTTTTGGTGTCTTGCCATAGATACCATGCCTGTTTAATGTCCATACCATGTATCATGCCTGTTTAAAGACTTAACTTTTACTCTAGGATTCTTTTTTACTACATTGAGTATTCTGCGTTGTCTGTGGAGTGATCTCATCTGGACGCCATTTCCACAGTAGCAAATCATCTCCACTGATAGACAATTTGTCCAACTGTGGTCTACTAAATCTCCAAAATCTTTGTAACCAGATGGGATTCTAGAGTCTTTTGGGGATCTGGGCAAAAAACTTTACAGGGGGCCTCCATAACCAGCATTCATCATCATTATCTTATAAAATAAGGCTCCACTCTCAGTGGGCCTTGCTGGCCCGGGGCCCTAAACAGTTTCAGCAGTGCTTGTTGACAAGCAGCACCTTCTGGATTCTGGTTCTGTAACCCCATCCAGCTACAGCTCTTGATCATAAGTCTTCTGAGACAAGGTGGGTCTAAATCCTATCAGAAGCCTAGTGCTTCACTTCCATGTACTACACGATGACTCTGTCTGTTTAATAAGTGTGTTCAATAAAGACATTAAAGATCATGACTGTGTTTGATCAGCTAAGAAATATTTAGGTTGTGCTGATCAGATCACATTTCATGACCAATTTATGCAGAAAAACAGGAAACTGCAAACAGTTCACTTCATTTTTCTTGCCACTACTGTATATACTATTCGTAATTCAGAGGTATTTGTATCCTGGTGAACATACATTACAAATACTAGCATGAGAAACCATGAGCACCAATGCATGGAATCATAAATGGGAAATTTTCAAGGATCAGGTGTTCCACTCGCTGTATGTTCACCGTTCAAATGTTTTACTGTGGCTAAGAGTCTCATCATGGTGCTGTGCTTGAAGTCTTCTGTAAGTGTCAATAGATTTCATCACAAGTCCTGGTTTGACTCGTATATGTTAGTAATTTAAATCCCTTTTGTCTTCTGTATTTATTAGCATGAAGTAATTTTGATTTTAATTTTAATTCTGGTCCTGAAGTAACATGTTTCTATTTATTATTATTATTATTATTATTATTATTATTATGAATGTTTAATTTAAATCTATAACCCCTGCACCATACGGCTCTAAAAAACATTCTTCAATTCTTTCACTCAAACTGAACAAAAAATGTTGAGCTTTGCCCAAACACATTTTTTTCTAAATTACATGTCCAATCAGCCAGTGTTTGTTTGTCCTACACCACCATAATATTCATACTGTTTTGTTTGCTCTGCTTCAGGGGACTCCAAAAAGAAATGCCCAATCTTGTGCCAATTAAGAGAAATTGGAAGGTAGAAGCAAAATCTATTTTGCTTTTGTGATCCAAAAAAAAAAAAAAAAAAAAATCTGCTCATGGCGTCAGATGGAGTTTGTATCTCGGGCTCAGACAGTCTGTCATAATATTCATCAATAAATAGCCTAAAGTTCCACTGTTACTCAATGATGATGCTTTATCCTGGAGTATATGGTATATTTAACTTTTATTTTCTCATTTTGAGCAGAGTACTTTTACTTGAGTAAGATTTTCCACTAGCCACCTTAGAATTCCACTGACTGATAAAATTGCCTTTCTACACCACATAATCCATTGTTATTATTTCTGCAGTGTTTGACTTTCTTCATCATGAAAGAAATTGGAAAGAAAGAAAAAAAAAATCCCCAGACACAAGTCATAATCTAGGTGACCAGATGACTTCGCTGACGTCTTTGCAGTCATTTCCCTTCAGTCCAAAACCTCTCTTCCATCCATCACAAAAAAAACCCACACGGGCAAACACAAGAGTCCATCACAATAAATTATGAAACAGTAATGAAAAAGGCACCATTTTGGATGAACAACCATAGAGGAGGTTTTTGTCTGTCTCAGCTGTTATTGTGCAGACAATTCCTCACCATACCTGGAGAGCTGAGTGTGTGTGTGTGTGTGTGTGGCTGATTTGACTGACAAGACCAAGCTCCGTCTGGTTGAGATACAATTCATTCTTTTATCAGAAAAAATACCCACCCCCATTCCCATTTTCACCACTGTCACCCTCCACCTTTACTGCCAGCCGACAGATTAAACCTGCGCTTCGGCACAATAGTGAAGTCACACAACGGGGCTTTAATATTGTCAAGAAGAACCATCAGCATCTCTGTTTGGTCCTGATGTAATATGTTGGCTAAAAATGAAGCACTCTGAATGAAAAAATATTAATAAATACGCTGTTTACGGTTAAATAATAATGATTAGTCATGAAGAATTAGTTAAGGAATAAAACAACGTTTTAAAACTATTTAATTCTATTAATATGCGAGCGTTCAATTCAAAGTGGGACTTTTGATTGTGCAGAATAACAGTACATTCCTTTTATTTCTCTAGACTACTTCACTTATCCCAGTGTACCATCAAGGTAGAAAGTTTTGTCAGTATGCCAGAGCCATTATCGGACTGCCTGCTTCACATCTGAAACGCTGGCCTCCCAGAATCTCCCTTAAATGGCTGAAACATGTGGAAATGGCTTGGAGTGGGGTCTGGATTGTACAGGGAACGTGGCCATAGCTCCCAGCTGAGCCCCTGTAACGTAAGTGGTGTTGGTGAACGATTGTGTGTACAGTTCCCCCAAATTATCCGTCCATTTTCAAAGATCAGGTGTTCCACTAGTTAAATGTTAACAGGAATGACTGCAATAGGCTCCGAGACATCTCAGCCGCTATTCACAGATGTACGGCCTTCTTTAAAATGTTTGCACCATTTACACATTTCATTGCGGCTAAAAGTGTCATCACTGCACTGAACATGAAGTCTTCTGTAAATCTCAATAGCTCTTATGCACCAGACATTTTGTCACAAGTCTGGTTTGGCAGCACTACTGTCAGAGCTGTTGTTTTAAAAAATTAATCAACACATTCTGACCAATCTATTCTGTAATTCACGATAATTTTAATAAAATGACTAATGTTTTTTTTTTCATTTTAATGTGTGGCTGCCAGTATTCAAATTAATTAATTCTTTAAGAACTCTTAATTAATATGGAAATAATGTCTTGTCATATCACAGTTTGCTAAGTTTGTTATTAATGTTTATTTCACACAGTGCCTGATGAGACAAAAATAAATCCAACTATGTCTGTTTATACATCCCCAAAAAAAGAAAAAAAAAAAAACAATATCCGCTATCAGAGCTGCATGTTCCTGTACATTCTCCTCCTGAAGTAAAGAGATAATACTAATACTGCAGATATAGCACTCCGTATATTGACTGTGATATCAAATTATTTGGGATGAAAAGAAAGCCATATCCTCCCCGTTTGTCAGCGTCTTCATGCATTACATTCATAAAGCCAGGATGTGAAAGTAATATCAGCACCCAGATGTTGTGTTTATTAATTGTGTATTTATTCACTCAACACAAAACTAATTTATCTGTTCATCTCATTAAATCTAGGTTTTTTCTTTATTCCACTTCATTCATGTGAATGTTCACAGTTCAGTCAAAGCACAGATGGGATTTTAAATTTTGGTAATAAAGCAAACAAAGTAATACTTAAAATAATAACCCCAGACTCTTCTTTGTCTTTCGACTGTTCCCTTTCAGGGGTCGCCACAGCGAATCATCTGCCTCCATTTAACCCTATCCTCTGCATCCTCTTCTCTCACACCAACTAACTTCATGTCCTCTCTCACTGCATCCATAAATCTCCTCTTTGGTCTTCCTCTAGACCTCCTGCCTGGCAGTTCCAACCTCAGCATCCTTCTACCGATATATTCACAATCTCTCCTCTGAACATGTCCAATCCACCTCAATCTGGCCTCTCTGACTTTATCTCCAAAACATCTAACGTGGGTTGTCCCTCAGACAAATAATAAATATAAGCAGTATTTCCAAAAGGGGTGTACTTGTGTCTTCTTTTCATGCCATATCGTCCCCCAGGTAAAGTCATACACGCAGACACACTCGCAGATGTCCACATGATGTAAAAGAAAATGTGATTCATCAGACCAGGCCACCTTTTTTCATTGCTTCATGGTACCATGTGCTCATTGTTGGAGCTTTCGGTGGTGGACATGAGTCAGCACCCTGACCAGTCTGTAGCTATGCCTTCTAATCAGAGGAGGGTAGAGTAGCCAAAAAATGTACTTAAGTAAGAGTAGCTGTACTTATATAATATAAATTATATATAAATATTATATAAATAATATTACTCAATTAGAAGTAAAAGGTAGTCATCCAAAATATTACTCAAGTAAAAGTAAAAACATATTTGGTGAAAAGATACTCAAATACCGACATATGTATGTTTGAACAGTGTAAACTCTTTCATGTGTAAGACATGCTGTACTGTATATTCAGTTGCCCTCCAAATGGCTCAGCAGATAATGAGAAAATAGCATTATAACATGTGTACAAGAGGTCCATAAACTGTGTCCAGCAGAACAAATGTAAGAAACTTATATAAATAAATAAATATATATATATATATATAATTTGCTAATTATATATGTTAAAATTGCAACATTAAATAAAACAGCTAAACTAACCGCTCATTGTTTGTTCACTGTCTACCGCTGCTGAGGACCGACCTCCCCCCACCCCCCCCCACCCCCCCCATTCTGTGTGGTCATTTGACTCCATGCGGTTATTGGTTTTGTGGCTGATTGGTCAAACAGAGTCATGTGATTATTGTTGCTACATCTTATTGGTGAAACAGAGTCATGTGGTAGATCCACCAGGTGCAGTTCTCTGCAAATTAATATCTAAAGTGTCGAATAAATGGTCGAATGTAGCGGAGTAAGAGTTGTGTTTCTTCTTCACAAATCTACTCAACTAAAAGTAAAAAGTATGGTGCAGTAAAACTACTCATAGAAGTATTTTTATTTTTAAAGTTACTTAAGTAAACGTACAGTAATGGAGTAAATGTAACTTTTTAGTACACACCTCTGCTTCCCATACGCAACAAACCGTGATCCACTGTGTCTTCTGACTCATTCAGTTTTTTAGCAACGTGTGCAACAATATCTTTTCTGTATGGGATTTAACCTGAAACCCCAGACTGCAGTTCCTATGAACATCATTGACCATTGGACACCCATGGCCCTGTCTCCATTTCGCCTGTTGTCTTTGTGATCTTTATATTTGTCCTGCTTCTAACACATAAACTGACTGTTCACGTGTTAAGGTAACAAGACAATCAATGTTATTGACCTCACCACAGTGTTTAGTTACAATACCATGGCTAATTGAATGATGAACATTTAAAAGACAAAAAAATGTGGCAGTGGATTTCCTCACAGTTTTTGCCCACCCCCCCCCAAAAAAAAAAAAATTTAATTTCCCACAGTGTTTGTCTGATGGTACTTAGTTACTAACCTATAACCCATTGTAGGTGTCTATCCAATGGCAGACACTTCAAAGGACTTTTTGTAAGTCGCTCTGAATAAAAGTGTCTGCCGAATGCCTAAATGTTAATGTGAATGTGATTTTCTAGTCCTGTTGGGCAAGAACAAGAATTGAAATGTACCCAATGATGGTCACAGTACCATCAGTTGACCTGAGTGGTCTAGCATCAGTCTAGCTATTGTCCTTTGACTTTTTTTCATCAGCGAAGCGTTTTCACCTGCACACTGGATCTTTATAAGATTTCAAATTTCAAATTTTCAAAATTTTCACACCACTCTGTGGCTGTTGTGTGTGAACAATCCCAGCTTCTGACATTGTCAAACTGGCATTAACAACCAGTTTATAACCCATAAAAGTTGTGGATAATATTTTACAGTATAACATTTAACATTGGCTTACCAGTTAACAGATAAATGAAAGAACAAACCAACAAAATTTATAAATCTGGGGATACAATTTGGTATAGGATTAATATGGTGCCAAATTTGTCCTAGGCTCCACCAGGCAGCACAAGTTGTGTCCAGTTGGCTGGCAACAGACTCCACCTGACATGAGCCTCAGGATATCAACCATGTTTGGTTTTTCAGATCTGACTCTGGACCCTGTAGGGGGTGTACAGGGGTCACTAACTTGACCAGGAATGCACTCCGTCTATATCCAATGAATATAAAGAAGGTAGGATCATTTGCAGGATAAACAGATTATCAATCATTCACTTGATTTTAGGTATAAAATACAAGAAAACAAAACAAGAAAACCAACTGTTTTTGAATATTCATTTTAAAGATCAAAATCTTTTTTTTTGTTTCATTTTCCGATTTTGTGCTCAAATCGAATAAAAAAAAAAGAAAAGAAAAATGGATGAAAACCAGACACAATTCATTAGAGTACACAAATTCAGGAGCTTCACCCAAAGTTGCTTTGTCACTTTTTCTTTCTCAGTGCATATGGTGGCTGATATTAAAACTGCTTCTGTCTAACTTGCAACTTTTCATTTGTTTATTTTTCTTCTTCTTCTTCTTCTTCTTCCTTTTCTTCTTCTGGCAGGAGTTGTGAGAATTTGGTGCATTTTTTTTTGGCCACACTTGGAAAGCCAAATCCTGTAGTCCATGTTCGCTCCCCAGGAGCAGTCGCTGAGTGTATGATCCACTGTTTTTGAGTCGTCATAAGTTTAGCGTTTATACTCCCAGTGTTTCAAAATCTTTTAGGATTGTGAAAGTTGTGTACGGTGTCTCCAGATTTATGTTTTATCGATGAATCTGCCTGACTAGCTGGGATTCTATAGATGTTTATTTCCACTATAATAAGTGTTTAAACTGCATTCAAATGATTATGCAAACACACCCCAGGTGTTCTGACCCTTTTAAAGTATGCATTATGCAAAAGCCAACGCACATCAACGTGCCAAAAATCACAAACGCTAAAGTGAATCTCAGGGAGGAATTAGTAACCTAAAGCACAGCCATTTAGCATTGAACATTTTTGCATTAAATTACAACATAAACACCCCCCCCCCACACACACACACACACTCTGTATAATTTACAGCATTATCAGAGTATCTTACAATAGTTTTTGAAGCAATATTTCATTGTAGGATATATATTATACAATACTATTGCAGTGTGCAAAAATTTTCATAAAGGGTAAGCATATATCCAGGTCACCGTCAAAAACGTAATTGTTAGACAATTTCTTTAAATCCTCATGAACTGACTAATTTAAGGGTACTCTATTTATTTGTTTGTTTGTAAATAAAATACAGTATATCAGTGAAAAATTTTGTGAGAAAAAAACGATATCTTAAAAATAATGATTAGAGAGCTAGGAAATTACCTAGGTTTAGGAAATCCAGTTTTCCGTATTAAGTATAAGAATTGACTCTCATATATTATTGGCTAAATTTTCTAATGTACAAGCCAATCCAGAGCATAAATATAAGACTCAATCAAGTTTTTAGCACAATTTAACACTGATTACCTAACATTGCACAATAATTATTTATTATTGGTTACATCTCTGTGTTAGCGTCAGTCTAAAAAACATCTACTGTACTGTATTATTGTGCATTATTTTTTATTAAGATTGTTGTTAATGATGATGATTATTTTGAGTATGCAAGATGTTTAAGTCAAACTGCGACTTGTAATGAAATTTCTGGTGAATGAAGGTGTAAAAGAAAATTAACGTTTACAGAAGACTTTCAGCACAGTTTGGTTATGAGACTCTTAGCTGCAGTAAAACATTTGAATGGTGCAAACATTTAAAAGAAGACCGTACATCCCTAAATACCAGCCGAGGTGACCCTTCGCCCACTGCAATCATTTCCTTGGACATTAAGGAAAGTTTTGATATGATAGTTGTTTAAAAACATCATCTTTTGTATGTATTCTTATTTCTGGAATCTCACTCACTCATTGTCTATACCGCTTTATTCTGTATACAGGGTCACAGGGGGCCTGGAGCCTATCCCAGGAACTTAAGGCACGATGTGGTGGACAATCCAACAATGACATTCATTTCTGCTCTTATACTGAGCCCCTCTTGACCAATCACAATCCAGTTCTTACAATAGACAGGGCAGTGATGAATGTATGGCGTAATGCTCAGTGTTAGTGATCAGAAGGTAAGTGGTTCAAGCAGCAGCTCAGCCTTGCTGTTGTAGTTAGCCCTTGAGCAGGGCCCTTAACCCTGTCTGTGCCATGTCATGGCTGCCCCTGCGCTCTGAATAGTTGAAGAAAAAAATTTAACTATGCAGTAATGTATATGTGACAAGTAAAGCTAAATGCCTCAGTTTGAACACCTTTATTACCTTTCGGCATGTCTTTCTGTACATTTTTAACCAAGCCCTTAAAAACGCCCAATACATTTATTCTCTATCGAAATACATATCATTCAACTCAACACAAGTACGTCTTACTTAACGAACCCCTACCGATACCATCACAGCTTCACAAGCTTAGTCCGATTGGATAAATCTGTGTTTGCAAGCTTTTATGAATAAGTCAGGCCCTCGGAGGCAGACAAACATGTGTGGAGGAGTGTAAGTGGGTTAAATCAAGTCGCTAAGTGAAGTGGATTTGACAAGGCTCCCCAGCACCCGACAAGCATGCACTGACTCATCCGCTTTGAAATGGATATTTCCCCACTTCTGTTTCTTTTTTTTTTTTTTTTTCCTTTACCCAGCCTGGAAAAGCAAGGTGCCTCGACACAGGCTCTGTGTTCTGTTTTGATCAGCATTTTAAAAAGCACTCGCTCTGAGCATGATGACATCGCGGCCTTGTGCGTAGGACTGGGAGTGAAACAAAATTAGCACAGAGACAGCAGAGGACTGACTCTCTCACTCCGACACTTAACCTGTGACCATACACACACATACACACACACACACACACACACACACACACAAATAATAGCTTGTAGTATTCAGAAGTTTGGTGGAAATGTTAAAATGTTGTTCTTTGCTATTCATTGTATACAGAACATTTACATTTTAAAGAGACATATTTTTATCAATTAATCTGTTTTAGCCTCTCTCTCTCTCTCTCTCTCTCTCTCTCATATTAAATTCATGATATACTTTTTTATTCTAGCATTAATCCTACTGTGTGATTAAGTATCTCATACTTTGATAATTATCCAGAGTATTAAGGTGGAAATAAAGATACAGTAAACTAAGGCTGTCATATTAATTTAGGGAAAAACATTATATAATCTAATAAATTAATAAATTAGTTTTTGTATATTTTTGTATATATTTGTATATTTTTAAGCTTTCAATGTTAATTTCAAAAATATGAAATCGTCTTTGCATTTGGCGAAGAAAAAAGGCCACTTACCGATGCAAGCCTCTCTGTGCTCTTCAAAGCCAGCACTGCACACACACCGTCCAATGGGGACAAGCCACTCGCCCTCAGCACTGCAGTACATCTTGGGAGTATCCTTCTCCTCAGCATGATCCACGCACTGACCTCTGACCTCCACCAGAGAAGAGGAATCCGCCCCCGTCACCACATCCGTGAACACAGCCAGGTTTCTCGCTAGGCCTGTGCATTTCTTGTAGTAAACCCGAACCGAGACGATGGCGATGCAGGCACCGATGTCCTGAAAGGCCAAGTAGAAACCACGCTTGCTAAGAGGCCCCACGCCGCGCACCTCGGTGTTAAGCTTAAGCCTCCTCACTCCCAGGTCCACGTTGGTGAAGCTCTCGTCTGCTGCAATGGTGTCGATCTTGGAGAACTGGTTTTCTCTGAGGCTGGTACCCACATCACGTTCCGTCTCGCAGTAGTGCAGGTTGAAGGTCTCCTTGCATGTGCCTAGGACGCCTGGCATGCTGTTGCAGTCACGGAGAGTGAACTTGATCTCCACGTAGACACGGTGAGCGCCGTTGCGTTGGATCCATTTGGTTCGGAGCCAGTTGCTCTGGCTGGGGCTCATGACATTGCACACCTGGTAGGTATGAATGGGGCTGAAGTATTCGTCCATTTCGTTAATTGCATCCCACTGCCAAAAAAAAAAAAAGATTGTTGATGCTGAATACACCACTAATGGCATACATTATATCTACACAACAAATGGCTTTTAAGTTTTGCCCTGAATTCATGCAAAACAGAGAGGCTTGTGTTAAATAGCCTAAAATGTGTCATGTAGGTCACATTCACCCTCAATTCATTAATCAGCAAAAAGAAGAATTTCAATAGTTAAAGTTTACTTTTCATTTTCATGTTGGATCTGAAACTGTCAATTAGAGATGAGGCAAAAAAATCGCAATAAATATTATAATTTATAATAATATATATATATATAATAATTTTATTATAATATTATAAATCGCAATTCTTTTGTGTGCTGTTTCATGTATCACTTTCATGTGCCAATTACAGCATGGTCAGCCATAACCAATCAGAATTTAACTTATTCTGGGCCGAGTACATGATTTTCCAAATGGTGCAACAAAAATGCATTTTTATGACGTTACATTACCAAAAGTTGCATGTGCTAAAAGGCCTTGGATCTGACTTGTAACAAAATTGTAACCAAAAAATGTTTATTATCAGATCGAGATATTATAAATTCGTAATACTTACAGAAGCACAATATAAATTAAATTGGCAACAAGGTATCTTGATAATATGGCATTGGGTGCTGACTGCTGATTCCCAGCCCTACTAATACTGCTGACAGTAATCAAGTCTTAGATTAACTTGATTGGAATTGATGGTGATTAAATTGGAATTGATGGGTGGATGATTCAGTTGGTAAATTAATGGCTGAAATTTTGGGTAGATAATTAGACTGGATAAATGGATTGGTGGATGGATGACTGAATAAATGGATGTTTGAATGAATGAGCTGTTGGATTACTAAATGAATGGGTGGTTGGATGCTGTAAAAAAGAATAAATTGCAGGATTGATAAATTTATGCTAGAAAGAATTTGGTTAGATACACTAATAGATAGGTAGAATGATTGAGTGACCAATGTGTCTACAATTGGAAAATTAATAAATAGATGGATGATTGATTAGCACTGTCGCCTCGTTTTGATTCCCGCCTCAGGGTCTGTGTGCATGGAGTTTGCATGGTCTCGCTGTGCTTGATGGGTTCCCTTTGGGTATTTTGGTTTTCTGTCACAGGCCAAAGACATGCAGATTAGGCTAATTGGCATTCCCAAATTACCTGTTGTGTGTGAATGGGGATGTAAACGTTGACTGGAGGTCCTACCACAATTGCATAAATGGAAATAAATTCAAGGGTCAACATTGACCTCCACAGTCACTAGGCAGACTACTGAGGTTTCTACATGTACATGGATGGATGGAAATGGATGATTAATTACATTGGTGAATGTGAAGATGATTAATTGGATGGCTGAATGACTGAATAATTGAGGTGGTAGATGATTGGAAGATCAGATGGATTATTGGATTAATGGGTAGATGCCTGGATAATTGGATGGATGTTTTCTGGACTAAAATTCTCTCCTGATTTCTTAACCTTTAGATATAGTACAGCCTTGCTTAGTTATCCTCTCTACTTCAGGAGCAGTGTAACATGACCGATCCTGTGCTCAGATTCCAACTTCCCAACAAGCTGACATATGCATGAAAAAGACAACTCTGCTATAATCTATAAATGACAAATCAAGGTTTTTCCCAAGTACAATCTACACAACTCTTCACCACTGAACTCTCCAAAGTTAACCCAGGCCCTGATATACTTTTTATGACAACAGCTATTCAAAGAGGAATCCTCAAATCAATAACTCTTCGAGAGTTTTATGCCATACAGGCAATCAGCTCAGTTCTCTCGGCTAGCTCATGAAATAATAACAATGGCCGGTTGAAGGCTAGCTGAACTCTGAAAGACCTCATGCTGGACCATATGGGACGGAGAGTCCATCAACCTGGCTTTCATCTCCAGGATTGCTCCACACACCGTGCAGTCTGCTCACTGGCCAGAAAGAAGCTTGGATGGGTAATTAATCGCAGTGAGGTGTGTATCAGTGGGGCAAACTTACACTAAGGGAATCTGGAATGGGAAAAGTTTAAAAAAATATACACCGCATATGTGTTCTCACATAGAGGTGATATGTGTGTGTGTCAGAAGCATCAGTGTTACTGTATGCTGTACAGTATGTGTGTTTGAGTGTTTTGACAGTTTCTCAACCTCAGATCACTCTGACATCACTCTGGTTATTATTTCCTCTTATATATACAGTATATTTCCTATAAACAAATATATATATATAAGTGAACAGGTGCCTTTATGACAGCTAACGACCTTAAACAGGTGCTACGAATTTAGAGTCATGAGCAGAGTGTAGCTGGACTATTTCAAAGCAAAATAACTGGTCTTTAAAGGGGCCGGAAATCTGACTAATAAGCAAGTACTTAATAATCAAATACTTATTTGACACAGTAATTCACAAATAAATTGTTAAAAATTATGCAATGTGATTTCCGGATTTTTCTTTTTAGATTCTGTCTCTCACAGTGGAAATGCACCCATGCTGAAAATTGTAGACCCTCTATGATTTCTTAGTAATTGAACTTGCAAAATCACAGGGTGATCAAATACTTATTGACCTCACTGTATATATAGTGATTATATACACTATGTATAATCCATAGTAAGTTAGAAGATTTAGTAGAAACTACTAAGTAAAGTAGAAACGAGTAGAAACTACTAAAAAAGGTCATAGACACCGATTGCAGTGGAATAAATCATGGGACAGTATGTCATTGGGGATGCAAACTTTTATACAGTATTTGCTAATAAAAATAACTGCTGATAGACACAACTGCTATAATAGTTTAGTATCAGAAACAAAACAATGTAAACTCTTTTACTCATCTGTGGTATATGGTGAGAATGAAATGAAGAGGTTCATACTTTTAATCAGATTTAATCAGATCTTTGTAAACACACACACACACACACACACACACACACACACACACACACACACACACACACACAAACTCCCTAGTTTCCTTTTATTTTATTTATCTTTACAAAATAAATAAAATAAAGAAAGAAAGAATAAATGATTACTGTAATGCTTTTGTCACTAATAATAACGACTTAAAGAGGATTCTGTTTTCATTTCCTTAGTGCATTTGGTCCCAAAGCATGGGACAGGAAAAACAATTCGAGATATGAAAACTGTCATTTCAGACAACTAAGTGATATCTAAAAATGTATGTAATCCATGAGGAATCAATGAAAGTTGCCAGCTGAAGTGATACACACAGCTGTTATTATTGTATTTCCAGTGTTTATCAACAGGCATAATTCCTGCTAAGTGTTTATAATATAATGTTTTGACAGTTTTAATAGCAGTGATATTCAATGTTATGCTGAAATCAGTGGACATTTTCATAATTATATAAAATGCTTAAAGGAAACCTATTATGCAAAATTCATTGTGTGTCTTTGTTCATGCATGAATAAAGAAGTAGATTATTTTCCTACTATGACCTTATACAATGAGACCCCCCCCAGCCCCCAGTCCACCCCCCACCCCCTAAGGGTTGTGGCTCTGCAGTAGCTCATTTACACATAATTTACTGTGTAAATACCATGTAAAGTAATTAATTAAATAAATAGATAAACAAATAAATAAATAGATACTAACTTCTGACCAATCAGATTTAAAAATCTAAAAAATTTAGTTATGTGTTAATCTGATATTTGCAAAATGTACTTTGTGTGAAGTCCTATGCATATTTCTGTGCATTTTTGTGTATTTCTGTACTGTATGTATTCCTGCACACCACATTCATGTTGGTGACTACACACCAATCACCCAGGACACTGTATGACCACCCATCTAATATCGAGAAAATCGGGGGAATACCAACTACATTCATGTACATTCATGTGTGTTAAGCTTTTCAGTAATTTGAGCTCTTCTATTGGATTGAAATACACAGGCCACCCTTCTCCACCCTTGTGCATTAGTGAGCTTTGACCGTCCATGACCCTGTCGCCAGTTCTGTGGTGGACTCCTTCC
Source organism: Clarias gariepinus (assembly GCF_024256425.1). Taxonomy (NCBI): domain Eukaryota; kingdom Metazoa; phylum Chordata; class Actinopteri; order Siluriformes; family Clariidae; genus Clarias; species Clarias gariepinus. The sequence continues at coordinate 5,818,739 of NC_071122.1, read as the reverse complement.
TTGGACCACTTTTGGTAGGTCCTGACCACTGAAAACCGGCAACATCCCACAAGACTTGCTGTCTTGGAGTTTCTCTGACCCAGATGTCTAGACATCAAGATTTGGCCCCTGTCAAAGTCACTCAAATCCTTATGCTTGCCCTTTATTTTTTTTCGCTTCCATCATACCATCTTCAGGGACAAAATGTTCACTTGCTGCCTAATATATCCTACCACTCCCAGCCACCATTGTACTGAGATGTTGAAACTGTAGCTACTGTGAAAAGGGCCAAGTTGACAAAGGGCCAACACAACACGAAAGTTTTCTAATATGCAGTGGTCAGGACATACCAAAAGTGGTCCAAGGAAGGAAACCAGTTAACCGGCAACGGGGTCATGGATGGCCAAGGCTCCCTGATGCAAATGGGGAGCTAGCCCGTGTTGTCCAATCCAATCGAACAGCTAGTGTAGCTCAAATTAAGGAAAAGGTTAATGGTGGTACCCAGAGTGAAGTGTCAGCACACAAAATGCATTAAAATAATGTGCGTGGTCCAAGTGTTATGGCTTAAACACAATTACTCGCAAACTTTACATTCCAAGTGCAATCTTTCAGGGTTTATTTCATCAGGTTTGCCCTGGAGAAAAGATAAAGGTGCATTCTTCCTTGTTACCTTTGTGATGACAGCTAACAATTACCAAAACATTTTATTGAGAATGCAATCTCTGGTCTCTGTTAATTAAACATGCTTATAAAATAAGTATAAAAGAAGTCGAAAAAGTCAGGCCTTGAAATCCAACTTTAGATTAAGGAGCTGGGAAGTAAAAAAAAAATCCTTTTAATCTGTTTAAAAGCAAGTACAGAGATGGGGCATAATGATCGAGCATCTTTGGGTGGTGTTCACATGATGATACACTAGGAAACAATATGCACAGACTAGAAATTTTGGATTTTGACTTAAACTCTGCAAACTCAAGGCTTACAGTCTGGAGCCACACATACAGACAAGACATTGATGATGAATTGGTTGATTGGAAAGAAACAGCAATCTGGTTTTATTTGCTTTCACCAAGCCTTGCTTTCTTTCTTTTATATGTTAACATTATTGGAATTTAAATAGTTATTTTCTAGTTCTAGCTATTATGTAGTAAGAGTTGTCAAGCTAACATTATCTCAGATGATCTCTACCTTTGAAGACAGTACGACCATGCTTTTTACTCTAATAGGTAAATATTTTCCTTGCCTAACCAATTTTAGCTGGGTGGTGGTCATGAATTCAGGATTTGGTTTTGTGCCATGACCAATTGAGGGCAGTAGGTTAAACGTATCAAATTACCTGATAACTATTTTTCGATCAAAAATAAAATAAAAATTTAAATTTTCAATAAATAGACACCCAACATGTCTACATACACAACTTTTGGCTATAGTTCAGTAATGTAAATATTACAATGCAGCTAAGGAAATATTATAATAAACAGAATGAGCAGCTCACCTCTCATATCTTCTAGTCCAAGTCGTTAATTTCTTTGTCATGTGACTCTCATAGACGCTATGCTGTGTATTACACAGGAAATAGAATTGAATGGTTCTTCTTACAGTATATGAGTCTTCTAGTCTGAGTCGTTTGTTCTTTTGAATCTAATGCACTGCATAGTGTCTATGGGAGTCACAAGACAAAAGAACGATCGACTTGGACTAAGAGGTTCATTAGAAGAATCACTCAATTCTGTTTTTTGTGTACTGCACTGCACATTGCAAGCCTGAGCAAACAGACCAGCAGGACAGCAGCTGCTTCCCATCTCGCACACACCACATGATTTGCCTAACATTTCTCTTCTTTACTACACCATGTAAGTTACACATCACAAATATTTACTCCAGCAACTACAGGTCCAGACCTAAGTATGGGAGAGAAAGTGACAACCTTTGACAGCTCACTAAGTCGAGGCTGTTTCAAGGAGATAAGTACGTGGCTTGTTCCACCAGTGCTTGCTTAGTAAGGAAGAAAAGGAATGATTGGATGCAGCAGTTATCAAGACTTAACAGATGTGGATATAAATCTGGATCTAGTATATTTGCAGTCTCACAAATGAAGGTACCAAACTGTAGTTTGCTTTGTTTGCATTTAAATTTGCATTTGTGTTTCTCAAATCATTTAAAAATGTGGGCCTTACTACTACTCTCCAAACTAATCGAAGGTATAACATGTACTTTCTTCTGTAGAACAAACAAGTCATACATGATACCATTCAAGTAACAAGACAATGGTGCACTTCAGCGTTATTATTTCTAAGAGCATGTTCTATATTTTGCTCTCTGAAGGAATCCCTAAATGTTTTTTGTACTGCAGAATACTAAACCTGAAAAGACCACCTTTTTCCCTCAGACTACAAAATCTTGTACATAAGGATTCCTTAAGGATTCTCCCAAAGAGAGATAAAAAAAAAGTCCACTGTATTTAAAGGTTCATGTAATTGGACCTTGTTCATCCTTATTTTTTTGTTGTGGTGGATCCACTGGGTATGGGGCAGGATGGAATCACATTGCACCATGCTCACACACATTCACATACACTTAGAGGCAATTTATCCTAGCCTATTCACCTAGCAGCATGTTCCTGGGAAGTAGGAGGTAATTGGAGAACCCAAAGGAAACCCAAGTGGACATAAGGAGAACTCAAGAGTAACTAGAGGGCAAAATCCAGCCAAGCACCCTTGAGTTGTGAGACTGCACCACCATACTTTATTTGCTTTTCATTTATTTTCATTTATTTTCATTTATTTTTATCTAAAACAAGAAAATAAAACACACACAAATAACTCAAACGAACCAACCAACCAACCAATCAATCAATCAATCAATCAATCAATCAATCAATCAATCAATCAACCAATCAACCAATCAACCAATCAATCACATAAACAAATCAATTAAATAATCAACCAACCAACAAACAACCATAAGCATTCTTACCCAAAGTATTAATAGAGAATCAGTTTTGGATGCACATTAAATCAACAAGTATTACACATGATCCGAGAGGTACAAAAGGGCAAAAGAAAGTCTGACAACATGACAAAATGCCATGACAAGTCATGATGACATCCATATCATCTCACTCTTAGAACCCATTTGTCACTGCTCCATGCGCCTGTCTTATCAGCTCCATCGATTGGCGAGAAAGGAGAGGAGTCAAAATGAACTTGTCACAGCAAAAACAGGAGGCAGATGGGAAAATAATGAAGTTGTCCACCGCAGGCTGTCAGGAGTGGCAGCTGGCAGCGAGTGTAGCTGGGTGCCCAGGGCAGTGCTGAGGCGCCGGCGCTCTCTCTCCCTCTCCAACTGGACAGAAAAGATCCTCCTCATTGTGAGTTCATGAAGGCACATTAATAATTCAGGATGGCCAGGAGGAAAGTGAAGATCCACAACAATCGACTCAGAGACACAAGGTTTTTAGATCGGTCTGTGTCTTACCATCTAGTGTTGCTGAGAATTTTTTTTCACATTTATAAAATATCGGTAACACTCTGCACAAGGGCGGAGTTCATATGGTTATGTAAGCCTATATACTATAAGGGCCCTTAACCCGCATTATTATTTATACAAGCTTATATCAATATTTGAATGGTTAGTTTTGACATCAAGTTGACAAGCCCCAGAGGCAAGTGACAGATTTCTCTTGACACAAGGTTGTTATGACACGTCTCAGGGGTTAACATAAAGTAATATATATTCAGATAGATCTATGACACCTACAGTATATAAGTTTACACAGATGACGTAAACATGGGGCAATGGTGGCTCAGAAGCTTGAAGCTCTGGGTTGGTGATCTGAGAAGAGTCAGGGGTTTAAGCCTAGCCAGCACAGGGTTGGAAAGGACCCTTAAACCGCTGCAAGTGTAATGACCTTGGAAAATCAATCTTTAACTTGTTGCTATCTTGCAAAATGACACATCTGTCTGTAGAAACTACACACAATCATTTACCAAACACTTCCACATTACAGGAACTCTGCTGTGAGTTATTGCCACTTCCAAATGTTTGGCTAAAAGAGCTCCTGGGAGACCAGCGTTTAGATGTGAAGCAGGCAGTCTCATTATGTCTTCAGCATAAGCGCAAGCACTAGTAAAACACTGGGATGAGTGCATTAGTGTAAAAGTTATTATATATAGAAAAAAAGAGAGTTTTTACTCTCATACCTGCACAATTAAAAGTCCCACTTTAGTTTAAACAACCTTCAAAGGTTTATGCATAGTGTATAAAGCTTTAATCTAGCCCTTTGAACTTGTATGGAATGGGCTGTTTTCTTATCGCAAGTGATAGTTATGTGGAAATGAATTTGAGTTGCGTGAGAAACAGGAACTAGGCCCAAGCAAGCTGAACACTTGGTCTTTTTGGGTGTTGACTCAATCTCGTCTACCTCGAATCCACACACACACACACACTTCGATAAGCCTACTCTTACATGACAGGGCGTCCTGGATTTCACACTCAAGTTGCCATTTGAATCCAATTTTAATCCGTCTTTCAGAGCTTTTACTTTGATTTTCTCCCTTTTGCTTGTTGTTGTGAGGTGTTTGTGTGTGTGTGTATGTGTGTGTGGTACTGTCAGCACCAGGATGTTTATATGTTTGTGTCATAAACGGAATGAAATCAGATCAATGTGACGGCCTGAGGAACAGCGAGGTCCACATGCTGTGACATTAATCTCTTTGGAGGTCTCTTATCAGCTGTTTGGGGGTGGAAGGCAGCGCTTGCCCTTCGACAGCCTCAGCTTGTTCTTTCCTGCGCTCCTAAAACATGCGCTTCAGCCAAACCTTTAAGCTGATACTCTTAAAGCTGTCCATGATAAAAATTTCTGTATAAAGCTAATTTGTCTAGGAAACCAAGAAAGGCAAAATGAGCAAAATGTGATCACTCTCTGCTTTTTTTTTTTCTTTCTTTTTTTTAAGAACCATTAAGCTTTGAATATACATTCTTAAGGTGCTTTTGTATATAAAGCGTCTAGTCTGTTTGAACCTGGTGTGTCTGGTTCATTAGGCAGGTGAGAACACATCCGAAGCATCTGAGTCTGAGACCCAAGTTCAAAATAGTTGCAAAAATGGTTGAGATGCACAGATCTTTAATTCAAGTTATTTATAAGGTCATTATCAAATTATTTATCAAGTGATGATTTATCTAGTGTTCACCCTGCTCTTGGCAATTTTTTAATCACAAGCAGCTGAAAAAATATTCACATTAAAGCTCTAAAAAGCATGACAAAGTAAAAAAAATCATCATAAGAGAGAGAAAGAGAGATAGAAAAAAAGAAAGAACAAAAAGTACGTTTACACAGACTTTAGATATTTTTTCAATCCAATTGAAATCATTCTGATCAGAGACTCCAACTTACCTGTTTACACAAATGTGATTTAATAATAAAGATTAATAAGCATTCAATCAAAATAATTTTTAAATTAATTTTACAAAATGTAGACATTCATACGAAGTATGAGATGAGGTGAAATGCTTATACGACTGTTGATGACCTGAAATTTCTAAAAGAAAGTTTCACTATGAAATAAGGGATTTTTACTAATTAGAAATATGAAAAAAATATGAAAATAAAGTGTTTAATCATTTAATTTAATTAAATTTAATATTATATTATCTGGTCTAAGAGAACAATTTAAGGATTATAAATATATATATATATATTATTAAGAAGTATGTATATTTCAATAGAAAATCACTTCTATTCTAGTCTGCCATTATTAAGCCAAGTTGACTTTTTGTGAGGAGTAGGTATAAACTCTTTATGCATTCATACATACACTTTACAACTATAAAAGCTTAAATAAATGACATAAACTTATAGCAATAATACTTATTAGCCTAATTTCTTATCAAGTCAGGATTGATATCAGCTTGACAGCTTTAAGGCAAAGAGACATAGATGTCTGGTGGCATAAAGTGCTTATTATGCTTTTCATGGTAAGCTATATTGCATATAGTTCAATTAACGTTCCACTGTAACATTTACTGTAAAGTCAGCTTTTTTTTAATTGTTATATTATTAATTACACTATGACATACAAAGTAAACAATACAAAGTACACTCTACACACATTACTGCTGTTACATAGCTCTGATGTGCTACAGTAAATTTTCAGCGAAGGAAGTGTTACAGTATGACAACTTTATGTCAATAAATGTCCTATGAACACTGCAATATTGATTCATAAATATTTATTGATATATAAGAGCGTTTAAAAGTATTCAATTGAAAGCATCTTTGTTTAAATCTGCCACTTTTACAGTTTTTATTATACTGTTAAATGCTGTAACGGCTGCTGGTGATCTACTTAGCCACTCTTGAACATTACTGTTTAAAAGCTTCTACGCCCAATATTCTTATAAAGTATATATATGTGATAATATATATATATATATATATGTATATGTATATATGTGATTGAAGATGGTGGCGCACACAGATGCAGCGGCTTCAGGCCCTCTACTTAGGTGCTTCTCTTTTTATTTGTTTTATTTGTTTTTCGCTCTATTAGTGTGTTACTGTACGAACTCCTGCAAAGCCAAACTTATCTACAGTCATTTGGAATTATGCAACATCGGATATAATAGCCAGATATCCGTTAGCAGTGATTATCAGAGGTTCAACAACATCCCCCCGGAGATAGCGCGAACCCCGGGCACTCTGTGGATTGTTATCGGCTCTACCAAGCGACGTAATGTAGGCGGCGGAAGGACCGCAAACAAAAGCGGTGCTGGCGGTCAGGCCTGTTAGCCAGGCTAAAGGAGTAACCCTTTAAACCACCGCTTCCCAGCATCTTCCTTACAAACGTACGGTCGATCGTCAACAAAATTGACAAACTGAACTTATTATTCGCTGAACAGCCATTTGTCCGCGATTGCTGTGCCTTGGTCATCACGGAGACATGGCTACTAAAGGAAATTCCCGACGCCTCGATGCAGCTACTGTATCAATGCACCGCAGCGACAGAAAGGCTACAGCTGGAAAAAACAGTGGTGGGGGTTTGTGCGTTTACACACATAACAACTGGTTCACAAACAATAAGATCATTACCACAGTCTTCTCCTCGGACTTGGAAGCAATGTCTGAATGTCTCAATGTGCAGACCATTCTATCTACCTAGAGAACTATCTAGATGCCAATGATAGCTCAGCCCTTGCCTACCTTTGCACGATTCAATTTCTGAACCACAACGGACTTATCCAGAGGGAGTACATATCATCGCAGGGGATTTTAATAAAGCATGCTTAAGAACTGTGAGAATTTGTTCAACATGTGAAATGCCCTACGAGAGGGAACAACACCTTAGACCATGTTTACACAAATATCAAGCAAGCCTACAGATCTGTTTTCCTCCCCCACCTGAGTGTGTCTACAGTAATCACTTCTCCCTGCTCGTTGTCCCGTCATACACACCACTTAGGAAAATGACCAAGCCCACCACCAGAACCATTAACACCTTTTCTGATGAAGCTCTGGCTCAGCTACAGGACTGTTTTGCTCTCAAAGAATGAGTGTATTTGAACATGACGATCTAGAGACTCATACAGCTGCAGTGTTGGGTTACATCACGCATTGCATGGACACTGTCACCACGATAAAGCGGGTTCAGGTCTACCCCAACCACAAACCCTGGATGACGAGTAAGGTTCATGCACTGTAAAAGGTACGTAACTCTGTATATAAATCTGGGGACCAGGATATGTACCGCAGAGCAAGAGCAGACCTAAAAAAAGGCATCAGAGTAACAAACCTGAACTACTTAACTAAGCTATCTGATCACTTCTCAGACAACAACCCCAGAAAGGTATCGAAAGAAATAAAACATATTACCAATTACAAAGGCAGCAGGACAAATACAGATAACATGGACATTTCATCAGCAGAGGAATTAACCCACTTCTTTGCCTGCTTTGAAAGAACTATCCCTACAAGGTGCACTGCCTTGTCTATAACCCCCTTTGAGCTGAGGCCGTACATATTAACCCTTTAGGAACATCAGGTTCGCAATGTGTTCAGAGCAGTAAATCAGACAAAAATTGCTGGCCCTGATGGAATACCTGTAAGTGTGCTCAAAGTCTGTGCTGATCAGCTGTTCTCTGTGTTCACCGGACTTTTCAACCTCTCCCTGTCACACACCACTGTCCCTCACTGCCTGAAATCTGCAATAATAGTCCCAGTCCCCAAGTCTAACACAATCAGTAACGACCATAGACCCATTGCACTGACACCCATGGTCGCAAAGTGCTTTGAGAAGCTGGTCCTAAAGCACATAAAGGACTGCCTTCCGCCCAGCTTTGACTCCCACCAGTTTGCCTATAAGGTAAACAGGTCCACAGAGGATGCAATTTCCACTGACATCCACTCTGGTCTGCATCACCTGGAGAACCCTGGGATTTCAGTAAGGATGCTTATCATAGACTTTGGCTCAGCTTTTAATACCAGACATCCTTATAGCCAAGCTGGTAAACCTGGACCCTCCCACTACATGTGCATGGATCAGAAACTTCCTCACTGACCAACCACAATCTGTTAAGGTTGGCAACTGGAGATCATCCTCCCTTTCACTCAGCATTGGCTCGCCACAGGGATGTGTGCTGAGCCCTCTCTTATACACCATCTACACTAACGACTGCACTACCAAGTGGCAGATGGTGTTACCAAGCACCCCTGTAACACCATCATCAAATTCGCAGAAGACACTACTCTGGTGGGACTCATCACCG